>NC_090271.1:327159859-327759859 GCF_040414725.1 Anabrus simplex
ACGTAAGTTGATAATAAGTGACAAATTATATAAACAGCAACATTTTCCAAGATGTAACTAGAACTTGAAAGCCCGATCCAAATTTTCAGCAGAAATGATTAATTAAATGTTTAAAATATTCTCCTTCCTCTTTCTTATAGGCCATGGAAGAGTTTCTCCCCTAGAACTTATCGAATATCTTTACATCTTCCAGCCCTTATTGTTCCTTTTCGCCAGTTAGCTAATGCTATTCTCGCAACTCATTTCAGTGTGTGTGACATGCTCATTCCAATCTCTTTCACGCATAGTTATTCATTTAGCGATTGACTTAAATTGTCAAAATTCACTAATGTTCTCATATCTCTTAGTGATTTACGATGTTCCTCGGGATTCTTATTTCCGCAATCTCCAGCTGCTCTTGGGTGCAATTGTTTTCCTGAATAAAGAATACAAACCAAAACCCATATATCTTTGGAATCCTGCATGAGATGTGTATCGGACCTACTCGAGACACTCAGCTATGCTGTTTCCTTTAATTATATGGCGATTAATTTCCTTATCTGTCAATTCCGAATTTGTTATTGTCACTCATATGTAATTTATTTCAATAATTTGTTCTATTAACTGCTTAACGGCCATCATTTAATATCATCCAGGTCCATTAGCAATATTGTTATTACGTTTGCCTTCGGAGGGTAAACTTAGAAGCCTAAATGTCTTCTACTTAAAATTATGAATTAAAGTTAAAATCTAATTTGTTAATTTTGTAGACTTATAATTACACAAGGAAAATAAACTTAACATGCTCAACATAAATTCAATTACAGGTGGTTGAAAATAAACATACCTGACACATAGTACGGAACGGTGACGGAAATAAGGAACTCAAAGACTAACTCAACATATCATAATTATGAGAGTTAAAAATAATATGGGGATGATAAATATATTCAAAAAATGAAGAGAGAGATAATGATCCTTCACACAGTAAAAACGTACCAAAAGAAACTAGAAAGATCTCTTGGTAGACCACGAAATTCGAGGCTGGAACGTCACATGCAACATGACTCTTGGTAAACAGGCAAAAACTTTGGATGAGACGGAAATAAATGGAGACAGATAAAGATAGAGTGATTGAAACAACACCTCTGTATCTCGTATAATAATAATAATAATAATAATAATAATAATAATAATAATAATAATAATAATAATAAGGAAATAACCGAGTAAGTGACCGCGAGGCCTGCGTCACGTAGCTATCAGATTGCATTCGGGAGATAGTGGGTTCGAACTCCATTGTTGGCAGGCCTGAAGATGGTTTTCCGTGGTTTCCCATTTTCACACCGGGAAAATTATTAAAATATCAATCAATCAATCAATCAATCAATCAATCAATCAATCAATCAATACTAATCTGCATTTAGGGCAGTCGCCCAGGTGGCAGATTCCCTATCTGTTGTTTTCCTAGCCTTTTCCTAAATGATTTCAAAGAAATTGGAAATGTATTGAACATCTCCCTTGGTAAGTTACTCCAATCCCTAACTCCCCTTCCTATAAATGAATATTTGCCCCAGTTTGTCCTCTTGAATTCCAACTTTATCTTCATATTGTGATCTTTCCTACTTTTATAAACGCCACTCAAACTTATTCGTCTACTAATGTCATTCCACGCCATCTCTCCGCTGACAACTCGGAACATACCACTTAGTCGAGCAGCTCTTCTTCTTTCTCTCAATTCTTCCCAGCCCAAACTTTGCAACATTTTTGTAACGCTACTCTTTTGTCGGAAATCACTCGGAACAAATCGAGCTTATTTCTTTGGATTTTTTCCAGTTCCTAAATCAGGTAATCCTGGTGAGGGTCCCATACACTGGAATCATACTCTAGTTGGGGTCTTACCAGAGACTTATATGCCCTCTCCTTTACATCCTTACTACAACCCCTAAACACCCTCATAACCATGTGCAGAGATCTGTACCCTTTATTTACAATCCTATTTATGTGATTACCCCAATGAAGATCTTTCCTTATAATAACACCTAGATACTTGCAATGATCCCCAAAATAAACTTTCACTCCATCAACGCAGTAATTAAAACTGAGAGGACTTTTCCTATTTGTGAAACTCACAACCTGACTTTTAACCCCGTTTATCAACGTACCATAGCCTGTTGTCCATCTCACAACATTTTCGAGGTCACGTTGCAGTTGCTGGGGCTGTACCTTAATTAAGGGCAGGGCTATTTCCTTCCCACTCCTAGCCCTTTCCTGCCCCATCGTCGCCATAAGACCTATCTGTGTCGGTGCGACGTAAAGCCATTACAAAAAAAAAAAAGAAATAAGTATTAGCCCTAATGGGTATTATGGGATTAGAGGTAGAACATTGCACGAAGAGGTCAATGGATTGTTCGGACAAGGCAGTACCCGCAGGATTGATATGATATCCTTCAAAAATAACAATAATGGATATATTATTGATCCTATGGTTCAGTTCGAATCGCACGCTAACGTGACCAGTAATATACACGAGGAAAAGAAAAGCATCTTCGAACCAACTATTCCCTTCGAGCGACGTGAATACGAACTGGATAACATCGATGATCGATGCAAGAGGAACAATTCCTAAGTTCTTCGAAGAATTCCGCTCAAGATTAAAACTACCAGAGTCGTTGACGAATAATGTGGTCCTCAAAGCTTTGAAAGGTCCATTATCAACACAGAGAAATCTATATATTATATAAAATAAGAGTTTTGTCTGTACATTGCTCAGAAATTAAAACGGATTGGATTTCTGTATCAGTCGTGTCCACAGAAACCAGGAAGTGCACTTCTTAATTTTCCATAATTTCTGTCTGTCTGTCTGTCTGTCTGTCTGTCTGTCTGTCTGTCTGTCTGTCTGTATCTATGTACACGCATCACGAGAAAACAGCTGAAGAGAATTTAATAAAAATCGGTATGCAAAGTCGGGGAATAAATCTCTATAATCAAGGCCATAAATAATTTTATTCACGCTGAGTGAAATGGTAGTTTCGGAGAAGGCTTGAAATTTAATTCTCAAATATTCATGATATTAGTGGTCCTATCTTAATAAAAATAGGTATGCAATGTCGGACAATAAGTCTGTTTAATGACAATCCACAACCTGTTTCCAGTCATTCGACCAGGTCAGGAATAGAATGAATGAACGCCCCATCTAGCGGCGACGATAGGAAATGTGCCGGCTGCCGAAACTTGTCGCAATCCTCAGGGGCAATGATAAATGGCTGACAGATGAAATGTTAATGGAGAGTGTTGTTGAAATGAAAGATAACAGGAAAAACCGAAGTACGCGGAGAAAAACCTGTCCCGCCTCCGCTTTGTCCAGTACAAATCTCACATGGAGTGACCGGGATTTGAACCACGGTATCCAGCGGTGACAGGCCGGCGCGCTGCCGCCTGAGCCACGGAGGCTCGCAAGAAGTCTCTATAATCTAGGCCATAAATAATTTTATTCACGCTGAGTAGAATGGTAGTTTAGGGGAAGGCCTAAAATTTAATTCTCAAATATTTTTGTTATTAGTAGTCTTATCGATAAGTACTACATAACTAAAGTTAGGCTATATAGTATTAAATTTTTGATCATTTATGTCTTATACATCGTTACTCTACGCTGCCGGCTATAATCACAGAGATATTCACGAATTTGGATTTTTGTTACGAAGTCCATATCGGCACCAAGTCAGAAGAAAATGGGTAAACAGAATTTAATGAAAATCGGTATGAAATGTCGGAGAGTAAGGAACTATCCACGCTATAAATAAGTTTATAAGGCGTCCTAATATCACAGATTCGAAAGAAAACTAAATGTGAAGGCCTACAATATAGAAATATCATAAAATTAATCAACAATAACATTACATTTACCATTGAACATTGGTTGTTGTGTTGCGCTTTGTGTCTTTTGTTGCCACTCATCTCCAGGTGGGAACTGTGGCAGGAGGATACTCAAAATGAGGAGGTAAAGGCTAAGTTAGGAATTTACTCGATGGGTGAAGTTGTACGAAATCCACTTCGGTGATGAGGTCATGTGAAGCAAATGGACGAGGATGCGTTACCTAGGAGAATGATGGACTTGGATACGGAGGACAGGAAAAGCAGAGGGAGACGAAGACAACAATGGGCCGGGCTGAGTGGCACTGACTTTCTGACCCCACGTTGGCAGGTTCGATCCTGGCTCAGTCCGGTGATATTTGAAGCTGCTCAGATACGTTAGCCTCGTGTCTGTAGATTTACTGGCACGTAAAGGAACTCCTGCGGGACTAAATTCGGGCACCCAGGTGTCTCCGAATACGACAAAAGTAGTCAGTGGGACGTAAAGCCAGTAACATAATATTTAGACAACGACGGTTAGACTCAGTTATTAATGGTACAATGATTCGTGGTGTAGAACTAAAGGAGGCCAAATAGCTAGTTACAACTAGATGATCGTGTAGGTGCTTGGATAATTCACAGAGGCTAGCAGACTGAACACTGAAGGACATGAAAGTCTATAATGAACATGTGTATATCAATGTTATATTGGTTTTACATCGTACTGGGTACTTTAACGCTTTTCGCGGAAAAGCCGAGGTGCGGAGTTTTGCCCTGCAATACTTCTTCTATTGACGCTATGCTGACGTATTTGAGCACGTTCAAAAACAACTACACTGAAATGGGTTCGAACCCACCACTTCAGGTCAGAAAGCTAGCGCTCTACCTTCTGAACACATGAACCCCTATGTATTGAACCCTTTTGGTCCATATTGAGGGATACCTACCTTTCTTATCTATCAGCAAAGTTCATGGGATCTGTCTCTTGGGTCGTATCGGGTTCTTCGTCACTTGCTGAGGTAAAGGTAGGGTTCAGTAATTCTAATCTATCTACTTGAATGAGAGGTCTGTTTAAAAGATTCCTATTTATTCAGGAAATTCTGAAGCATTCTGATATGTCAACGGTATCATTGAAATCAATCGTGTCCACTGGACACCACAATCCTTTTTATTACATAGAAGGTCAGAACACTGGTGTGAGCCTTTGACGTAACTGCCTGATGGGCATTCTTACTAGAAACCATTGTCTCATTTTTTTATTAAAGAAAGGAAAGTCTGGAAATCCTTAAATTCGGCTTCCATGTGAGACCACATGTACCATCATAGTGATTCGTTATGGTCCAGCCCTCGTAATACGAACTCTGGACTCTGGGTATAATTAAGGTAGTCCAATCGGTGTGGGCCACACAGTGGTTCTACGGCATTGACCCTTAATTGAATCGATGTGACCTGGGTCTACGTTATGGGCCGACATCTAAACTTCTAAGTTACTTTAAATTCATTGTGGATGATGACCGCAAGAAAAATGATGCTACAGTGGCATATGGCCCTAATCTAAGTCACTGAGGTTGATGACCCCCTGACCATCCAAGTTTATAAGCTGATGGCTAAACACAATTAAGTTACATCGGTTGATGACTAAAGTTCCACTTTACTATCCCCAGCACATTCACTGCTCAATCAATCGAAGTTAAATAATACAACAATAGCAATGCTCACAAACTTTGTGGCAGTAAAATCATTACCTTCGGATATGTCCCCTTAATCGTTACGTTAATATTTACACATCCCCCAGAAAACAAACTAAGATTTCCAGAATGCATCACCAAGTTATTCGCTTGATTTAAAGTCATTTCAAAATGCGGTTTCACTGAATTTAATAATTAAATAAATTTAAATGATTTAATGAAATCTTAAAGGGCAACAAGTTCTATCTCCGCGGACTCTGGTTTCTTCACAAATTCTACGCAATTGTGTTCTCACAATTTTAAAACCTTTTTATGTTTATCTGTTGCTTCCTATTGCTGGAAAAGAATGATTACATCATTCATGTCCAGTTTATATATCTTGTTTCATAACCTCACACTTTAAATCTAATCTAACCCTAGCCATTATTAACACTTGGATACCCTAATAATCTACGTACAAACCAAAAGCAACTCGCCATGTAATTACGATGTCATGTCTCGTCATAACATTTTATAAAGTTTGCGCACCCTGAATTTGGCTTGTCTTGTTCATTATACTCTAAGTCCGTCGTATCAAATGCACATTACGTTCCCAATTAAACAAATTTTTACAGTATCTAATAACACTCAGGTTATTACCGGATGAAAATTTCAACTAAATCCAACATTTAACGTTCTCCCCGGCCGAGAAATACAATCTCAATTCCACGCGTGTCCCGTTATATCCCCGCTGTGCTCCCCTATCAGCTGAAGGCGCTTCACCCTAGTCCGCTTGGCAGTGACATATAACACCTGGTCCATTCTACCTGACTGGCTCCTGAATGCTCCCTTTTAAACTTCGCCGACATAATTAAACAAATACGATATTCTACCCAACAAAATGCACGTAGATTATACTTCAAAATGCATACAATAATTATACACGTCGCAAATTAATACCACCATGGATTCCTACATATTGCTTTCCATTCCCAACATTATAAAACCTTCCTCGGGCTTCCGCAAGTCCCGGCTTCATTGACAGGTCTCTAACCTGATTCACAAATCTCATCTCGACTCACACGACAAACTAACCTCTGTTTCCCAACTCACAACTATCACCGACAAAGAATTGGAATAAAATCCTTACTAGAATTCATGACGTCTAATACGCACAGTGCATTAATAATGAACAACTTCGCATAAAATGATATCGTATTTTTAATAACTTGATTTTCACGAAAAATGTCTGAAAAATTCTACTAGATCTTTTTATTGTCATTCAGACACAGTTTAAAAGGGGCCTAGAAAAACGTTTCACTCCGTGACCAAATTCATCACACTAGACTCTCACCCGACAGCGCGCTTCCACACGGTTGAAAATGGGTAACTATGGATTTCTTATATTATTTACGTCAAAACTTCAGACCGAAAAATCAAAAAATACAGGCAGTAAACACATGGAAATGACGATCTACATTGGACGTGATATCACTTCGAAACCCTATTCAATAACTTTTACAACATCATACGGCACTCGCAAGACTTCAAAATTTTATCCAAGTGGAAAATAAAACAACTCCTTTTGGTCGTATTCTAACATTTACAAAAACTTAATAGGGGACCAACTGCGTCGTATATACCCCATTCAAATACACATTTTTAGAGATCATGAAACAAGATATAATAGGTAGTAAGATGATACGCCATCACCAGCGACCCTGGCATTTTTATTTAGCCATTTTTACATTTCTGGCTTTACAGGTCATTATATTTCTTCAGGTTTCCTGGAAATAAAGCATAAAAAAAGAAATGCCCTTCACTTTTTTTGAGCGCACACGATTGACTGTAATTACTTCCGCACATGAATTACTTTATTTATCACATGAGAATTTATTCAGTACTTTGACCGTCCTATCTGGTACAATTATTTCCACTCAAGAAAACTATCTCCACATGGAGTCAAGACCCCAGTCACAATGGCTAAAATCTGCGGTTGAACTTAGTCTACTTTTGTTGTTTGATTTCACAGAGCAGCTCAACACTTTATCGTCCGCTTCGTAACACAAAATGCAGGAGAAGGAGACTTCGTCATGGCGTCAATTCTTATATATAACAGCTACCCCGTCTCTTCGGGCATCTCCCTTTGCCGCCAAGAAAATTTCTATAAATTTTCTGACTTAACTAAACTGTAATTACAAGAGTTTTGAAGGTGACTACATATTCACTACATTTCCAGCAGTAGTGTTTATGGACATTTAAAATGTAAACGTGTTCGATTTGTGGGATAAATGACCTCCTTTGATAGGCACTATATTTTTGACTTGGCTTGGGCACGCCATATACACGCGCTTTGAAATAGTTCACAAAAATGACTTAAGATTCTTCCGCCGTTGACACGTGCGACTGACGTCACGTATCCCAGAGCGTGGGACCGAAGGTAATCACCCCCTCGTCACGTGTCAAATCCATGCTATCAAGAATCGAACTTCTTATTAAATTGACAATTTATGCATAAACTTCTTAGGGCACAAAGGTCATGGGTTCAGTATGTATGTATTTATGTATGTGGAATTCGTGTGCAATTATGAATTATTAGAAAAAAATTCCGTATTTACATTTTCCACTGTGTCACTCAAAATGTTCTCGTCAGTGAATAATACTTCAGCGTTCTGTGGCGAAGTACTTATGATCTTTTTCTATTACTCGAGCAATTCGTAGAGTCCGGTAAAGGAGACCAAATGGGGTAATTGATGATCTCCCCGAATAAAGATGTAACCAAGACATTTTTGAAAAGCGAGATTTCAGTGGAAATGAGGTGTTCCTTCACGTCCGCATGCTGTGCTATCATCTTATGCCTTACGTTTTAACTTCAAGCACGTTTACAGCCGGCACAACTCTCTCCTCCGTGGTGTGAGGACGGAGCACCAGTGAGGAAAACGCACAGTGTTTTTGCTGGTTCATCACCAATTATAATACTGTAGATCATTTAAATAAAGTCGCATCTATATTTTGAAATATTTTCTAGACATTTTATGTTATTATTTTTATTGAAAAATGAAAAACAACAACGTGTTTTCCAGTCATTGACCGGGTCAGGGATGGAATGAATGAAGCAGATATAGGCTATTAGTACGATGGGGTCGCCACTCCCAAAGTGCTTTATTAATGACTGATAGATGCTATGAAATGAGAATGGAAAGTGTGGCTGGAATGAAAGATGACAGGGACAACCGGAGTACCCGGAGAAATGCCTGTCCCGCCTCCACTTTGTCCAGCACAATTCTCACATGAAACGACCTGGATTTGAACTACGGTATCCAGCGGTGAGAGGCCGACGCGCTGCCGACTGAGCCACGGAGGCTCCTGCTATTTTTATTATTACACTAATAGTATTTAATGTCATTTACGTTCCAAATCCACGAACACAATTTCTCATCTGTCATTGTTTTCTCTTTGGTAATTAGTCATTTGCTAGTGGCTACCGAAATCTGGATTGTTGCATTATACTACCAATTTTTATAGCGTGTTTCTTTTGTTGGTAGTGATAGAAGCGGAAATATTGAGACTAGTAAGAAACGTTACACAATGTTCGAGTGAAGTGATCGGAAACTGAATCATACAAAAACTGTAGGGCCAGTTCAATCAGTCACTACTGATCTGCATTTAGGGCAGTCGCCCAGGTGGAAGATTCCCTATCTGTTGTTTTCCTAGCCTTTCCTTAAATGATTGCAATGAAATTGGAAATTTATTGAACGTCTCCCTTGTAAAGTTATTCCAATCCCTAACTCCCCTTCCTATAAACGAATATTTGCCCCAATTTGTCCTCTCGAATTCCAACTTTATCTTCATATTGTGATCTTCCCTACTTTTAAAGACACCATCCAAACTTATTTGCGCTTGCATCCGGGAGATAGTAGGTTCGAATCCCACTGTCGGTAGCCCTGAAAATGGTTTTCCGTGGTTTCCCATTTTCACACCAGGCAAATGCTGGGGCTGTACCTTAATTAAGGCCACGGCCGCTTCCTTCCAACTCCTAGGCCTATCCTATCCCATCGTCGCCATAAGACCTATCTGTGTCGGTGCGACGTAAAGCCCCTAGCAAAAAAAACGTATTCGCCTACTGATGTCCTCCCACGCCATCTCGGAACATACCACTTAGTCGAGCAGCTCGTCTCCTTTCTACCAAGTCTTCCCAGCCCAAACTTTGCAGCATTTTTGTAACGCTACTCTTTTGTCGGAAATCGCCCAGAACAAATCGAGCTGCTTTTCTTTGAATTTTTTCCAGTTCCTGAATCAAGTAATCCTGGTAAGGGTCCCATACACGGGAACCGTACTCAAGTTGAGGTCTCACCAAAGACAAATATGCTCTCTCCTTTACATCCTTACTACAACCCCTAAACACTCTCATAACCATGTGCAGAGATCTGTACCCTTTATTGACAATCATATTTATGTGATTACCCCAAAGAAGATCTTTCCTTATATTTATACCTAGGTACTTACAATGATCCCCAAAGGGAACGTTCACCCCATCAACGCAGTAATTAAAACTGAGAGGACTTTTCCTATTTGTGAAATTCACAAACTGACTTTTATCCCCATTTATCATCATACCATTGCCTACTGTCCATCTCACAACATTATCGAGGTCATTTTACAGTTGCTCACAATCTTGTAACTTATTTATTACTCTGTACAGAATAATATCACCTGCGAAAAGCCTTATCTCTGATTCCACTTCTTTACACATATCATTGATATATATAAGAAAACATAAAGGTGCAATAACACTGCCATGAGGAATTCCCCTCTTAAATTTTACAGGGACAGATAAAGCTTCACCTACTCTAATTGTCTGAGTTCTATTATCTAGAAACAGAGCCAGCCATTCAGTCACTCTTTTGTCAAGTCCAATTGCAATCATTTTGACCAGCAGTTTCCCATTATCTACACTATCAAATGCCTTAGATAAGTCAATCGCAATACAGTCCAACTGACCTCCTGAATCCAGGATATCTGCTACATCTTGCTGGAATCCTACAAGTTGGGCTTCAGTGGAAATGTTGTTGTTGTTGTTTGAGTCATCAGTCCATAGACTGGTTTGATGCAGCTCTCCATGCCACCCTATCCTGTGCTAACCTTTTCATTTCTACGTAACTATTGCATCCTACGTCTGCTCTAATCTGCTTGTCATATTCATACCTTGGCCTACCCCTACCGTTCTTACCCCCTACACTTCCTTCAAAAACCAACTGAACAAGTCCTGGGTGTCTTAAGATGTGTCCTATCATTCTAACTCTTCTTCTCGTCAAATTTAGCCAAATAGATCTCCTCTCACCAATTCGATTCAGTATCTCTTCATTCGTGATTCGATCTATCCATCTCACCTTCAGCATTCTTCTGTAACACCACATTTCAAAAGCTTCTATTCTCTTTCTTTCTGAGCCAGTTATTGTCCATGTTTCACTTCCATACAATGCCACGCTCCACACGAACGTCTTCAAAAACATCTTTCTAATTCCGATATCAATGTTTGAAGTGAGCAAATTTCTTTCCTTAAGAAAGCTCTTCCTTGCTTGTGCTAGTCTGCATTTTATGTCCTCCTTACTTCTGCCATCGTTAGTTATTTTACTACCCAAGTAACAATATTCATCTACTTCCTTTAAGACTTCATTTCCTAATCTAATATTTCCCGCATCACCTGCCTTCGTTCGACTGCACTCCATTATTTTTGTTTTGGACTTATTTATTTTCATCTTGTACTCCTTACCCAAGACTTCATCCATACCATTCAGCAACTTCTCGAGATCTTCTGCAGTCTCAGATAAAATAACAATATCATCGGCAAATCTCAAGGTTTTGATTTCTTCTCCTTGGACTGTGATTCCCTTTCCAAATTTCTCTTTGATTTCCCTTACTGCCTGTTCTATGTAAACATTGAAAAGGAGAGGGGAAAAACTGCAGCCTTGCCTCACTCCTTTCTGGATTGCTGCTTCTTTTTCAAAGCTCTCGATTCTTATCACTGCAGACTGATTTTTATACAGATTGTAGATAATTCTTCGTTCTCGGTATCTGATCCCCATCATCTTCAGAATCATAAATAGCTTGGTCCAATCAACATTATCGAATGCCTTTTCTAGATCTACGAATGCCATGTACGTGGGCTTGTCCTTCTTGATTCGATCCTCTAAGATCAGACGTAAAGTCAGGATTGCTTCACGTGTTCCTACATTTCTTCTGAAGCCAAATTGATCTTCTTCCAACTCATCTTCAACTTGTTTTTCCATTCTTCTGTAAATAATACGTGTTAAAATTTTGCAGGCATGAGATACTAAACTAATGGTCCGGTAGTTTTCACACCTGTCAGCACCGGCTTTCTTGGGAATAGGTATAACAACATTCTTCTGAAAATCGGATGGGACTTCTCCTGTCTCATACATCTTGCACACTAAATGAAATAACCTTGCCATGCTGGTTTCTCCTAAGGCAGTCAGTAATTCAGAGGGAATGTCATCAATTCCAGGTGCCTTGTTCCTATTTAGGTCACTCACAGCTCTGTCAAACTCTGACCTCAAAATTGGGTCTCCCATTTCATCAGCATCAACATCCTCTTCATGTTCCAGAACCAAATTATCTACATCTTTACCTTGATACAACTGTTGGATATGCTCCTGCCATCTTTCTGCTTTGTCTTCTTTCCCTAGAAGTGGTTTTCCATCTGAGCTCTTAATATTCATACACCTAGATTTCCTTTCTCCGAAGGTTTCCTTGATTTTCCTGTATGCAGCATCTACCTTTCCCAGGATCATACAGCCTTCGACATCCTTGCACTTCTCCTTCAGCCATTCTTCCTTAGCTATCTTGCACTTTCTATCCACTTGATTCTTTAATCGCCTGTATTCTTTTCTGCCCTCTTCATTTCTAGCATTCTTGTATTTTCGTCGTTCATCAATCAGGTCTAGTATCTCCTGAGTTATCCACTGATTCTTAGTTGATCTTTTCTTCCTTCCTAACATTTCTTCAGCAGCCCTATTGACTTCATTTTTCATGACTCCCCACTCTTCCTCTACAGTCTTTCCTTCAGCCTTTTCATTTAGTCCTTGTGCAACATGTTCCTTGAAACAATCCCTCACACTCTTTTCTTTCAACTTGTCTAGATCCCATCTTTTTGCATTCTTTCCTTTCTTCAATTTCTTCAACTTCAGATGGCATTTCATGACCAACAAGTTGTGGTCAGAGTCCACGTCTGCTCCTGGGAAAGTTTTGCAATCCAACACCTGGTATCTGAATCTCTGCCTAATCATAATGAAGTCTATTTGATACCTTCCAGTGTCTCCAGGTCTCGTCCACGTATACAGCCGTCGTTTGTGGTGTTTGAACCAAGTATTGGCAAGGACTAAATTATGATCAGTGCAGAATTCAACCAGCCGACTTCCTCTTTCGTTCCTTTGTCCCAATCCAAATTCTCCTACTGTACTACCTTCTCTTCCTTGGCCTACCACTGCATTCCAGTCTCCCATCACAATTAGATTCTCATCACCTTTTACATATTGTATTAAATCTTCTATCTCCTCATACATTCTTTCGATTTCTTCATCATCCGCTGAACTAGTAGGCATATAGACCTGCACTATTGTGGTGGGCATTGGTTTGGTGTCTATCTTGACGACAATAATTCTTTCACTATGGTGGTCGTAGTAGCTTACCCGCTGTCCTATTTTCTTATTCATTATTAAACCAACTCCTGCATTTCCTCTGTTTGATTTTGTGTTGATAATTCGGTAGTCGCCTGACCAAAAATCTTGTTCTTCCTGCCAACGTACTTCACTTATGCCAACTACATCTAACTTTAGCCTATCCATCTCCCTTTTCAGATTCTGTAACCTACCACAACGATTCAAACTTCTAACATTCCACGCTCCGACTCGCAGAATGTCAGTATCCATCTTCCTGATGATCGCCCCCTCTCGTGTAGTCCCCACCCGGAGATCCGAATGGGGGACTAGTTTACCTCCGGAATATTTTACCCGGGAGGAAGCCATCATCAGTACATCATTCATACAGAGAGAGCTGCATGTCCTCGGGAGTTAGTTACGGCTGTAGTTTCCCGTTGCTTTCAGCCGTGTAGCAGTATCAACACAGCTAAGCCATGTTGAGTATTATTACAAGGCCGTATCAGTCAATCATCTAGACTGCCGCCCTTGCAACTACCGAAAGGCTGCTACCCCCCTTTCGATGAACCATTCGTTAGTCTGGTCTCTCAACAGATACCCATCCGATATGGTTGCACCTGCGGCTCGGCTATCTGCATCATTGGGACACGCAAGCCTCCCTACCACGGCAAGGTCACATGGTTCGCAGAGGAGGTCAGTGGAAATAACCTTTCCTAAACCCAAACTGCCTTCTGTCAAACCAATTATTAATTTCGCAAACATGTCTAATATAATCAGAAAGAATGTTTTCCCAAAGCTTACGTACAATGCATGTCAAACTTACTGGCCTGTAATTTTCAGCTTTATGCCTATCACCCTTTCCTGTATATACATGGGATACTATAGCAAATTTCCCTTCATTTGGTAAAGTTCCTTCATGCAAACAAAAATCAAACAAGTACCTCAGATAGGGTACTATATCCCAAACCATTGTCTTTAGTATATCCCCCGAACCTTATCAATTCCAGCAGCTTTTCTAGTTTTCAACTTTTGTATCTTACTGTAAATGTCATTGCTGTCATAGGTAAATTTTAATACTTCTTTAGTATTAGTCACCTCCTCTATCAGGACATTATCCTTGTAACCAACAATCTTTACATACTGCTGACTGAATACTTCTGCCTTTTGAAGATCCTTGCATACACACTCCACTTGTTCATTAATTATTCCTGGAATGTCCTTCTTGGAACCTGTTTCTGCCTTAAAGTACCTACACATACTCTTCCATTTTTCAGTAAAATTAGTGTGGCCACCAATTATGCTTGCCATCATGTTATCCTTAGCTGACTTCTTTGCTAGATTCAATTTCCTAGTAATTTCCTTCAATTTCTCCTTACTTCCACAGCCATTTCTAACTCTGTTTCTTTCCAACCTGCACCTCCTTCTTAGTCTCTTTACTTCCCTGTTATAATATAGTGGATCTTTACCATTCCTCACCACCTTTAAAAGTACAATCCTATTTTCATATTCCTCAACAATTGCTTTAAACTCATACCAGAGTCTGTTTACATTTTTATTTATTGTTTTCCACCGAACATAATTACTTTTTAAAAACTCCACAATGCCTGTTTTATCAGCCACGTGGTACTGCCTAATAGTCCTAATTTTAATATCTTCCTTTCTTTCACATTTATTTTTAATTACCACAAAACAGCTTCGTGATCACTACCATCTATTACTTCGGTTTCTCTAAAGAGCTCATCTGGTTTTACCAGCACCACATCCAGAATATTCTTCCCTCTAGTTGGTTCCATCACTTTCTGAATCAGGTGCCCTTCCCATATTACCTTATTTGCCATTTGTTGGTCATGCTTCCTGTCGTTCGCATTACCTTCCCAAGTGACATTTGGTAAACTGAGATCACCCGCTACGATCACGTTCCTTTCCTTATCGTTGCCCACATAGCTGATTATCTTATCAAATAATTCTGAATCAGCATCTGTGCTACCCTTTCCTGGTCTGCACACTCTAAAGACATCTAGTTGCCTATTATCTTTAGAAATGAGCCATACCCCTAGAATTTCGTGCTTGTCATCTTTAACTTTTTCGTAGCTTACAAATTCTTCTTTCACGAGAATGCATACTCCCCGTCCTACCTTTCCTATCCTATCTCTACGATACACCCTCCAGTTCCGTGAGGAAATTTCTGCATCCATTATATCATTTCTCAGCCATGATTCAAGTCCTATTACAATATCTGGTAAGTATATGTGTATTAAATTACTTAATTCTATTCCTTTCTTTACAATACTTCTACAGTTGAGCACTAACAGTTTTATGTCATCCCTACTTGATTCCCAGTTCCCTGTTCCCTTAACACCGCTGCCTGTTTCCCTGAATGTACCTCGCTATAACCCTTCTAAACAAATTTCCTAACTTATATGTACCACTGCGGTTTAAGTGAAGGCCATCTGAGCGCAGATCCCTATCTCGTACCCACCCATTAGGATGCAGAAATGTCACTCCCAGTTTCCCACGTACCCACTCCATAGTCTCATTTAAATCCCCAATCACCTTCCAGTCAGTATCCCTCCTACACAGTATTCCACTGATAACAATCTCCGCTTCCTTAAACTTTATCCCTGCTGCATTTATCAGATCCCACAGATCCCCAACTATGTTGGTACTTACACCTGCTTGTCTTACGTTGTTAGTACCAACGTGAAACACTATCACTTTCTCCTTTCCCTCCTCCTACTCTTCTACTTTCTTCAACATCTGTCTTAACCTAATTCCTGGATAACACTCTACCCTGGTACCCTTTCCTCCACACACTTTCCCGGCATGTCTAACGATAGAATCCCCCATGACCAGAGCCTCAACCCTATCCACCTCATTTGATCCCCTCCCCTCCTGGTCAGTCCTATCTTTCCTGACAGCTGCAGAAGCTACTTCCTCCTCCCTTTTCTCCATCCCTTAACCCTGTTCCACCTGTCTTTTCCTTTCCACTACTCCACATTTCCTTTTCCTACCTCTTCCCTTTCTCCTACTTCCAAACTTCTCGGCAACAGTTCTCTGTTCCTCATCTTCCCTCGGTTGTTCTACCTGCAGTGACTCGTACCGATTTCTCACCGACACCTGTCCTGAATTTTGATCCTGAATGGAGCCCTTAGCCTGTAATCTCCTTCCCCTTAAAATATTAGACAACCTGTCTTCCACAATTCCTCCATTTCCTTCCAATCCCTCTATTTCACCTACTGTATCCTGTACATTGTTTGGAGGCCTACTTTCCTTCCTGTCCTCTGAGAGTATCCTAATTATCTCCCTCAAGCTCTCCAACTCCTCCCTCATACTCCTTAATGCCTGGCCACACCCACAGTTCCTACACTCGCACTGCTTAGGCATTTTTTACTAAATAATGGAAAGGAAAGGAAAAATAAGATAACTTATTCTGTGCAAAATAAAAATGAAAGGAAAGAAATATTGTCTAGGTTAGTTCACAAAGAACACACTACAGTAAGTTATTTAATATAGGCTACTACTACACTACAATACTACTTAATTGTACTATTTTTATTCCTACAACACGCTAACATGATGAAAATTGCTGTTAATTACTGGAAACAGAGAATAATACACAAGAATTACACAATTTTTAACTGCAGTTAAGTCTACCCTAATTACAACAAAAGAATTTTTTATACAAATGTGAGGCATACTTGCAGATTATTTTACATTGTATCACCTAAAGTTCATAGTTCAGTTTTAAAACTTCAAGTTATAACAATAAAATATTTTGTTTTTAATAGATGAACTCATTTGTACACTTGCATATGGAATTGGTTCAAGTAGTGTATACCATGAAATAAACCCTAAAACTAAGTTTGTTCTCTCCTGAAGAAAAATTTTAATTACAGCCTTATTCAGAGGTGGTCTTTAATTAAATACTGCTCACTTGTGATTTCACTCAGTCATTTCCTGTTCTTCTCTTTTCTTGTGGTGCCTCTTGCTTGTAGTGGGATTGTGATATTTTAAAGTAAGTCTTCCTCTTTTGTGACCCCCGTACATCAGTCATTACTAATCTGCATTTAGGGCAGGTGGCAGATTCCCTACCTGTTTATTTCCTAGCCTTTTCTTAAATGATTGCAAAGAAATTAGAAATTTATTGAATATCCCCCTCGGTAAGGTATTCAAATCCCTAACTCCCTTTCCCATAAACGAATACTTGCCTCAATTTGTCTTCTTGAATTCCAAATGTCATGGCGGGCAGTGCATAGACGCAGAATACGAGGCTCGTGGCGAACGTGGATTTAGCAGGCGAATATTCGTAGTGTGGCAGCTCAGAGTGTATAACATTATCTCTACTAGTGCAGTGGTTCTGAGTGAGTGTTAGTGAAGTGATTGGTGAAAGTAAAAGGCAAGAAATCCAATAAATTAATAATGCCACGCAAGGTGAAGCAAGTGCCAATGGAAGCCATAGTTAAGCAGGCCGTACAGGAAGCGCTGAGCAGCAAGGAGACACTTGGCACGCTTGCCAACCTTATCCAGGACCAGGTAACAAAGTCAGTTGTTGACCAATTAAAAGAAACTATCAATTTTAATACGAGTGTAATTGAAGAACTTAGGAGGGCTCTAGAGGAGCGGGACAAAACAATCAGTGATTTAAAAACTGAACTGCAGGATAAAACTGACTGTTTAGAACAGTATCAGAGAAGGCAGTGCCTACGTGTGTTCGGTATACCGGAAACTGCGGACGAGAACACTGACAATTTAGTTCTTGACATTGCGAAAGAAATCGGGGTCAGTCTTTCTGTGGATGACATTGATAGGTCTCACAGGGTTGGGAAAAACCAGAATGGGCGTCCGCGACCTATAATCGTAAAGTTTGTCTCATACCGTAAGAGGAACGCTATGTTCACGAACAAAAAGAAACTTAAGGGCACGAATAAAACCATCCGCGAGGACCTAACTCCAGCAAGACTCCGACTTCTTCAGGACGCTGTCGCAAAATTTACCGTCCAGAACGTATGGTCTAGAGATGGGATCGTATACGTAAAATAAGGGAACCGTAAAATAGCCATAACTAATCGTTCAGATTTGAACAGTATTCGCTAGTCACGAGCAGACTCTGTGTAATATAAGGACCGCCATAGTTATTTTAGTTCACTTAAGTTAATTTTCCACATAGTTGTAGTTTTGATTAGGTGATAATCTTATAGTTGTAGTAGGTACTTCTTACTATCAGTTGTCATCATTTAACTTTCAAGTTGGCAACATTTAGCAACCAGGAAACAAATGTCTCTAATTTCAGCCTCCTTTCACCACTGTCCCAGGCAGGTCATTACCCCGTCGTGCCAGCCCCCTCGCAGAATACCGCTAACCGTCTCAAAGACATTCTTGCGCCCTACCCTACTTCTCTACAGATAGCACATGTCAATACACAGAGCATTGTCCCACATTTCTCAGAATTCTCCGAAATATTTTCAACCTGTAATCTGCATGCTATAATGATTTCAGAGTCATGGCTGCGTCAATCTATACCTTCAGCGCTGGTTAAAATGAGTGGATACACTTTAATTAGGAACGACCGAGAGGGAAAGCCTGGAGGCGGAGTCGGAATATTTATACGCGATGATTTGAAATACAAGGTAATATTTAAATCGCCAAGTGAATACTCTCACAGAGCGGAGTTCTTGTTTGTAGAAATCGAAATTCGTGGTACGAAGTGTTTACTCGGTGTAGTGTACCGCCCACCGAAGACTGGAAACATCACCGATTTAGAAGAAGCGCTACAGGATTTAATATTCAGATATGAACATATGATTTTAATGGGAGACTTCAACACTGACCTGAAAAATGAAACCACTGAGACTAGGCGACTGACATGCATGTTTGAATCAATTAATATGACAATTCTGCCCTTGCAACCCACACACCATGTTGCAAACTCGCACACACTCCTCGACCTAATCATTGCAAACAATAATGACCGTATATTGACACATGGACAGATGCCTGTGCCAGGCCTTTCCCGCCATGACATGATTTACGCTGCATACTCTTTAAAATAATAGTGAAGTTTGTGTCCTATCGGAAAAGGAATGCAATGTTCACAAATAAGAAAAAAACTGAAGGGCACAAACAAAACTATCCGAGAAGATCTCACTCCCCTGAGACTACAGCTTCTCCAGGAGGCAATTTCCAAGTACGGCGTAAAAAATACGTGGTCGAAAGACGGGACAGTGATAGTGAAACGAGGTGACAGGAAAATTCGGGTCACAAATCGTCAAGAACTAAACAACATTAGTTAATCATGAGCCTAAGCTAAAACTAGGCGATAACTGTAATTGAATAGGAAAATACCTAGATTTGTAAATATATGTTAAATTTAATTGATAACTTAGATTAGGCTTAACTAAATTCCAGGAAACTAGTTCAGTTAGCATTTAGAAACTGTCAAGTTGGCTTTTCTTAGGTTAAAGGAAACAAATGTCTCTAATTACAGCCTGCAAACCTCCCCTCCCCAAACGCAGACCGGTCAAACTACAACCACCCCTTCCCAAACCACTGCTGGCTGCCCCAGCAACATTCCTCCTGTACCTCCAAGCTCTCTGCAGGTGGGCCACGTGAACACACAGAGCCTTCTTTCCCATTTCACTGAATTCTCAGACATATTCTCTAACAACAACTTCCATGCCATATTAATATCAGAGTCGTGGTTGAAACCAAGTATCCCGTCTTCACTAGTAAATATGGAGGGTTACGCGCTGATAAGAAACGATAGAGTAGGAAAAGGTGGGGGAGGCGTAGGGATATATCTGCGCAAAGATATGAAATTCAAAGAATTACTCAAAACACCAAGTGAATTTCACAACGGGCCGGAGTTCCCATTTATTGAATTACAAATTCGCAGTGTTAAGTGTTTACTGGGTGTTGTGTATCGTGCACCGAAGACGAGATATATCGAAGACCTGGAGGAAGCACTACAGGACCTATTACCCAGGTATGAGCATGCTATTTTAATGGGCGACTTTAATTCTGACATGATAAAATGTGACTCTGCTGAATCTAGACAACTCAAAAGCATGCTTACCTCACTCAATATGACGATCCTTCCCCTAAATCCTACACACCACACAGCTACTTCCCATACACTACTGGATTTAATTATTACAAACAATACTGATAGAATACAGACTTACGGACAACAGCCAGCTCCCGGACTTTCCCAACATGACTTTATTTACGCAACTTACTCACTGAAATGTCCCAAATATGAGCCTAAATTAATTTCCTATCGAGACTTCAAAAGCCTAAACGAAGAGGCGTTCATTGAGGACGCACTCAAAACACCGTGGCACAACATACAACTCGTACAAGACATTAACGATAAAATAACCTTGTTTAACAAACTACTTTTAGGACTGTATGACAAACACGCCCCCATACGGACTGCACGAGTGAAACGAAAACCATCACCTTGGCTGACGCAAGACATAAGGTTAAAAATGGAGGAAAGAAATGCAGCTTACAAATATTATAGAAAAAATCCAACCGCAGAAAATTTCGAAAAGTACAAAAAATTGTGTAACACAACAACTCAGACCATCAGGAATGCTAAGATACGCCACACACATGAAATCCTAAAAAATAACAGTTCTGGCAATGTTTGGAAAATTCTTCGGAACATTGGTTTGACAAAAAATAAAACCGACGAAAACAACACTGACTTGCCATTAGACGAATTAAATCAATTTTTCTGCTCACAAAATTCACATACAGACGAACGAACTAAAAGGGAAACAATCGACAGACTACATACGAAAACAAAACACGATGGAGAAGAATTTTATTTTTCACATGTAACTCTTAATGACGCCAGAGACGCAATTCATGAAATAAAGTCAGAGGCTACAGGATGTGACGGAATAAATTTGACATTAATTAAAAGACTCACTGAAATTGTTCTCCCAACAATTACACACATAATAAATACCTCACTCATGACAGGAATCTTTCCCAATATATGGAAAAGTGCCATAATACGACCGATAAGAAAAATCGATAATCCAACAAAACCCGAAGACTTTCGACCAATTTGCATACTTCCTTGTCTTAGTAAAATATTAGAAAAGGTCGTTCACAAGCAGATAACAAATTACATTAACAAACACAATTTACTCGACAAATACCAGTCAGGATTTAGACCTAACCACAGCACAACTACAGCACTACTAAAAGTTACAAATGACATTCAAGCAGGCATGGACAACGGACAAATGACTATCCTTGTACTTTTAGACCTAAGTAAAGCATTTGACTGTGTAGACAGAGAAATATTATTAGCTAAACTACAAGCACAAACATTTTCTTCAAGCGCACTGACGTGGCTGCACTCTTATTTAATTGGGCGGCAGCAGAGCGTTTCAGCAGGTACGAAAGTGTCACACTGGCAACAAACTGAAGTTGGCGTAGTTCAGGGCAGTGTTCTAGCGCCACTGCTATTTTCACTGTACTTAAATGACCTACCAGAACATATAAAAACGTGTAAATACCATTTCTTCGCAGACGATATTCAACTTTATATACAAACAAACCCGAAAGACATCCAACTAGACATTGACAAACTAAACGATGACCTGGAAAATATAAAAGACTGGACTAAAAATAATTCTCTTAAAGTCAATCCATTCAAATCGCAAGCAATCATAATTGGATCCAAAAGTAATCATACCAAACTAAAAAGTGTTAAAATTCCCCCAATCCTATTCCACGCAACACCAATACAAATAAACGAAACAGTAAAAAACCTTGGCCTCATTTTTGACAAGTACTTAAACTGGACGGAGCACACGACGAAAATATGCCAACGAGTATTCTTTTCATTGCACTCTCTTAAACGTTTACGGGATCTCCTCCCTCTAAATACGAGAAAGTTACTTATTCAAAGCTTAATTCTACCCATCTTCGACTATGGTGACGTAATATACAACAACCTAAACACCACACTTAACACTAAACTTCAGCGGGCTTATAATACATGCATCCGTTTTGTATTAAATATGCCCAGGTATTGCCATATATCACCTTGTCTTGAACAGCTGTCGTGGTTATATTTGGCGGAGAGAAGAAACCTTCACTCTGTTTCGCTTGTTCACAACATTCTCCGTACAGACACACCAAGTTATCTGAGAATGGATCTTAAATACTTGTCATCTCCCAACAGCATACCTACAAGGTTAGAAACCTCTTCCCTGCTGAGCTTCCCAATTTACCGCACGACCGGGTACGGCAACTCATTCTACCTGCAACCATACGCTCTTGGAATTCCCTTCCGGCTGTAATTAGAGACATACATAGTAGAAATGTATTTAAAAAAACATGTTATAAATGGTACATAGACTTAAGAAATTAGTATTTAATGTTTTTTTTAAAGTAACTCTCAGAAATTTTCCTTTTGTTTATAACTATTATTTAAGTTTAATTTTATAATTAATTATATGTAACTAGAAATCCTAATACTCTGTAGTTTGTACAATGTAGTACATATGAGATGGTTTGGCATAACAGCAGGCTTCATAGCCTGAGCCACGCCACAAGTCAATAAATAAATAAATAAATAAATAAATAAATAAATAAAATGTCCAAAATACAGGCCTAAGATAATCAAATACAGGGATTTCAAAAATTTGAATGACGAAGCTCTCGTTGAGGACGCTCTGAGCACACCATGCCACACAATTCAGTATATAAAGGACATTGACGACAAAGTATCTCATTTTAACGAACTTCTCTTAACTTTATACGACAGACATGCCCCATTACGTACTGCTCGAGTAAAGCGACCCTCTAACCCGTGGCTCAATCAAGAAATTCGTGATAAAATGAAAGATAGGGACTCAGCCTATAGCTACTACGTAAAACATCCAGCGCAGGAAAATTTTGAGAATTATAAAAAACTTCGAAATAAAACCACGCAGATGATAAGAAACGCTAAAATACGCTACTCGTACGAAATTTTAAATACACATGACTCTGCTGTTGCATGGAAGACTCTCCGAGATATGGGTCTAAGTAAAACGAAGACAAAGGACAGTAACTGTAATGTACCTTTGGATGATCTGAATGAGTATTTTAGCTCAAGAAACGTCCAGACGAACGGAAATACCAAGAGAGCCACTATTGACAGAATATTTTCAAAGGGAAAGCATGTTGGTGAAACATTCTACTTCTCTCACGTGACTCCGGGTGATGTAAAGAGCGCCCTTAATGACATAAAATCAAAGTCTACTGGACACGATGGAATAAACCTGTCCCTTTTAAGAAGAATTCTAGACATCATTCTTCCTACAATAACGCATATTATTAACACCTCTCTTATGACGGGAATCTTTCCTGGGAACTGGAAAAATGCCATCATCCGACCCTTGCAGAAAAACAGTACCCCCACAACCCTTGACGATTACCGCCCTATTAGTATTCTCCCTGTACTAGGAAAAGTACTGGAGAAACTAGTACACAAACAAATGACAGCCTATCTCTTACATCATAACTTACTCGACAGATATCAATCAGGGTTTAGATCGAACTACAGTACCAGCACAGCATTAGTAAAAGTAACTAACGACATTCAGCTAGCAATGGATAACGGACAAATGACAATTCTTACTCTTCTCGACCTCACAAAGGCATTTGATTGCGTAGATAAAGACATTTTACTAGCTAAATTAGAAATGATGAAATTTTCTAATAATGTATTATGCTGGGTACGTTCCTATCTCAGTGGACGTAAACAATGTGTGTCAGTGGGAGACAATGTGTCTAGGTGGCGAAATACTGAGATGGGGGTAGCACAGGGTGGGGTGTTATCACCACTTCTGTTCTCCCTATACATGAATGACCTATCAGAACAACTGACGAACTGTAAATATCACTTATACGCTGATGATATCCAATTGTTTATTCATACCAAGCCGAATGACATACAAGAAGCAACCATGAAATTAAACGAAGACTTATTTAACATTAACGAATGGACTAGTAGCCACTGCCTGAAAGTAAACCCATTAAAATCGCAAGCCATCATAATAGGATCTAGAAAAGCGCATGCCAAGTTAGAAAGCATCAACGTACCGGTTGTCAAGATCAATGAAACACCTATAGCACTGAAAGACTCCGTTAAGAACCTTGGAATAATTGTTGATAAGTATTTAAGTTGGTCAGAGCACGTAACAAAAATTTGTCAACGTGTATTCGGTTCATTACACTCACTATACAAACTGAGAGATTTTCTACCTGTCAAAACCAGGAAACTGCTCATTCAAGGACTAATACTACCAATATTTGATTATGGTGATGTAGTCTATAATAACATAAGTTGTTCACTTGGTTCTAAATTTCAACGGGCGCATAATGCCTGCATTCGATTCATTCTAAATGTTCCGCTCCATTCCCACATCAGCCCATTCCTCCATCAGCTGTCCTGGTTAAGATTATGTGATAGACGTAAATACCATGCTGTTTCTCTTCTTCACAAAATACTGCGAACAGGTAAACCACATTATCTGAGAATAGATTTCAACTACCTCTCTCCCTCAAGCAGAACACCCTCAAGGTCATCAGTACAAACCCTGCTGTCCATCCCCACTCATCACAGTAGTACGTTTAACAAGTCATTTGTACCGGGGACCATACGTTCCTGGAATTCTCTCCCGGCTGAAATTAGAGACATAAGCAACCTAAAGCTATTCAGAAGAATGTGCTGGAAATTTTACCTACACTCAGATTGATTTACTCTTAGAAGTACCCTTAAATTTTAGATTATTAAGTTAAATGAATAAAATATCTATGTAAGGTTAGAAACATTATAGTTTATATTTTTCGAGATATAGCTCTAATAATAGTAATTATTATAAATTAATTTTAAAATGTTAAAATGATTTTTATGATGCTTTACATTTCATACAAATTACATTTCACATTAACTTTAAATTATAATTAACTTATTTTTTAAGTAGTTATAATGTTCAGTATATTATGTTTATACAGGTGCATAATTATATGGTTTGGCATAATAGCAGGCTTCATAGCCTGAGCCCCGCCATGTACAGAAATACATTAAGAAATAAATAAACTTTATCTTCGTATTGTGAACTTTCCTACTTTTAAGAACTCCACTCACACTTATTCGTCTTCTACTGCCATTCCACGTTATCTCTCCTCTGACAGCTCGGAACATACCAATTAGTCGAGCAGCTCGTCTCCTTTGTCTCAAGTCGTCCCAGTCCAAACTTTTCAACTTTTTTTTAACGCTGCTCTCTTGCCTGAAATCACCCAGAACAAATCGAGCTGTTTTTATTTGGATTTCAAGTTATCAAAGTTACCATATCGTGGATGGCGAATCAGTGTCAGAACTTCCCTGCCCATCTACTCCCTTTCATCTTGCCTTCTATTTCACGTTTCGTGCGTTTAGGGAGTGTTAAGACATCATATGACTTCCTCCTCTTTGGTGGCGTGGTCTACCCCGAGATCTTGAACGTTATGCGAAATATCCAGATGTCAAAGGCCAGGTTTTGCTTCATTCATAAAGTCTTTGGTATCCTTCCATCGAAACGTTAAAGCATCACCGGTATTAACACTTCACCACGTAACAAGTTTCGAAATGGAGGTCGCGATTGCACACAAGATGATCTGGTTTAAGATACTCGGAAACGATATTACAGATCTCTTCATATGGTTGTGAAAGTGTTTAGTGTAGGACTGGAGATCGCCTACAACAAGACAAAGACATTGAATACCACTGAGGATTGGACAACACCGGAAGGCACCGTGCAAAAGGTGGACAAATTCAAGTACCTAGGAGAATTTATAACAGGAAGGAATAGGAGCAATGAGGGAATAACAGAGAGGATAAAGAAGATGCGATCAGCCTTCTGTATGACCAGAGATATATACAATAAAAAGAATATATCTACAGACGCAAAGATTAGACATTACAAGGCAACGGTGAGAAATGCTGTATTATAAGCTGCTGAGACAATAGCACTAGGAAGAAATGGTGCGGAACAACTAGAGAAAGAGGAGAGAGGCCCTAAGAGAGGAGGTGAGAGATGGATGAGGAGACCCAGGGAAGAACTATACCGGAACATGAGGAAAATCTCAGAAGAAATCAGACTGAAAAGAGCAAGGTTTGCGGGGCATGTAATCAGGATGAATATGGATAGAATGACGAAAAGAGTATGGGAAACAACAGCGAGGACACGAGGAAAGACAGGAACCAAGTGGGTAGTTGAACTCCAGAAAGATTGGTCGGAATTGGGGATCAAGGTGGAAGAAATGGAAAATTGGAGAAGCAAGTACATACCGACTAATATGCCAGAGATCAATGATAGGGATGGATACAGGAAAAGGATTGAGAGTCACCAGTGGAGTAGACAAGAGAAGAGGATACTGAATATCTCGGAAGAAGAGCGGGAGAGAAGAAGAGAAAGGATGAAGAGGTTCTGGGAGGAGAAGAAGAAAATGCAATCCATGAAGGAGCTGTCCGTAGTCCTACAGAGGCCGTAACGCAAGAAGAAGAAGTATATAATAATAGAGGCTCTCTCCCTAGTCATAGGTTGAGAGGGAGAGACTTTTTCATCTATGCATGGATTCAGTTCATTCACTCACTCTTACATTCATGCGTTAATCACCCATTCTTTCATTCAGTCATGTATTCATCCGCACGAAATGTTCTAACCTTACCTGCTGCAGATCCATAGGTCTTGGATGAAAGCATTCAACTCAATCATCCAATCACTAACTCATCCATAATTAATTAATTCATTGTCATATACTAATTTAATAACAAACGCTCTCTCCCCATTTGGTGGTTATCCGTGACTGTGAGAGAAAGCTGGTGGTGGTGATTTATGTTTTAAGATGATATGCAACTAGGCAACCATCCTCTTTATAACACTAATCAGAGAGAAAAATGAAAGGGATCCGACACTTCGATAAATGAAGGTATCGGCCAAAGAAAGGGCCAAGAAGGGCGTGAGACGGAAAGACTCCCTGGGACTCGAGTGCTCTAATACCGTCGGGGTGGGAACAGAACAAGAATTGACCAGGGGGGGGGGGAGTCGGATAGGATTGATGAAAGTGAGGAGTCTGGCACAAGTAAGTGGAGGCAATGCCAGGACTCTGCGAAGGTCCCGTGGTCACAACCCTCGCTGCAAAGTTCAGAGCCACTGGGGCCCCTATTAGTCGTCTCTTACGACAGGCATGGGATACCGTGGGTGTTATTCTACCGCCCGCACGGAGAAAGAGATCTCTTTTCATGCATGCATGCATGAAGCCATTCATTCAATCATTATTCATTCATTTGGTCATGTATTCATCCATTTAATCACTTATCCATTCATCATTCATTCATGCAGTGTTTATCCATTCATATATTTTTTCGTACAGTTAATTCATAATGCCCATTGTAAGCTCAGGATAACATTGTTCAGACTATAACACAAATAAATACTTGCACTAACACGAATTAACAAGGGTGAGATACATGTTGTTCTAGACTATATAACAGGGCTTCTCAGGGTGCATGCGCCTTGTGCACGGTGCAAAAGACGACTTCGCTTGGTTGCCCAGAGTGCAGACCCCCACTCCTCGATTTGGAGCAATAGCACTGCCTTTCTCTTTCCCCACTCCTGTTTCGCTCGCTCCCCCTGTCTCCCTCTTCCTCACTTGCTCCGTAGTGCTCTAAATCCGAGCTGAGTTGAGCCGAGTTGAGTCGAGCTTAGCGGAGTAGCCCAGAGACGAAGCGTTGGTCCGAGCCGAGCCGAGTGGAACCGATGCACTGTGGAAAGGAACTCTGCGCCGCTGTTTGCACGCGTGAGATTTTGGGCGTTTGAGAGGCCCTGCTATATAACAATATGAACGTCCAGGAAAAAATAAAAAAAGTAATCTTAGGAACTAAAATTTAGAGTTGAGGTGTAATTAGTGAGTAAAGTTTAAGGTAGTAATAGAAAAATTAAGTGTAACAAAATCATGCATGTATCAAATCATTGAGATTGCAATAAACGATAACTGTCTCCCCAGTTCCTGGTCATCCGGAACTAGGGGATGGGAGCATTCTCTTCTAGTAAGGATGTAAAGGAGAGGGCGCATAAATCTCTGGTAAGGCCACAGTTAGAGTATGGTTCCATTGTATAGGATGCTCACCAGGATTGATTCGACAACTGGAAAAAAAATCCAAAGAAAATCAGGTCGAATTGTTCAGGGTGATTTCCGACGAAAGAGTAGCGTCCCGAAAAATGTTACAAAGTTTGGGCAGGGAAAACTTGGGAGAAAGGAGACGAGCTGCTTGACTAAGAGGTATGTTTCGAGCTGTCAGTGGAGAGATTCGTGGAATGACATTAGTGAACGAATAAGTCTGAGTGGTTCTTTTAAAAGTAGGAAGTATCACAATATGGAGATAAAGCTGGAATTCAAGAGGACAAATTAGGAAAAATATTCATTTATAAGAAGAGGAGTTAGAAATTGGAATAATTTACCATGGGATAGGTTCAATACATTTCTAACTTCTTTGAAATCATTTACGAAAAGACTATTTAAATAACTGAATGCAGGCTTTCACTTGGGCGACTACCCTAAATGCAGGTCTCTGGTGATTGATGATAGCAGCCTTGGTGATCCTCTGCTTGCTGACTGCCATGAATTTAGTTTCTGAATGTTTATTTTAAAGTCGAACTCTTTGCTTACTTTACTGATGTTGTTCATGCCCTGTGAATGTTGCTGGGTTTAGCTGCGCAATCACCAGTTCTCTTCCTCTGCACGCCTACAAGTCCATTTGTTACGTGTGGTATGTAACGCTCTTGTTCACATATCCCGCGAACGAGCAGTTTGCAAGCGGCTTGGCGAGTGTGGACGTCGAGCTTTCATCTTTATCACTACGATATTTCTCAGTACATGCGACCACATGCTCTTGGAATAAATGGATGCTTAAGAGTTTCCCTTCAGACGCAATATTTTTCTACTTCACTTGTCGTAAGGTAATTTGCAATGAGGCAAATACAATATTACATTTGTTATGTATTTATTTATTTATTTATTATAATGCGACGATGCTAGGACTCTTGCCCCACCGATACACTTAATCGCTTACAAGCTTTGAGATGTTAGCATTATAATTTTAAATAGAGTGTGATCAACTGCAAGTCATGAAAGAACACATGAATTGGATGCCGTTATGCATCACTAGACCAAGCGCCAAAAGTTGGTTGCGAGATAATCGCGTTTAAATTTGGTTCTATGTGTAAATTCGAGCGAACATAATTTTGCTAAATATGGTATTACTGGTGTTGTAGGATAATAGATTGTACCTTCTCACTAAATTTTAACATTTTTACAGTCGCACTTCATAGATTTTCTTGAAGAAATGGCGCTTAGTCTACTGATGCAATTTAAGGTTTTTCTCAAGTGCGAATAATGTATCACGATGCTACACCAATAACCCCCAACTGTTGAGTACCTACTGAGTAAAACTTCAAAAAATATAACGTGGCGGCAGCCATGATTAAAAACTGATTCTCCTACTGTCTGAAAAGGCCCGCTAAGTGCTTGATCCATTAAGTTTTACATGGAGAAATTCTAATAATGTTATTTGCTTTACGTCCCACTAACTACTTTTGCGGTTTTCGGAAACGCCGAAGTGCCGGAATTTAGTCCCGCAGGAGTTCTTTTTACATGCCAGTAAATCTACCGGCAAGAGGCTGACGTATTTGAGCACCTTCAAGTACCACCGGACTGAACCGGGATCGAACCTGCCAAGTTGGGGTCAGAAAGCCAGCGCCTCAACCGTCTGAGCCACTCAGCCCGGCTGGAAAAATTCTAGAAGGGAAGCTATTCTCTAAAGTCGTTGGTATAACGACTTACTGATTTGAGGAATTTCAACTTATCTGAGTCAAATACAAATGGTAAGACATTGTAGTCTATACAATTTTTGAATGGATTTTCCTTCACGATAGGCCTATTATGTTCTGAGAGTACAGTATTGACGTGATATCTTTAAGCTTAAGGGTAAGTTTTGTTCTGCTTGAGACAGAAAATGTGATTAAAGATATTTTCTCTCATAAATACACACAAAACACTGGACAGGTAATACGACTGTTGCTCTCAGTTCATTCAATATCGAAATCAGGATCTCCATTAAATCCATCTACGTCGTCCACGATGTCAGAATCTGCTTGAAGATTCTGGTAAAATTGTTTGGCATCTGCAGGTATTAGGTGCATCAGCGAACTAATGTCTCTTAGTTTGGCTTCAGAGATAGGTTTTCCTTTTGGCCACAGAGGTATTAATGCCTGGTGAAAGGGAACTCTGCTTTCCCCCTGGTCGTCCCTGTCTTGACTTAGATTTACTTCCTGAGATTCACCATCAAATTCTAGAGAATGATTCTCAGACGCAACCTTCGTAGCAAGCTGCATTAGTAGCATTGTCTTTCTCCTTACTTTTGGAAGTACTTGATACATCGCTGAACTTCGTCACTTGATAAACCACTCATTGTATCACCACGTAAAAATGTCAGCACTATCGAAAACGCGGGCTCCCTCGCTGTCATCCGCGCGCAATGTGAGGAGTGTGGCGCTTGGTCTAATGATGCAAACTGGAACGTCGCATAGTCTACTGATACAATTTACATTTTAACAGATTCCCGCTTTGTCGCTTAGGTTTTCTGTTTAATAACAACTAACGGCCTCTTGTAATGCAGTGGGGAATTTTTTATAAATAGTTCAAGCCTTCCTCTACAAGTTGGCGCTAAAATCTCAATTTTCGTCAAATGGCGCTTAGTCTACTGATGCATAACGGCATCCAATTAATAACAAAAAAGTGCACTCTCTGAAAACCGTAAATTAGTTAGTGGGCAAGCAAATATCATAATTAAAAATTGTAATTCTTTTTATGCTCTTCTAACTACTTTTACGGTCATCGGAGGCGCTAAAATGCTGGAATTTTTCCCCCATAGAATATATTTTGTGAGCAACTGCAACAAGAACTCGACAATGTTTTAACGCTGACATCAGGCAGTGGTATGTTGATAAACGGTGTTAAAAGTCAGGTTGTGAGTTTCACTAATAGGAAAAGTCCTCTCAGTTTAAATTACTGCGTTGATGGGGTGGAAGGTCTTTATGGGGATCACTGTACGGACCTAAGTGTTAATATAAGGAAAGTTCTTCATTGGGGTAATCACATAAATGGGACTGTAAATAAAGTGTACAGATTTTTTCATACGATTATGAGGGTGTTTAAGGATTGCAGTAAACATGAGGGAGAGGGCATATAAGTCTCTGGTAAGACCCCAAATAGAGTATGGTTCCAGTGTACGGGACTCTCACCAATATTACTTGATTCGAGAACGGGAATAATCAAATGAAAAGCAGCTCGATTTGTTATGGGTGATTTCCGACAAAGGATTAGCTTTACAAAAATGTTGCAAAGTTTGGGCTGGGAAGACATAGGAGAAAAGAGACGAGCTGTTCGACTAAGTGGTATTCTCCGAGCTGTCAGTGGAGAGATGGCGTGCAATGACAATGGTAGACGAAAACGTTTGAGTGGTGCCTTTAAAGGTAGGAAAGATCACAATATGAAGATAAAGTTGGAATTCAAGAGGACAAATTTTTGGGCAAATACTCGTTTATAGGGAGGAGAGATAGGGATTGGAATAATTTACCAAGGGAGATGTTCAATAAATTTGCAAATTCGTTGCAATAATTTAAAAAAAGTCTAGGAAAACAACAGGTAGGAAATCTGCCACGTGCTACCACCGGCAAGAGGCTTCGTGTTATATTATTGAAAAAGTGCCTATTGGCGCATTATATCGATTGAATGTATTGTGTTCTTGGTTCGAATTCGTTATATACATTAAGGCCATTTGTTAAATTTTCTTTCTGAAAACATGGAGATGAAGAAACCTTTAAAAATTCTGTTCTTCTTACAGTTACACTCGAAACTAATATGTCCTTGATCATCTTGTTGGTGGAACGTTTCATAGGTTATTGAGGTCGCCATATGCTGTGGATTGTTCCAGTTTTGCGAGTTGGCAGCCTTTCTCCATGTGGAAGGATATCTGCACTATTGCATGCCTCTGTGGTAGTTGGTGGTGGTGTAATGAGCTGTGAGTACAAACACCCAGTTCCTAAGCTAGAGAAAATAACCTCACGCTGTTAAAATTCTCGGCTTGTTCAGGAACTGAACCGTCATCTCTCTACTCCGAAGGCCAATGCGCTGTTCAATCAGCCAAGAAGCCAGACACACACACTCCGAAACTGACGTGTTTTTAAACAATTTAGCAATACCTTAATCTTAATGAATTTGGACAAAAATGGAAATAGTTATTTGGCACTTCTAACCTAAGAAATGCCTGAAACATTTGTGCAAGAAACAATTTCCCAAATGGCGATCATTTCATAATGGGTTAGGTCCGTATTTTGAGATTATGGGACCTTTTTAATGAACAAATATTAACAAGAGGGCAATAATTAGATGGTTGTAAACTCGTAGGGAGTTTTATCCGCCCGGCCCAAAGTCTCACGCTCCAGGAAACTGCCCCTGAGGCGGTAGAGGTGGAGTCCCTTGCTGAGTTCGGAAGAAAAATCAAACCTGCAGGGTAAACGTATTAAGAAACGAAAAATATTCTTACACCCTTTCAAGACTTTCTATTATTAATTTCCAAGCGTTCATGTTCACCTTGTTTAAGGGCTTTTTCAGTACATGAAATGAAATGGCGTATGGCTTTTAGTGCCGGGAGTGTCCGAGGACATATTTGGCTCACCAGGTGCAGGTCTTTCGATCTGACACTCTTAGGCGACCTGCGCGTCATGATGAGGATGAAATGATGATGAAGACGACACATACACCCAGACCCCGTGCCAGAGAAATTAACGAATGATGGTTAAAATTCCCGACCCTGGGCGGAATCGAACCCAGGACCCCTGTAACCAAAGGCCAGCACGCTAACCATTTAGCCATGGAGCCGGATAATTATTCTGATTAACGGCATAAATTGTTAAATGTTAAAACCAGTTATACATTAGCACAGTGCAATCACGTACATTCCAAGTAACATCCTTAAAGCAAATTGAAATCCATTAACATAAGGATCTGCTCTAATTAGAAGTTATTAAATCAAACTAAATTGAAATTAAACTTAAAATCAAAATTGGGAATTAGAAGGACTATAACATGCATTATGCTAATAACAAGATCCCTGCGTTAGGTGCGGTAAGATCATTTCTAAGACTCATCTTCAAGCTGCTTAAACCGCTAAGATATCCTCAAACATTGTGAGCAAGAATTATTTTCGAGTATAAAAAGTTATTTGAAAAATTACTCGAGGCAACTTGTGTGTAAAAAAGTCCTGTACTAAATAGTTACATGTTACCCCGTCTTCGCCCATGTGAACCAAATTAGACCGTGACTGTCAGGTTTGAAACAATTATAGGAGCAGATTCATTATTTCAATGCAAGTGGAGGCATGGACAGAAGCTAGTATTAGTAAACTGCGAACAATATTTTTCCAACTTCTGGTTTTATCATTGACTGAGAAAATAAACAAAAATAAACTTTAAAAATATAATACTTTTACTCTCCAGGGTTGGTTTCTACGCCGAAATCAGACAAAGATCCCTCCTCCACCACCTCAGGGATACACCTGGGAAGTAGGACCAATACCTATCAAGGCTCTTTCACCTGCTATATTGAACAGGGGCCTTGTTGGGGGATGGAAAGATTGGAAGTGACAGGCAAAGAAGAGGGAAGGAAGTGGCCGTGGCGTTAAGCTAGGTACCTTCGTGGCATTTGCCTGGAGAAGAATTGGGTGGCCGAGGGAATCGAAACCCCCTCTACTCAGTTGACCTCCCCAGGTTGCGCGGACCTCGTTCCAGTCCTGGTACGACTTTTTAAATTTCATGGCAGAGCCGGAAATTGCACCCGCGCCTCCTGATGTGGCAACTAACCACTGTAACCTCTCCACCACAGAGGCGGACATAAACAAAATAAACTCTGTATGTTTAAGTTTAGTCAGCATTGGAGGTGTTGTCTCCTAGAAGATATCACGTAACCTCTGACAAACAAGGTTTAGGTCTACTTAAAATCCGTTTCACTCTACAGTAATAGCCAAAGTTTTTACTCATTTCTGTTACACTTAGTGAATTGTTTATGTAACGCAAGGGAGACAACCGTTTCGATTCGCAAAACCTGGTCGATGTGGGCGGAATTAGCTATAAAAGCTACATGAAAATGTTGGTGTTCCGTGCCCGTTTAAATATCTGGTATCTTGCAAGAAAGTGGGGAATTGGCATTACTGTAATATTTACACCAGTCTTCTCTCTGAGAGGATTTTCACCAGATACGCTGTTTATAAGCTATGGACTAGAACGCCTGGGGAATTCTGGTAAGAACAGGTGAGAGTAATGGTGGGAGGATAATTTTAATGATCAAATGAAAGCAACGATATGTGCTGGATGAAGATTTGTGTATAAACTTGCTTCGCTGTTGAGGTGGTAGATGGAAACATAACTTCTGCTACGTTGGTTAGACTGGGTACTGAATGGCAGTAATGCAGACGAGAGGAGCGATATATACAGGCTCATAGAGGCACGTAGTTAATTCACAGCGGTTTGGTAATGGAACGTTCAAAGGCGTACGAGTTTGTAACTAATAGAGAGATGCGTGTGTGAGGTAGTTAAGATGTGAGAGTACAGGTTTACGGAGGGAAAGACAGTGGAGAATACTGATGAACGATAGAATTAAATTTGACTGCTGTTGCGCCGTAGTTAATTAAGTTGTAACTCATTTTAATAAACATTTTCTCTACAATTTGGAGGAATCTTACATTCATTCTCATTTAAGTATTGTGCCATATGGCAGGTATTTTCATGTGATAAACTTCTTCGACTTTTGCCTGTAAATATCCAAGATTTCATGCCCGAGTATTTCTTTCCTTTGATGTTGCCCAGCATTTGATATATTTTCCTTCCTTTTCTTCTTTCGCCTTTTTTCAGTAAACTGTCCTTCCTCAAACAATGTTCACACCAATTCAATTTTGTCCCTCTAATAATTTGCAATTTAGTTCGTTCTCCTCCAACCCTTCGCAACACCTCTGCATTTCTTACCCAGTCTTCCCATTTCACTCGTTCTATTCTCCTCAGTATCCACATGTCTAATGCCTCAAATCTTCTTTCGTACTTCTTCTGCACTGTACAAGTCTCTGCACCATACTTGGTAAGTCTTTTCCTCAAAACCTTGTTTAGTGGCCCACAAAGTAATTTCAGTTTTCTCTTGGAACCTTGTTTTGCCACGGCAATCCTTTTCTTAATCTCGATATGCAGTACATATCTTCCCTGATCATAATTCCCAAATATTTCAATTTATTGACTTAGTCTATTCTTTCACCCCCCTATATAAACACGGCATTTTCTACCTCTTGCTCCAATTATCATATTTGCTTTCCAATTGGTGAAATAACCCAAGATGTGAGGAAAATAGTTAGACAGATAAGACTGAAGAAAGAAAATTATACGGGGCTAGGGACTGCAACGACGCGAATTACTAAATATGATGCTGTACACATGTGGTAAACTCGCAATATTCAGACAGTGTAGTTAGACTGCTTGCCGTAAGTTAAAAAAAAATCCTCATGTTTCAAACTCAGACACATTTAATATCAAGAATAGATATTTTGAGCAATTATCTCGTGGAATTAATAATGTTCCGACCTCATACGGACAGGTCCCTAAGAACACGTGGTTCTAGGAACCACATGCTAGTTCATACACATAGAAAGATGAACTGTACTTAATTATAGGTTTATTACACTATATACACTATATACACATCGTGATACATTTGTTTAACCTGTCGCTCACGCGATGGTTTAGATATTTACAGAACTTGTCCGCATAGCACATCTTAACATAGACCGGCAGCCATGCTGCTTTCTCGTCAACCCCTCGCTCACCCGATTACACGCGAAGGTGCCCGATCACTGCCGACACAAAAACAACCCCAGGAAGTGGCGCTCTGGTCAATCACAAACAAATAACTTATCTGTGGGAGAGCCTTGTGTTCACAGCACATCTTCACAAATCTTAGTATCAAACAAGACACATATTAATATTTATTTACCATGGCAGCCACGTAAAAATGACGTTTCGAAGGGAAGTAAGATTCGTACACGTTTACCTCATAGCAACGGACATTCATCTCATATCGAAAACTGAGTTAAGTTCCACGTTGGCAAACTAGATCTTCAGAGTGTTAGCAGAAGGCAGCTAAGTGAGATGCTTTCTATGGTCGAATAAGTTAATAAACCAATTTCCCAGCCTGTGGAACAAGAGATACAAAACCATGGGAATACTAGAACACGCCTTAAAAATGAAACCGATTATTAATGACGAAATGGTACGCTCCGTTCTATAAGAACATCCTCATTTGAAAAAAGAAAACAGTTTGTTAATCCGAGCAATTCAAACCGTGGTTGTGATGGGGTGGAGTTACTTTACACCCACCTTCCCTATTATTTAACTTAGAAATGCGTAAATGGTCCTCCTCTGGCTGGGAGACTGGGTGTTTGTATCCGTCTCAGTACACAACTCTTCATATACTCTGCACGCAACATACCACATAACCAACACTCAAAAACACACAGTAGGGAATGCATAATTCCACTATGGTTGCTTCAGGAAGGGCATTTGACCGTAAAACAGGGGTAAATTGCTATATGGGACACAGTTTGCACCCGCGATGCTGTTTGGTATTGGAAAAAAGTGGAGGATGAAGAATATAATTAGTATATCTTAAAGTGTAAAATTTTAGTAAGTATTTCTATTGCGCGTCTACGAAGAACATTTCTGCATTAATTGGCAACAAGGGGGAAATTAGCAAGTAGAGCAACTAAACGAGCTAATTCCTCTGCGTACAGCTATGAAGGCCCATGAAGGAGTGCAAGGTGAAGGCTTCCACTACCTGTAACCTCGGCACTAAATAAGATCGAGACTCTATCCTTAAGACCGGCCACCGTTGAGTTCAGGATTTAACCTGGTACTGGTCGAGAGATGTAGCAAGAACCAAACAGATGCGCTGTAACTGAAGGCCACAGTGGGGAGGGGAGTGTTTACGGGCCTCTAGTGTGAAAACCACATGCTGAATGTATAACAGTCATGTTAGCAAGTTGGGTGGTACCTCCCCTCATTACCCTCTCTAGCACATTGTCGGGGTCGAGCCAGGGGGACGTGCGGACAGGCGGTGAAGCAAGTACCTTCCCCCATGCACGTGTTTGGTTTAAGCTAGATCTCGCGTGCTATACTCATTTTTGCTGCAGGCTGAGTGAAGCTCAGAGCCATGTGTCTCATCACGTGTCGAAATCTCGTTTCTAAATTGTTCACCTTCCTGGCCCGGTGATGAACTCACGTGCTTGCTCGCTTTTACCACCTCGGCTAGGCAGCACCTCGAAATAGCAAGTATTCTGGAATCCCAGCAACGCGTTACCTACAGCTGAAGTGGAAGTCATCATAAGAATACCAATTGGCCGTATTTGCTGATCCATTTGACACTGTGGTTTGATAAATTTTGTTTCCTTCCACTTACAGGTACGGTCATGATCAGCCGGACGAATGTAAATTGGTAGTGATTATTGTTTAGTAAGAAAGTCCAACTGGGCTCTCATCCTTACTTAACACTAATCTTTAGCAAGATCCTGCGCAACCTTTGGTATTAACTCGGCAGTCCTCATGTGAGCATTTACTGTGTCATGCCAACGCAGTTTCTCTTAACACTAATCAGAGGAAGAAATGGAAGAGTTCCTACTATTTGTTTTGCTATTTGTTTTACGTCGCACCGACACAGATAAGTCTTATGGCGACGATGGGGTAGGAAAGGCCTAGGAGTGGGAAGGAAGCGGCCGTGGCCTTAATTAAGATACAGCCCCAGCATTTGCCTGGTGTGAAAATGGGAAACCACGGAAAACCATCTTCAGGGCTGCCGACAGTGGGATTCGAACCCACTATCTCCCGATTACGGAATACTGGCCGCACTTAAGCGACTGCTGCTATTATTTAAAGAAAGTGGGTATCTGCGGGAGAAAATATGTAATAATCACGAAGGACGTGAAAATGAAGGATACAACAGGCCCCGGATATTTACTCTGGTCGGAGTTGGAAAAGAGCAAGAGTTTTCCAAGGGAGGTCGGATAGGATAGATGAAAATGAGGAGCCTGGCTCCGTACATTGAACCAAACTTCAGACTCACACAGTGGGTCTGTGGTCTCCAAACATTTTCTTTACATTCGCCCCAATAGGGGTTGAATCTAGACTTTTATTTTCCTTCAGCGTTTGTCCCTCCTGCTGGCGGGTCCGCTACATGGGTTCGTTGTCTCTCTTTAGTTGACGCTCTTCAGATCTTTGTTAGGAATATCGGCCCATCGCTGGTTTGGTCGCCCTTTTGGTCTCCAACCAGGTGACTTTTAACACGTAACCCGTCCTCACGATAGTGTTAGTCCATGTCCCAACCATCGTAGACGACTCTGACGCATTTTTTCTTGAATCGGTGCAACACCAAATCCCTCCCTGATGAATTCACTTGGGATGCGATCCAGTTTCGTGACTCCAGCTGTCCATCTCAGCATCTTAGTCTCCAAGACACCCAGTCGTATTCGGCCAACATTCGCAACCACACAGTGCAACAGGTCGGATGACAGTACAATAAATTTTTGATTTGAGATTATCTTTCATCTTCCGGTCGCAAGTGACGCACGTTGTTCTTCATTTCATCCAGGCTGCAGATATCCTTACAAGTCGGCCATCATCAGTGATCGCGGATTTATGTATTATTAACAACCCCCTCCCCATGCCGGTCCCGTGGTGTAGGAGTAGCGTGCCTGCCTCTTACCCGGAGGCCCCGGGTTCGATTCCCGGCCAGGTCAGGGATTTTTATCTGGACCTGAGGGCTGGTTCGAGGTCCACTCTCAGCCTACGTCGTTAGAATTGAGGAGCTATCTGACGGTGAGAAAGCGGCCCCGGTCTAGGAAGCCAAGAATAACGGCCGAGAGGATTCGTCGTGCTGACCACACGACACCTCGTAATCTGCAGGCCTTCGGGCTGAGCAGCGGTCGCTTGGTAGGCCAAGGCCCTTCAAGGGCTGTAGTGTAATGGCGGGAGGGAGGATCGCGGATTTATGTATTATTAACAAATACATCGCAATTAGGAAATATCCAGGTGTCAATGATCACTTACGGTAGTGTGATAAACAAGTAATTATAAAACAACTACAAGAAGTGTATAACAAGCAATTCCATGGAATAAATATTACAAGGAATAGTACTAATTCAACATTCTAAATCCAGCATCACTATACACAAATTCACACACGCAGTGTATAACACTACGTCTTACAATACTGTAGGTTGAGCTTACTACTATCGTAACATCACAATATTGTGATAATAAAGTAAAATTAAAACATAATTACCCACAAACAAGAACAACTACAACAACAAAAGTACAACAAGCAATTCCATGGAAGGAAAATATTACAAGAAGTACTACAAGTTTAATATTCTACACCCATCATCATGTAAAGTGAGCTACATTTCCTCACCCTGGCAAAGGCGTTCCAGTCTTCATCTTCCTGGACCTTATAGCACAAACAATGATACTGTGTCAAAAATAAATTCTATCAAGCCTTTGATTCTGATTAATTGACAGCTGCTATATGAAATTTTATTTATTAACCTCGGTAATCTTAATAAAGGTCCACTATGCGTATTTGTTTTTATCCCAATGTTTATTGATATTTGGTCACGACTTGTAAATACTGTTTCTTTTTTTAACATTGTGGTCATTCGATTAGTGTTTGTTGATGAACAGCTATGTGTTTATCTGGCGAACTTTATAATGTTACCCATATTGATGTTATTTGTGGCTCTCTGCATATGACGCCACTCGCTATTACAGTATTCGTACCGTGTTTTGGTGTAACTCTATCTCGCTTTAAGACGAAATTCAGATGAGCTCAGACATTCATCACGCACAGAAATCACAAGCGCTTACCCCACTTACACGCCCAGTCACTAACACAAGCACACTCAAGACGGACACGTCGATGCTCGCAGCCCAGTAGTTCGAGTTCGAAAGGAACCCCTAACGAGACAAGTGAATCGTCTGACAAATTGTCCGAAAATGAGAATGAATCAATCAACGCATCCAGCCAGCAAGATTGCGCTACAGGAGAGAAGGGGAAAGGTACAGGAGGGGGAAAACCTGTAACTATTTTTTGCAATTTTCTTTACGTTGTACCAACACTGATAGGTCTTATGGCGACGATGGGAGAGGAAACGCCAAGGTATGGGAAGGAAGTGTACGTGACCGTTGAAAACCATCTTCAGGGCTGCCGTCAGTGAGCTTCGAACCCACTATCTCTCGGATACAGCCTCACAGTTGCGTGTCCTTAACAGCACGGCCAGCTCGCCCGGAACAACCAGTAACGAAATATAGCCAACAATAATACGGAACACATTCTCAAATCACCACGCAGGTGAACTAAAAATGGCTGTTGAGAGTCTTTGAGAAGCAGATAATATTTCATAAGTTATGTTATGCCTTGCTGTGCGATGATCTCAGTCGTGGAAAATACATCAGTGGAAACATTATGTTATTACCTAACTTCCAAGAAAGAAAATACATAAATGATGTAAATCATGTTCCGTTCTTAAGATCCTTCTCACGTCCTCCTCCTGGTGAATTGTTGAACGAATGATAGCAAAGATCCTACTCACCCTCACATTACGCTTATCTAAAAAGTTTCATGAAAATCCACTGACCCATTCTTCCAATGTGTCGTAACACACAGACAGGCAAACATACAAAAACTTAACTTTACTCGACACATTCAGAAAGGCGATTTTATATCCATAGGCCACCCAGAAATTAAGTTTCCCTATATGAGCATGTAACAATCATATACCGACCGGACAAGTCCCGCCTCGTGTCAGCAGCGCAGCAGCAGTGGCTCGTATTCTTTATCCCGCTACCTGCGATGAGTAATTCAAAGTAAGAGGCTTGGAATGCTCAGTGCAGGTGTTGTGTTGTGCCGATCCATGGCAATGCTCGGCGCTCAACAACTGTTCTGCAGGAGTTTGGCTGGGAGGTGTTTGATCATCCACCGTACAGTCCTGATCTTCAGTCATTTTCATCTTTTCTTGCACCTCAATAAAATTCTGTCAGTATTTTAAAACGGGCGAAGAGCTGAAGACGAATGTCACACGCTTGTTCCATTACCAGGGGGCAGACTTCTACGACACAGGCATACAAAATTTGATCCCACGATATTACAAGTGTCTCAATTCTGATGGTGATTATGTGTAAAAAATATCCCTAACATTGCTGTATAAGGCGTCGATTAAGTGTTTCATGCAACTATGTTGTCGTTTCTTTCAAAAGTGGGAACTTAATTTCTGGATGACCCTCGTACATTCATAAACCATGCTTACTTGCAGTTTACCCACCAAAGACCAATACTTACGTTCCATTTGTGGTTAGATAGCAAGTACATCGTCATGAAAACCCTTCTCCTGCACAGCTAGGGACACTCGACTCATGACTGCAAACAAATCCGGTATACTAGTGCTGTGGTGACGAGTTTGTCATTGTGGCTCGCTTCTATGTATGGTGCACAAAAATCCCTCGTCATGCGTTGTTTATGGCAGGTCACATCGAAATCATAATTTTGATGCAACAGAACATGACACAAATTGACGTTGACAACTTTGTTCTCAAGAACCAAAGTGTTGTGTCCAGGTTGTGGAAACATTTCTAGAAACTCATTCGCGTGGGCCTACCAGGTAAAACAACAGCAACTCAAGACCGGTATATACACATCCAACACGCACAGCTGCTACACTGCACTATGAGATTCGAGACGGCGCAGAGGATACTGTAAGAAACCAAACTCTACTCCATGAAGGGGGACTATATTCAAGAAGAACCCTCAGGACTCACTACACTTCGACATCACAGGGTGGTTCGATGAGCTAGAGCAGATCATGGACACGAAATCAATGTTCCAGAACGCTGTGATTAGAAACCTGGAGGGACGTGTGATCCACAGAATGGATTGCTCACCGTCTTTACCAGACAGGAACTGCAAAGGGCAGCAATTTCCAACCGTCAGCATCCACCAATAGCGATTCAGGCCCTAGATGATGCTTTATGGAGGAGTCAGACCGTTTGCTTCAAAGAATACTCCGTGGTCTGACATTGAGAATGCTCTGTCGTTATCAGAATTACCTCAGGATTCGTGCAGGTTACGTGATTTGTTTGGTTTAATCACACACTGAGTGTTTTGCTTTTCATGTTTGATCGGAAGGTACCGAGATGTGAACTACTTCTTCGTATTTACTTTTCTGAGTTCCACATTAAATAATACGATATCGGTTCCACCTCAACACAACATAATCTGGTATATTCTTTCTTATGAGTGTATAGGTCTACAGATCATTCAAAGCCGAACTATGAATGGAACATTAATGAACCTGACTTTACATTCAACATTTTGCTTGTTATCGTTAGCGTTATTTACGACATATTGAAACAGTAAATGTGGTACTTCGGTGAGCACGAGAAACGCAGGGCGTGTACCAATCTGTTGAAGTGCATACAGAGGGAGAGGGTTTGTTTAGAGAAAATCTTTCAAAAACATTTTTTCTGAGTTTATTTATAAGTTCAAAATCATGTCACCTCTGTACAGAAGATACAGTATAAAGTGTTCCTCGCCCTAAGGTTGGCGATGTCCTTGGATTCCGACAGCTCCTCTCTTTTCCATACCAGTGGACCACCATTCCTCCCTCGATGGAAGTTCTAGAAGATCCATTCGACGTCTAGAAGATCCATACGGTGCTGATGAAGGGCGTTGAGATAGACCACGTAAATGATGAACGTGAATGAACACCGTTAAGCCTTGGGGCGAGTTAATGCAAAAACTGCTTTCGAATGAGCATATAAGTTTAACACTCATAAAATAAAAATCCACTCGAAACTTATCGTCGAATTTCAAAATAGTCACTTAAAGTTTGTGGCACTTGGCATAATGTGAAGTTATGCCACACGACTTAGTTCTTAGTTTGAAGCACCATTCAATGTAATCAATCGGATTGGAAAAAATAAGGATGTTTCACTCGTGAATTCAGACTTGTTCACGCATTGGTAATGACATGAAATAAAAATAAGACGAAATTAATCATGTATTAACAGTCCTCGGTTCGACTGTTCATAGAATCGAAACGCACAGCTGAATGTTCGTAGAATTGAAATGTACAGTTCTTAGTAGAATTGAAATGCACAGTTCACATACACAGCCTACAGTTCATTACCTACAAATATTTACACAGTTCATGAAATGGTAAATTAGTGACGTAGTCATGCTTGCAATGTTAGTAATTCTGAATTAAAGCACAGTCTCGTTAACTTGTAGTATTAAGTACTTTGTAAGGAGCTAATTGTTCCAAATCCTGTCCACAACATTAAACTTTAAATTACGAGCACTTGAAAAATATTCACAAGTCTTAGACACTCGTGTAGAATAAACAGTCACTTAATGATTTCAGATGAAGCACAATTTATATCACGCCCCGTTGGAGCAGAACTTTATCACTTATAGTTTAAAGAAACTCGTACAAGTTCATACTCGTCGTGAGTGAGTCAAAGTCCACGGACTCGAAGTATGACGGCCGCTTCACGCTATATCGCGGTCCTCGCGAACCGACTGCACGAACTCCACTGCCATGCGTGCACATACATACACTGGTCACACACTGATCTGCTAAGCGAAGCAGTACTGTATTTATATCCGATCCGTGCCTTCACATCTCATTCCATAACTTCGTCGTCTCATGTCGGATTTACGTGAAACTTTGCAGACACGTAGATAAAGGATTGGGCTACACGACGATGTGATTAATTTTATCTAATTACTATTGTGGGGAAAGTTATTATCCATAGAAACTCGAGGAACATTCCACACTAGTCTCGGCTCTGTGTGTTGCGGTGAGGCAGGCTATGACGTCACTCGTTCTACGTCACACGCACACAGCTGTTGGTCGCTTTTCAGTCAATCTTTCGCTGCCGGTCTGGAGTGTAACGCGTAAGTTTTAAATTTCCATTACGGGGACTTAATTTTGTACCGCCGTTACAGGTACAATATACCAAACCCAGAAGAGGAAATAATGCACACTAACAACATAATAGAAAACAAATCGTAATGACAAATTGAACGCCCTTTACGAACTTGGCTCAGTTGGTAGAACGCTAACTTTCCGACCCTCAGGTGGTGGATTCAATACTGGCTCTCTCCGGTGGTATTCAACGGTGTTAAACCACACCAACCCTATGAAGATAGATTGACTGGCACTTAAAAGAACTCCAGAAAGAAAGAATTTCCAGTACCTTAGCGTCTTTGCAAACAGTAAAAGTAGTTAGTTGAACTAAAACCATTAATTTATTAGTGGTTAATTTCCAGGTAGTTAGTGGAAAATGGAACGAACGTACGATCGAGCAGTGCATTTCATCACATCGCTGCTCGTAAAGGAGTATAATTACAGAAAACAAAATGTAATGAAACTTCCCAGTAAGCGCACTCTTCCTCCCTTCCCTGGCGATATCTTCTTTCAAAATCCAGTCAAAAGTTTCGCCAGATTAAGTTCAGTTCCGATGCAGAAAGCCTATAAAAGGAGAATTTCAGTTTTCATTCGTTGGAAATGTATTAATAAAACACCCGCTGATGAACAACGGAAAGCTTGACATTTAATGTTGGAAACACTTTTTAACAGATATGTAGTGATCCCCATACTATGAAAAACGTAAAATTAAAACTAAGCAATTTCCGAGAGTGGCCCTGAAAGACAAATTTCTAAAATCACTTCCGCTATAAATACAGATCAGGAAAAACAGCCTAAAATCGCTTTCTTTCTTATTCAAATCTTAGCCAATTTAACTTATTTGCATCTTTCTTTCTGTAATCTGTTCCTTGTTTTAATACCCTCAGGTGTATTTTTTTAAATTTTTGAAGTATACCCAGACCGAATGTAGTTATAATGGCATAAGTGAAACTCTGCATTGACTCACATTAGCGCTCGTAGTGGTAGAAAAAGGCAAACTGCCGAACTAATCGGCCGGTTAACAATGATTAAGAAAAGGATTGTAATTTTCAGGAATAAATAAAGAATATATTATCAAAATTTATTATACCTTATTTACCTAAAATTCGTAGCTCATATCCCTAGGATGCTTTCAACATTGAGTTGATAGCCTCAAGGGCTGAACTGTGCGTTTTTCTGTAGAGCGTTATGTATCTATGGGCTACATGTTGCAATAGAAGGTTGGATATTAAATATGATGTCACAAACAGAAGAACCCAACCAGGTCATGAAAAGTAAGATTAATTTAGCTAACAAATTGATACTATGTAGAATTTATTTGTGGAGCTTCAAAAAAAATACAATTTCAGTTAGGCTACTTAGTTCTTCATCAGTAAACTACCTGATTTGCAACTCAACGCGCTGACGGAATCACCTCGTATGACTGCAACACCGAAGCCGGTTCATGCATACAGCTTAATCCAACCATCGAGTTCATATCTAACTTAGTTAAAAAATGACAGAAAATATGTGCTACAGGTGAGGGTATTTTCAAACACAACAATTAATATTCACTGACATGTCCGAATACTGTCCATGTCAAAACATTCAGAGAGGTATGTGACGGATAGAGAAATGTGAACATCAAAACACTGTATCCTCTGAAAGTACAAACTCTCTCGTATAAACTCAAACAGAACGCACGATGTTTGTACCCTGTTTCAGTCGACCACATGTCGAGCGCGTCCGCCATGCTTTAAGCGTGTATACAACCTTATATGAAATCTTACCTTACAAAAGATGCTGGAAGTCTCATCCTTCCTCGGTTATACAGGCATTATATCTGGTATCAACATTCTGACTGACGCGAGTGAGCTCTTACACTGTATTGTTTCTGATTTCATTCGTAATGTTTTCTTTCAGTTCATCCAATGTGTGAGGATTTGTTCGATAGACTTTTTCTTTCAGTTTACTCCGCAAGTAAAAATCACACACTGTTAGATCTGAAGAATGAGAGCTCTGGTCACGCTGTCTGCAAACACTTCCAAGATCGTAAGAAGGGAAGCATCCACTGTACTGAACAAGGGCTGAATCTTGTTGAAACCACGCGCGCGATTTTTCTTCTTCCATTAATTGATGGAAGAATGGCGTCAAAACGTCATCTTAGTACCTATCTGCATTTACTGTTGTCTCAGAAAAAGTAGGCGTAATTACTCGTCTTGCACTAACAGGACACCAAACACCTAACGAGGGACCATTAGGATTTTCTACACACCAATAGCGAAAGTTCACACGACAATGAAAATGAAACCAGAACTTTTACATACGAAAATACGGTTTTGCAACGATACCTGTCTCACCATGTTAACGGCTGAGATTCAGACTGGCGACTCATGCTTGCCAGGTCTAGAACTATGCGCGAGTCTCCCATACTACACCTGCCGTAGCGCAGAGTACAAACACTTGGTTTATACAAGAGACCCGGGAGATAATCAGATCTAACACATCGAAGGTTTGCGGAGACGCGAGGATAGGAAAGGGCTAGGATTGCGAAGGTAGCATGCACTGCCTTAATTAAGGTACATCCCCAGCATTTGCCTGGAGTAAAAATGGGAACAATGGAAAAATAACTGCCAACGATGGGTTTTGAACTCACTATCTTCCGAATGCAAACTCACAGCTACGCAGCCCTAACCGCATGGCCAACTCGCTCGGTACAGCGGAAGTATTCTTTACCTTTTTTAATGCTATTTGCTCGGGGCGTCGACCTACAAAGATCTTTTGCCCTTACTTGCACCGTATGTTATGAATCTGCGTGTATTTGGATATTGCGGAAGTGTAAAGTGTTGAATGTGAGGAAAGGAACGTTAAGGACGATGCCAGCACCCAGTCCCCAGGCCAGGGATGTTAATCATTTACAATTAAAAACCCCTGACCCGGCCGGGAATCGAACCCGGGGCCGCCGGGGCCCCCTACACCGCGCGGCCGGATATCCTTTACCTTTAAAATATATATTTTTCTTCAACATTGTGTGTGCTAGAGCAACATTCATTTCAATATTCTGACATTTCTTTTCTTCAGGTTCACAGGCTACTTCCCCGTCTCTAGTGTTAGATAAATGAATATTGCCCTGTGAATCAGGTGGAGCATTAACTGTGGCGGTAATATTTCACCCCTGGCCTCCCCGCCTGCGGTTTGGCCACTGCGAGAACACAATAACGACCCTACAGCCTGAAGTGTAATCAGCCCCAATTCGCTCAGTGGCCACTTCATGATGCGAGGCGAAATTTAATCGACTATGCAGCACTTGAGTTCATCACATCAAAAGGTCATAACTATATACAGTCACAGGTTACATTTAGTGTTCTCGAACATGGTGCCCCTCCCAATCTTACTCATGGATAGATTTACATTATCAAACACTACCTCTTTCATCATAATCATTATGATCGTATTTCTTATTTCGACTCGTCTGTCGATCAGTGGTAGAAGAGTGTCACTCACCGCATTCCAGGACTGCAGGTTCAAAACCGACAGAAGTAGTCGGATTTTTGAACAGTGTTGTAAAATAACTATGATCACAATTCTGGGGTTTACACGACACAAGTAATTAAAACCCAATCCCACGTCACACACCAGAGATCCGGTATATTCTGGCATCTGTTATTGGTACTTTTTTAATGTGCAATAACCGGCATACGCAAGTAACGTTTGTCGTGATTTTGTGGGCACTCGCCATATTCGAGGAATTGCATTTCGTATACATTTCCTTGCTCCACTTACCCAACCTTGTAAAGTAGACGCAGCTGCTGGTTCAAGGAGTGCACAACTGCGATAATAATGTTAACGTCTTGCGTTATGTTGACGGTTCTAATTCTGATGAACTGAGAAGAGTTATGTTGATCCAGTGCTTCAGTACCTATTTGGATGCTTTCCATGAAGCAATCTGGGGAGCGAAATTATATGCTCCGGGAGCCGATTGTAAAATTTACAGCCAGTTCTAAACCACTGTCCATTACCATGGCACGTTAGTTAAAGCAAGTTCTCCTCTATGGTGTGCGAGTTACAAAGAGTTCACCTTTAAGCTGCATAAATGAATAGGAAAGAATAAAATAAGTTTACTGAGACATTCTCATCCAACATTGCAAACTTCACACGAGATAAAAATTATAATGATCTATTGTGAGTAATTCATAGGTCAGCCTCTGTGGTGTAGTGGTTAGCGTGATTAGCTGCCACCCCGGAGGCCCGGCTCTGCCACGAAATTTGAAAAGGGGCAAGAGGGCTGGAACGGGGTCCACTCAGCCTCGGGAGGTCAACTGAATAGAGGTAGGTTCGATTCCAACCTCAGCGATCCTGGAAGTGGTTTTTCGTGGTTTCCTAATTCTCCTCCAGGCAAATGCCGGGATGGTACCTAACTTAAGGCTACGGCCGCTTCCTTCCCTCTTCCTTGCCTGTCCCATCCAAACTTCCCATCCCTCCACAAGGCCCCTGTTCAGCATAGCAGGTGAGGCCGCCTAGGCGAGGTACTGGTCATACTCCCCAGTTGTATCCCCGGACCCAAAGTCTGAATCTCCAGGACACTGCCCTTGAGGCGGTAGAGGTGGGATCCCCCGCTGAGTCCGAGGGAAAAACCGACCCTGGAGGGTAAACAGATTACGAACGAACGAATAATTCATATATACATTTCCATTGATATATTATCTGCAGGAATCACTGTAAATTTTCAATTTTCATACCAGGAAAATGCTGGGACTCTACGTTAATAATTAAGGCCATGGTTGCTTTTTTCCAGTCCTAGCCTCTTCCATCCGCCAAAACCAAAAGACTTTTCTCCGTCAGTGCGATGTAAAATAAATAAGAAATAAAGTCATTTTAACAAGACATAAATATCAAAAGTGTGAACTGATAATTAGAACACTTCTCTATTACAATCCCGTGTTGTTGTCCTGTTTCAGAAAAACTCCCCATCATTCTGTAGGAACTGCTGACCGTTCTCCTCATACCCCACTACAGTTTTTCAAAAAGCCTTCAAGGGCTTCGTCGCACTCGAAATATCAAAGCTCTCTTCCAACTGTGCAATAGAATGCCGTTTATTGGAAACGATGCTCATAGTCCTGAGTTTTAAAGCAGACCTAGCGGACAACTAGTCAACGGATGTATTCTCGTTTGGAACCATCATCCGAACTGGTAGCCTACGAAACAAATAGTCATATATACGTAAGCGTGAAAGATAATTTATTATAGGAATATCATAAAAATTTCAGTATCCAAAAATATATTATTTTTAATGCCCAATCTAATTAAATTACCCCCATCCATTTTTAACTGTTCAATAGCACAAGGTAAACTAGGCCTTTGTGTAAATTCAACATTTGAAATATATGCATACGATTTAGTTCACGATTTAATGTGTCATGACATATTTAAGGTATTTGCCAACAATCCAGTAAATTAAGGTAAAATACCATACTCTACAAACAAGAAGAGAATATGTAGGTAGGCGTACTCAGCCAAGAAACAACACTTAAAACTTAATTAGCGTTTACAAGAGAAAATACATAAAATGCCACAAATTCTGCATTGGTATAATTCGTCCACATTTCAAAACGAGGTAAAAAATAAAATAAGGCCCAGAAATACCAAACCATTTCTTAATTTACAATTTGCTTTACGTCGCACCGACACAGACAGGTTTTACGGTGACGATGGGATAGGAAAGGGCTAAGAGTGGGAAGGAAGCAGCTCTTGACTTAAATAAGGTACATCCCTAGCATTTGACTGGTGTGAAAATGGGTAACCATAGAAAACCACCTTTAGGGTTACCGTCAGTGCCGGGCTGAGTGGCTCAGACGGTTAAGGTGCTGGCCTTCTAACCCCAACTTGGCAGGTTCGGTCCTGGCTCAGTTCGGTGGTATTTGAAGGTGCTCAAATACGACAGCCCCGTGTCGGTAGATTTACTGGCACGTAAAAAGAACTCCTGCGGGACTAAATTCCGGCAACTCGGAGTCTCCGAAGACCTTAATAAGTAGTTAGTGGGACGTAAAGCAAATAACATTATTATTACTATTAGTTACCGTCAGTGGGGTTCGAACCCACTGTCTCTCGAATGCAAGCTGAGAGCTACGTGAGCCAAACCATGCGGCCACTTGCTCGGTGAAACGTAAAACAGAACCTAATTTTTAAGCTCTTGATTACATACAAAAGGCACGAATGTGTAGACTTCAACACCAACATGGGAAATTATCAATTGAGACCCGAGGAGCTCCATAACAATGAAATATTCCGGGTGATAATATAAAAGGCAACATCGTCAAATCTTAGTATTTTGTGCTGGATTGCCAACTTATCATGTTTTAAGCGGGGTCCCATGTCCAGAAATACATGCTTTGGATGCAATTGGGCGTCAAATTTGACAAAGCTTCTGATCTGGTGATAGGCGAACGTTCCACATTTATCAAAACACCTTCACCAGCTCATATGTGTTACATCGTTCATTAAATTACAGCTCGATAGCTGCAGTCGCTTAAGTGCGGTCAGTATCCAGTATTCGGCAGATAGTAGGTTCGAACCCCACTGTCGGCAGCCCTGAAAATGGTTTTCCGTGGTTTCATTTCACCACTAGCAGTGTGGGAATGAGGAACTGCCGAACAAAGTTCAAGGTCAATATCTAGCGTTTTAACAAGCACGTCTTCCGCGTGTTGTGTTCAGCTTTCGCAACGTACAAGGCAATCGCGAACTGAAACTCTCGATTTATCATTTTTGTTACCGGTACTTCAATTTTACTGCTCGGATTTATGAGAATATCGAACTATCGAGACTCAAAATACTACATCGATTGAGAACTGAACTCCCAACTCAATACGCTGCAGAAATAGTGTAACATCTGACGTACCAAAGTGAAACCCGTAGCAATTCTTCAAGTGACTACCCTGGGCTTCACTTCGTACCAGGCGAGTTGGCCGTGCGGTTAGGGGCGCACATCTGTGAGCTCGCATCCGGGAGATAGGGGGTTCGAACCACAATGACGGCAGCCCTGAAGATGGTTATCAGTGGTTTCCCAATTTACACACCAGGTATTGCTGGAGCTGAACCTTAATTAAGAACACGGCCACTTCCTGTGCCATAAAACCTGTCTGTGTCGGTGCGACGTAAAGCAACTAACAAAAAAAAATCACTTCTCTGAATCCAGTTGCGACGCATTCGAGCCAAGATACCAGGGTTGTTCCGAATATCCTCTGCTGCTTAAGACATACGTTCTCGGAGGTCATCTGAAGTCAGTACTTTAGTTCGATATACTTTGTTTTTGTCTCTCCCTAGACATAACTATCCATTGAATTAAGGTCTGGAGATCTGGCGGGCCAATTGATGGGTTCACGTCGTCCTATTCGCCATTGGCCAAATGTCTGATCCAAATGATCACGCAGTAAGCGGCTTATATTAAGTGGTGCACCACCGTGTAAAAACCACAAGTTTCTGCGTAGTCGAAACGGTGCGTCCTCTAAAAGCTCTAGTAAAGTACCTATGAGGAACTCCAGGTAAGATACCCCTATGAACCATGTAGGTAAGATAATGAAAATAATAATGTTATTGGCTTCACGTCCCACTAACTACTTTTCACGGTTTTCGGAGACACCGCGTTGCCGGAATTTAGTACCGCAGGAGTTCTTCACGTGCCAGTAAATCTACTGACACAAGGCTGACGTATTTGAGCACCTTCAAATTCTACCGGATTGAGCCAAGATCGAACCTGCCAAGATGGGGTCAGAAGGCCAATGCCTCAACCATCTGAGCCACTCAGCCCGGCAAGATGATTGGTGCCGCGCTGAGTCAAGTGCTGGCCTTCTGAACCCAACTTGGGAGGTTTGGTCTTGGCTCAGTCAGGTAGTATTTGAAGGTGTTAAAATACGTCAACCTCGTGTCGGTAGATTTGCTGGTCCGTAAAATAACTCTAGTGCGACTAAATTCCGGCACCTCGGCGTCTCCAAAAACAGTAAGATGTAGTTAGTTGAACATAAGAACCATTATTATTATTATTATTATTATTATTATTATTATTATTATTATTGCTAGTGCCACAGATAGGTCTTATGGCGACGATGGGATAGGAAAGGCCTGCGATTTGGAAGGAATCGGCCGTGGCCTTAATTAAGGTACAGCACCGTTATTTGCCTGGTGTTTAAATGGGAAACCACGGCAAACCATCTTCAGAGCTGCCGACAGTGGGATTCGAACCCACTATCTCCCGGATGCAAGCTCACAGCCGCGCGCCCCTAACCGAACGGCCAACTCGTCCGGTATTATTTTTATTATATTACCATTATTATTGTGGTAGCTCTAATTAAACGGGTCAGTTAGTCATCATTTTACTATCGACACTTCCTGACCAATAACAATCCTTCTATTACAAATACCCTGCGGCACTTTTAATACTAATGTTATTTGCTTTACGACCCACTAACTACTTTTACGGTTTTCGGAGACACTGAGGTGCCAGAATTTTCTTCCGCAAGAGTTCTTTTACGTGCCAGTAAATCTACCAATACCCACTGTGGACGGGGATGTAGACGAAGAATACATCCACGGTATTTCCTGTCTGTCGTAAGAGGCGAGTAAAAGGGGAGACCAAGAGGTGAACTGGAACCATGAGGTTACTTGTGATTAGTATCATTAAGCGAGGAACACCATGGTTCGGCGTTACTTGCGATCAGAACCATTATGTAAGAAACACAATTGGTTTGGGCGTTGTCTATGATTAGTACCATCGTGTGCATTCCACCGAGGCGGGGGAGCGGGCGCGCGGCGTCATAGACTAGCGTCCCCTAATGGTACGAGGTGCAACGAAATGAAACGACAATTAAAACTTCAAAATGTATCCACTAACTAAAATCTAAAAGGAATGATGATGACAAAATGACTATGAATCCAAAACAATCAGTGCTTACTTCTCACGGAGTACCCTAGACTGGTTTTCGAGTACTGGCACGTGTTTCTACCACCCCTACTTGCCCAGCGGCTAGGGGAAGGCAAAGCAACATATGTTGGCCTTCGATAACAAACAGGTTCAACAACCTCTGTACTCTGCTACCGTACTCTAGTCACGAGGACAGTATGACATAAGCGACGTTTCCTACTACGGCCATTCAAAACATATTGAGCCCTGAAATATTCGGCTCATTTATGGGGAAACTAATAGGAAAAGGCAAAAAGTACATAGCATATGTTCTGAGATGTATTTTTCTTTACCGACTAGCTAAATATCTGCACGTATACCCTTAACAGCCTGTATATCAATGATATGTGTAATGAAGTGGAATCAGAGATAAGGCTTTTCGCAGATGATGTTATTCTGTATAGAGTAATCAATACGTTACAAGATTGTGAGCAACTGAAAAATGACCTCGATAATGTTGTGAGATAGACAGCAGGCAATAGTATGATGAAAAACGGGGTTAAAATTCAAGTTGTGAGTTTCACAAATAGGAAAAGTTCTCTCAGTTTCAATTACTGCGTTGATGGGGGTGAAAGTTCCTTTCGGGGATCAGTGTAAATGCCTAGGTATTAATATAAGGAAAGATCTTCATTGGGGTAATCACATAAATGGGATTGTAAATAAAGCGTGCAGATCTCTGCACATGGTTATGAGGGTATTTAAGGTTGTAGTAAGGATGTAAAGACGAGAGTATATAACTCTCTGGTAAGACCCCAACTAGGGTATGGTTCCAGTGTATGGGAACCTCACCAAGATTACATGATTCAAGAACTGAAAAAAAATCCAAAAAGCAGCTCGATTTGTTCCGGGTGATTTCTGACAAAAGAGTAACGTTCCAGCAATGTTGCAAAATTTGGGCTGGGAAGACTTGGGAGAAAGACGAATTGCTCGACTAAGTGGTATGTTTCTAGCTGTCAGTGGGGAGATGGCGTGGAATGACATCAGTAGACGAATATGTTTGAGTGATATCTTTAAAAGTAGGAAAGATCACATTATGAAGATCAAGCTGGAATTCAAGAGGACAAATTGGGGCAAATATTCGTTTATAGGAAGGGGAATTGTATGTTTAGTTCTCAGCCCGAAGGCTGGTTGGATCCTCAACAGCTCCACCATCAGCTGTCATAGATGGCCTAGGCATCACTGAAGAGGCGTACTAGGGAAATGAGGAGTGAGGTAGTTTCCCGTTGCTTTTCTCACCGAGCCAGAAGTTGCTATTACATATCAGTCTGCCAAGCCCACTGAAATGCTTGCACCAACCGACCCTATGTGCAATATTTTCACACCATTCATAACAGGGACTGGCTGCAGAAGGAATGGCATTACTAGCATCACTCATACCTCAGTCACTTTCATTTTGTCGAAGCCAAGGATAGAGCTGAGACAGATCAATGAAAGTAACAAAATTGCTCTAGCCCATACCAGAAGACATAGTGCACTGTAAACACTTGGTCCCGCCAACAAAGGCACGAAGGGGAATTAGGGATTGGAATAACTTACCAAGAGGGATGTTCAATAAATTTTCAATTTCTTTGCGAACATTTAAGAAAAGGCTAGGAAAGCAACAGATAGGTAATCTGCCACCAGGGGGACTGTCCTAAATGCAGATCAGTAGTTATTGATTGATTGATTGATTGATTGATTGATTGATTGATTGATTGATTGATTGATTGATTGATTGATTGATTGATTGATTGATTGATTGAAACTCATTAGCAGATAATTAACACTGCCCGACCTAATATCCCGAAATTACGATTACGTAATTTAGTGGTCGTTAAAATTTACGCAGTAAGGTAGATTATTATTATTGTTATTGTTATTGTTATTATTATTATTATTATTATTATTGTTATTATTATTATTATTATTATTATTATTATTATTATTATTATTATTATTATTATTAGCCAGGCCTCTGGTGTAGACGTATCGTGCCTGTCACTTATTCCAAGGACCTGGGCTTCTTTTAGGAACTGTTCGAGTATTTTAATTCTGGACTGAGGCGTAGAACAAGGTTCATTTGATACGAAATGTTTTCAAGTTCTTAGGTACGTTACAGGAAGAAAGCGCGCAGTGAGAGAATGACGCTACTGACCTAGTGTACATAGATGAACACAGGTTCCCTGGTTATAATTATGTCGGAAAATTGATTGCGCTTTTTCGATATAGAACCCCCAGCCCTGTACTAAGAGAGCGCAGCATGTCCTCGGACACTCCCAACACTAAAAGACATAGGATAAACACATTATAAAATGCATGAACAACTTAAATGATATACATTTTATAATGTATTTGTTGCAAATACTCGGAAACACATTCTTATATAATGGTAACATAGCGTTAGCAACAAAGAAATAAAACATGCAAAAGGTGCTAAATCTTCTTCTCTTAGGCGTTAGATATAATGTAGTTTCATACTACTTGTATTGTCAATCTTTTTTTCCTTCTTGCTCTCCTTCTTCTTATTCTTTCACAAGCTCCCACACCGATCGGTGTGGTCGTGGGTGTTTGTGGACTTGGCCTCTTTTACGGACAGATACCCTTCCTGAGGACAACCGTCTGTGGAGGAATGTATCAGTATTGCGTGTTTCAGTAGTGGTATGGGACAACCGCATGCAATGTGCCCCGATTGAGAGGAATTAATCAGACTTAATTAAAATCCTTTGACCAGTCGGGAATCGAAAACAGGTCCCTCTGAAGTGAAGGCCACAACGCTGATAACTCAGCCTACGAGCGGAACATATTACTCTTAATGAAACCCATTAAATGTTTTGGAGCACGGTTAACATTTATGTCTGCAGAAAATTTATTATTTATCCTCCCATTTCCCTGTGCATACACGTTTCCGCGGATGTGATATAGAAATCTCTACTCAGCACACACAGTGTTCGAATAGTAGGCTGTCTTCAAAGCTAAGTGAAGTGAGCTGTTTATTTGTGATCAGGGGCATGTCTCTTGGGGTTGGGGACGACGACCATGTTTTGTAACCTTTCACTCGAACCATTGAGAGGCCTCTATGATTGTAACAAGATCTCAGTGGAAATAGGTGGTGCTGGTTTAAGGTGCAAAATAAAATGATCTGGTCACTGTGACCAGAAACTGAAGGAACGATAGATGAGCCCCCAAATGAAATATTCCGAAGACTTTGATGGTGATGATGATACTTGTTTTTAAAGGGGCCTAAGATCTAATTTATCGAACCCATAATAGTACGAGGTGAAATGATATTGAAATTAAAAATATATCCACTGACAAGAATTTTAAAAGTAAAAAATAAAAAAATAAAAATGAAAATATCATCTGGTACAATTGGGAAAAGATGGAGAATACTGTGCCACAAGTATAAGAGCATCGCAGACTACACTGTAACTCAATGTTCGTTACTCATCACTCAATATTTAAATGTTAAACACATATTAACTGTTCCTTTATCAGTATTCAACTTCGACAATATTGACTTTTATATCAGGTATTCATTTATTAATGTAGAAAATTAATATTCGCTCCTGCTGATTCACGGCTGCCAATAGCGTGCAGTAATGTTCTGTTGTGTTCGTGACAGTTTACCTGGATTCCATTGTCCACGTAATTTAATATTATATCAAGGGAACATAGACAGGTTTTACGAATATTAGTTACTCAATATCACCTCTGAATGGCATTAAATATTACATGCGTAGGAAGTGTGTAATTCACATCATCACATCCTTATCTGTGCTTATAATAATTAAAACTTTGCCTAAGGACAGTTTGGTAGTCACAAGTGACTGTTTCGCTAGATATTTGGCGTTGATGACTGAACTCATCCCTCCAACGCCCGATGGTCTCTTCTCGTCATTTAAACGTGACATAACTTCTGTAGCTTTATTGTAGTTGTTCCTTGAGGTTTCGCATTGAAAACGTCGTCACCAATAGTATTACATGAGAACAAATAACCGGTCAGTATTTCTATAGCAGTAAGTAAGGTCACAGTGACTTCTACGTTTCAGTTTACTACGAGGGTTGCTCAAAAAAACCCGGAACTTTGAAAATATCGCGCCAATACGAAATTCTAGTGGTTTCCAATGAATGCTGCTACATACTGGAATATTTCTTCCGTAACCAGCTATTAGACGCGCATTAATGAAACTATTAGTTATTAAGTGGTGGTGGTGATTATTGTTTTAAGAGGAAGTACTGTGAGCTTTCATCCGGGAGAGAGTGGGTTCGAATCCCACTATGCGCTATTATACCCCAAGAAGAGAATGATGTTTTCATACTTGCTGCAAGTCTGTCTTACATTTTCACGTCCGTGAGTTGAAGAATAGGCAATACAAGGTCCTCAGACTAATCAGAGACGATAAGAGGGCGTGAGAGAAATATAAGTGAAATATAAAATCAATTACGACAGAAAAGAGGTAAACAGAAAAGGTACAGAAGGGAGAAGGAGAAGAGGAGAGACGTAATGCTAGGATGAAGGAAAATACGGAAATTATATAAAGATGCCGCTAAAGGAGGAATTTATCCCGGTAGTGCTGAAGAGTTTTCCAATATTTATTGCATGTTACAAATGGAAAACACAGAAGGAATCAGCACCGACTTTCGCAACAAACAGGGTATTTGGCAATTTCCGTTTGCCAGCCCTGCGACAGAGCTTTCGGCTCCAAAATTCGTTCCTTCAGCCATCTAAATACCCTTAATTGATGACCCTCATCCATTCACCCGTACTGACTAGCAATTTAATATCGATGATGACGATGATGATGGAGATTAAATGTCAAACCCTCTCAATTTACCCCTATTCATAGTACTTGGAACGCATTTATAATATATATTTTTTTGCACGAGAATGAAAGTGTACTTAAGTATATTTCAATGACGTTTAAGTGTAAGTTAAATGGTGGCTGTAATAAAACATGACACTGTGCTCCATGCTTACCATGCTCGCCAGAAATAGCATGGTTACACAGGCACGGAAATGTAACGATTAATCATGCAATTTATCTAGTCTAGATGGGTAGGTGTCCGCTTCCCAACATAGTAATGTATGGTCAAATGTGCTGAAATTGTCGAAAATTTGTGCCGCGTAGAGTGAAGAGGGGATAGGTATTTTCTGGTGTCTGAGAATTACGCATTCGGATGTTCTTGAATTAGTTATTAAATATGCACTAGTCGTCAACTTATGCATTTTCTCAACAAAAACATGTGCCTGCTGAAGCTACTACCTTGATTTACGTCATCAAATATAAATGGTTTGATTCTTAGTCGAATTACCGTATATGAAAACCTGATCATCCTTGGGAGTCAAATTTCAATACACCGCTACCAGGACGGATGTACAAATCAAGTCCATTAACTACGTCAACAAACAGAAAATGAATTGAATTGAAAGGATTACACTTCTTTAGTATTACGCACATTTTTTCAGTGTCCTAATGCAAATCTATTACTCTTACTTAATCATACGAAGATTAAATCATTCAGATTGAAATGTATCTTGACGTTAAGTCTCTTCTTTCTCCTTGGGACAAAGAGATAACTGAAGATTAAAGACCACCGAAGGAATTAGAATCTTTCTTGCTAGAATAGCTTTCGATACAAGGAATTCACTATATGATCTGTTTTGATTTATTGAAGTGTAGCAACGTAAAACGTGTACATTTTTCAGCTGTAAAAGAGATGTGGCGAGTATCAACTTTTTCAAGACGAAATTGATGTAATTAGAAAAGAAGCCCAATATTCGATCCCATGTAGGGAATAAGATAGTTGAAAAGGTGGATAATTGCAAGTTCTTAGGATTTGTATTCTTCCTGAATGGTAGTATAATATGTCAAACAATTAAGATACAATGCACTTAATGTAGTTCGCTCGCAGTAGCCAACAACGGTATTCTGCAAAAAGGAAGACTTTAGGTTGAGCACTGAAAAATAATGTTTCCTGAATGGTCTGCTTGCGTTATGTGCTGTCTGTGGACGTTCGAGAGTTGAAAAGGCTCCTACAAATGGCTAATACATTCTAGGCTGGTACATTACGTTCATTTGTGGAAATGCGGCTTGGTAACGTTCATTAGTCCAAGATCTTCGATATTCTTGAAATGACAGGTACCAAACACGGAGAAAGAAATGGATATATCTCTTCAAATATTCAAAGAGGAATTTGGAAAATCTTCCGTATGGTTACTTAAAGTGGGGAGTGAAACTACAACACCGCCCCACACATTTCTGGCTTGATGTTTCTCTTTCACATAACTGCAAACTAATTTTTTATGCAAGCAATGGGAAAGTGATACGAGACGCTACAGTTGGATTGTACTGCTTTCACTGTGGCAAACTAGTACTGAAACGACGAGCAGAAAACCTCGAATGAAGGACAGTAATGCCAGCGGATGATGCAACAAGGTGACGCAAGGATATGCAGCTACACCCGTTATTGTCTGGCCGTGCACGATTCCAGCTTCGGCACATTGTAGTGGAAACCATCGTTTGCATGTGGTCTTTTCGTAACACATCGGTTATGTCACCACAGTTTCAGGGTAGGTTTCAGCACGATGAGGGTCACACTTCCATTGCAAAAAGTAAAAATTATACTATATTGTTTTATGCTTTATTTTTTCTACCCATTACACATCAGTTGTTACGTCCATCCCCTCAACATAATCTCCTTGTAACTGTATGCACCTCCTCTGCGAACCATGTGACCTTGCCGCGGTGGGGAGGCTTGCGTGTCCCAATGATGCAGATAGCTGAGCCGCAGGTGCAACCATATCGGATGGGTATCTGTTGAGAGACCAGACTAACGAATGGTTCATCGAAAGGGGGGTAGCAGCCTTTCGGTAGTTGCAAGGGCGGCAGTCTAGATGATTGACTGATACGGCCTTGTAATAATACTCAACATGGCTTAGCTGTGTTGATACTGCTACACGGCTGAAAGCAACGGGAAACTACAGCCGTAACTACCTCCCGAGGACATGCAGCTCACTCTGTATGAATGATGTACTGATGATGGCTTCCTCCCGGGTAAAATATTCCGGAGGAAAACTAGTCCCCCATTCGGATCTCCGGGTGGGGACTACACGAGAGGGGGCGATCATCAGGAAGAAGGATACTGACATTCTGCGAGTCGGAGCGTGGAATGTTAGAAGTTTGAATCGTTGTGGTAGGTTAGAGAATCTGAAAAGGGAGATGGATAGACTAAAGTTAGATGTAGTTGGTATAAGTGAAGTACGTTGGCAGGAAGAACAAGATTTTTGGTCAGGCGACTACCGAATTATCAACACGAAATCAAACAGGGGAAATGCAGGAGTTGGTTTAATAATGAATAAGAAAATAGGGCAGCGGATAAGCTACTACGACCAGCATAGTGAAAGAATTATTGTTGTCAAGATAGACACCAAACCAATGCCCACCACAATAGTGCAGGTCTATATGCCTACTAGTTCAGCGGATGATGAAGAAATCGAAAGAATATATGAGGAGATAGAAGATTTAATTCAATATGTAAAAGGTGACGAGAATCTAATTGTGATGGGAGACTGGAATTTAGTGGTAGGCCAAGGAAGAGAAGGTAGTACAGTAGGAGAATTCGGATTGGGACAAAGGAACGAAAGAGGAAGTCGGCTGGTTGAATTCTGCACTGATCATAATTTAGTCCTTGCCAATACTTGGTTCAAACACCACAAACGACGGCTGTATACGTGGACGAGACCTGGAGACACTGGAAGGTATCAAATAGACTTCATTATGATTAGACAGAGATTCAGAAACCAGGTGTTGGATTGCAAAACTTTCCCAGGAGCAGACGTGGACTCTGACAACAACTTGTTGGCCATGAAATGCCATCTGAAGTTAAAGAAATTGAAGAAAGGAAAGAATGCAAAAAGATGGGATCTAGACAAGTTGAAAGAAAAGAGTGTGAGAGATTGTTTCAAGGAACATGTTGCACAAGGACTAAATGAAAAGGCTGAAGGAAAGACTGTAGAGGAAGAGTGGGGAGTCATGAAAAATGAAGTCAGTAGGGCGGCTGAAGAAATGTTAGGAAGGAAGAAAAGATCAACTAAGAATCAGTGGATAACTCAGGAGATACTAGACCTGATTGATGAACGACGAAAATACAAGAATGCTACAAATGAACAGGGCAGAAAAGAATACAGGCGATTAAAGAATCAAGTGGATAGTAAGTGCAAGGTAGCTAAGGAAGAATGGCTGAAGGAGAAGTGCAAGGATGTCGAAGACTGTATGGTCTTGGGAAAGGTAGATGCTGCATACAGGAAAATCAAGGAAACCTTCGGAGAAAGGAAATCTAGGTGCATGAATATTAAGAGCTTAGATGGAAAGCCACTTCTAGGGAAAGAAGATAAAGCAGAAAGATGGCAGGAGCATATCCAACAGTTGTATCAAGGTAACGATGTAGATAATTTGGTTCTGGAACATGAAGAGGCTGTTGATGCTTATGAAATGGGAGACCCAGTTTTGAGGTCAGAGTTTGACAGAGCTGTGAGTGACCTAAATAGGAACAAGGCACCTGGAATTGATGATATTCCCTCTGAACTACTGACTGTCTTAGGAGAAACCAGCATGGTAAGGTTATTTCATTTAGTGTGCAGGATGTATGAGACAGGAGAAGTCCCGTCCGATTTTCGGCAGAATGTTGTTATACCTATCCCCAAGAAAGCCGGTGCTGACAGGTGTGAAAACTACCGCACCATTAGTTTAGTATCTCATGCCTGCAAAATTTTAACACGTATTATTTACAGAAGAATGGAAAAACAAGTTGAAGCTGAGTTGGGAGAAGATCAATTTGGCTTCAAGAGAAATGTAGGAACACGTGAAGCAATCCTGACTTTACGTCTGATCTTAGAGGATCGAATCAAGAAGGACAAGCCCACGTACATGGCATTCGTAGATCTAGAAAAGGCATTCGATAATGTTGATTGGAACAAGCTATTTATGATTCTGAGGATGATAGGGATCAGATACCGAGAACGAAGAATTATATACAACCTGTATAAAATCAGTCTGCAGTGATACGAATCGAGGGCTTTGAAAAAGGAGCAGCAATCCAGAAAGGAGTGAGGCAAGGCTGCAGTTTGTCCCCTCTCCTTTTCAATGTTTACATAGAACAGGCAGTAAAGGAAATCAAAGAGAAATTTGGAAAGGGAATCACAGTCCAAGGAGAGGAAATCAAAACCTTGAGATTTGCCGATGATATTGTTATTTTATCTGAGACTGCAGAAGATCTCGAGAAGTTGCTGAATGGTATGGATGAAGTCTTAGGTAAGGAGTACAAGATGAAAATAAATAAGTCCAAGAAAAAGTAATGGAGTGCAGTCGAACGAAGGCAGGTGATGTAGGAAATATTAGATTAGGAAACGAAGTCTTAAAGGAAGTAGATGAATATTGTTACTTGGGTAGTAAAGTAACTAACGATGGCAGAAGTAAGGAGGACATAAAATGCAGACTAGCACAAGCAAGGAAGAGCTTTCTTAAGAAAAGAAATTTGCTCACTTCAAACATTGATATCGGAATTAGAAAGATGTTTTTGAAGACTTTCGTGTGGAGCGTGGCATTGTATGGAAGTGAAACATGGACGATAACTAGCTCAGAAAGAAAGAGAATAGAAGCTTTTGAAATGTGGTGTTACAGAAGAATGCTGAAGGTGAGATGGATAGATCGAATCACGAATGAAGAGATACTGAATCGAATTGGTGAGAGGAGATCGATTTGGCGAAATTTGAAGAGAAGAAGAGATAGAATGATAGGACACATCTTAAGACACCCAGGACTTGTTCAGTTGGTGTTTGAAGGAAGTGTAGGTGGTAAGAACGGTATGGGTAGACCAAGGTATGAATATGACAAACAGATTAGAGCAGATGTAGGATGCAGTTGTTAAGTAGAAATGAAAAGGTTAGCACAGGATAGGGTGGCATGGAGGGCTGCATCAAACCAGTCTATGGACTGATGACTCAAACAACACAACTGTATGCACTTTTGCCATCGATGTGTCAGTCTCTCCAGACCTTCCTGAAACCATTCTTTCGGAGTACTGCGTACGCATGCCTCGACAGCTGTGCCCAGTTCTGCAAAATCCCCAAAACGGCGACTACGCAGAGGTTCCTTCATGTTCCCGAACAGGTGATAATCACTTGGTCCAAGTCGGGAGAGTATGGTGGGTGTGGCTGCACCTTGAATCCCATTTGATCAATAGCAGCCATGGAGCCATGTCACATCACCAGTCACAAGCCTAGCCATGAAGTCGGCTGGATCTTGATAATTGCGTTGCAAAAATTATCTGCAAACGTCCACACGCCTCTGCTTTTCGTCTGCAGACAAGAGTCTAGGCACCCACGTGGATGACACCTTCCCCAACCGTAAGTGGCCGTGCACGATCCGCTGCAGTGCGTTTCAGCTAATTCCCCCGGCTGCCTCCATTTCCGTAAATGTGATGCATTTGTTTCCTTGGATGGCCTGTTCGACCCGGGCAATGTTGGCTGATGTTGACACTGGCACATTCATTCCAGAACTGGTTCCCTTGTCCACCGATGTCCGCCCGGTTTTCCAACCTTCCACACAGTTGTAAACTATTTTCCGTGACGACGCATGTTCTCCACAGGCTGCCACCAAGAGCCGATGAATTTCTGCAGTGGTCACGCCTTCTTTCCATAGGAACCAAGTCGTATAGCGCTGTCCCTGACGGTTACCTTCCTTGTAGTCTGCTCCTACACTGACAATGTTGTTATGAAATGGCTATGATGAGCGCATTCGTTGGCCCCTGTGCGTGTTCTGCTACCAAACGCTGGAACAAGACACTAGTTTCACGTCACCACCCTGAAAATTGACATGTGAGTCATACCCGGACGTACAAAAAATAAAGTGTAAAACAGTATAGTGCAAACCTCCTGCTTTGCATACGGCATGGCACTGATCACTGAATTTCGAGAAATAGCGGCCATCCAAGTCAGCCCTTACAGAAGAGAGAGCCGCCTAAAGTGGGAATTCAAATGCCGCTGGAGGAAACCGGTTACTTTACCAATACGAAAGAGGCTAACAGAGAGATGTCGCTAGAAGAGGTGCAGGAATATAATTTACCTCGGTAACTGAACCCATCCCCATTTCTCTTAGAAAGCAGCCCTCTCCCCTAGAGTTAACATTCTGGATCCGGCATATCGGTTGACTCAAAATATCTACAGCAAACGGTTGCCTGTCGTGGACTCTAGAGATGAAAAATAGCCATCCGCCCGGAAGCCCATATGCCAAAAAGTGTCTGTAAATGGAACAGAGGAGAAATCTGTAAGTGATCCTTCTTGAGGTACTGGAAGATGAGGAATTCCGGAGAAGACACATTTCAGAACTCTACTCTGACTGTGTTAGGGACAGGACGGTGCTTCTTTCAATGGTCATGTGACATGATTATGTCTCAACAAACTGATCAACAGCCGGTTCGCCTTCTGGCAAAACAGTAAATCCTTACCATGTGACTGAGGATGATATAAAAGAACTAGGGCTGAGAGATTTACAAACATAGTGACTGTACGAGAAATCCTGAGAAAACCCTCGAAGTAGGGAGGAGATGCGACAATACTAGGCAAATATAAAAGCTGAATGATTCAGCAAAACTTGTTCCAAGTAGGCTTACTGGAAAGAAGAAAAAGAATAAGAAAAAGAATAGGATCACAATAGATATAGACGAATTAATCACTATATGTCAAGATGAAGAGTTGAGTACAAGAAAAAATGTAATGAATAGCAGTGTACAACAACTATATTATGATGACCTAAATGACAACTCTTTTCTATTTTAGAAGGAATTAATTAAGACATTGTAGGTAATTATTTACTAACGAACTGTTTGATTGTTACACTTTATCCTAATTACACGCAAGAGGAGAACTCAGATTTGAGAGACGCGGCTCTGGGATCAGATCAAGTAAGTGTTCCCTGCGGTATTCCGCTAGCCGTCATGAATAATGTATTAATAACCGTCACACTCTAATTTCCATCGTGATGAAGCGACTGGCGGGTGACGTATCATGTTTCCAGTGGACGCTCCTCTCTCGTGGCAGTTTATGGATACTACACAAGGAAGGCTTGACTTATGCAATAGCTACTGGCAAACGTAAAACAGCGCATCCGGTTACCTGTGAATTCACGAGTCCAGTGGATTCATTTCCCATTCTTAAATTGACTTTCGACAATTACAGCTTTTATATATTTTAGAATAAGGAAACTTCTTCCCCCCTAACTTTAAACTATCAGATTTTAAAAATAGAGTGTGTCGAGAAAGAACACATGACTATAACATTAATAATAACAAAAATACCGACCGATTTGGCTATGCGGTTCGGGGCCCGCAGCTTTGAGGTTCCATTCGGAAGATATGGGTTTGAACCCCACTGTCAGCAGGTATGAAGACGTTTTTCTCTCTTTTCCCATTTTACACCTTACTTAAGAACACGGCCATTTCCTTCTCACTCCTAGCCCTTTTCTATCTTACAAGACCTATCTGCCTAGGTGCGACGTAAAGCAACTTGTATCACAATAATAATAATAATAATAATAATAATAATAATAATAATAATAATAATAATAATAATAATAATAATAATAATAATAATAATAAGAAATATAAGGAATGAAAAACTGAAAGAATCCTAAATATTGCCACTCATGCTGGGGAAGAAGAACAAAGGTGTTGCAATAAATTGCCTAGCATTTGCAGATGTCTTTGCCATATTTTCAGAAAGCCTTACAGATGCACCAATGCAAGTCAATATCCTTGAAAAGACAGCCAACATGACAGGCTTGAGAATCTCTGCCGAGGAAACAAAATTTTTGACGAATATAAAAAGTGCCCCAAAGTTTTTATTAACGGATATTGGTAAAATATAAAAGGTAAATAAATTGAAATATTTGGGTGAGACAATTCAAGAAAATGGTTTAGAAAAATCTGCTATAGAGGAGAGGATACAAAAGATGGAAAGAGCGTACGGTATAACTAAGAATAATTATAACAAAATGTGCCTATCAAGAAAACTTAAAATAAAGCACTATAACACAGTAGTGAAACCAGAATGCCTTTATGCCAGCGAATGTCTAGCACTGAACTACAAGCTCGATAAATTAGAAATATTAGAAAGAAGAATTATAAGGAATACATTAGGTCCTCTAAGAATTGCAGAGTTTTGGAAATTAAGAACAATGAAATTTATCAGAACATAGAAAACATATCAGAAACAATAAGAAAAAGGAGATTGCTATTTCTTGGACACATTTACAGAATGGATGACAATAGGCTAACTAAACGAATCTTCAAGTACCTTCGGGAAAAGAAATCAACTACCACCTGGATTCAAGAAGTCAAGAAAGACCTGGAAAGGAACAACATACGAGAAGAAGAATTATTGGAAAGAAAGATTTTGAGGAAGAAAGTCTTAAATATGGAAGGATTCCAAGGGAGGAAGGAAAAGAAAACAGGCACAAAGTGGACTGAAGACAGGAAAAAGAAGCACAGTGAAACAATGAAAGAATACTGGAAGAAAAGGAAAGAACTAAGGAGGAAGAACTGAAATTGAAACGTGGTCCTTAGAAGGCCGGAACGCAAGAAGAAGAAGAAATATAAGGAACGCCACGATTGGGTTGATAAGATTTTGCACCGAAAACTTGCCATTAAATACAGACTGGTTGATGAAAGACTTCCCTATTTTAAGTATAGCCCTCAAACTGAACTCGAAAATGATGAGATTAAACTGTACTGGGACCGAACAATTATCACAGATATGACGACTATTCACAACAGACCAGATGTAGTGGTGTTAGAGAAGGGAATAAAAAGTGCAGCTCTGATCGATATTGTTGACCCGAACACCGGGAACCTCCATGAAAACTATACTGAGAAAATCAACAAGTATACGCCACTGGCAGAACATATTGCTAGTGGTTTTACGTCGCACCGACACAGATAGGTCTTATGGCGGCGACGGGGCAGGAAAGGCCTAGGAGTTGGAAGGAAGCGGCCGTGGCCTTAATTAAGGTGAACATGGAAAACCACGGAAAACCACCTTCAGGGCTGCCGACAGTGGGATTCGAACCCACTATCTCCCGGATTCAAGCTCACAGCCGCGCGCCCCTAACCGCACGGCCAACTCGCCCGGTACAGAGCATATTCAAAGATTATGGCATTGTGAAGAGGTGATAATTGTACCAATCATCCTTTTGAGTACAGCTGATATACCTAAAACTCTAGTGGAAGGACTGAAGAAGTTGGATGTCAACACTAACATCCACAAGACCATGCAGAAGACGGTGGTCATTGCCATGAGTGGAAATGTACGGAAATGTATGGGTTCGAATTATATGTAAAAATATAGTGTAAATTAAGGTTTATTGTGCTTTTATTTGCTAAAATCTGTAATATTGCTTCAATATCATTATCACGAAAGTGTGCAAAATAAATGATAATAATAATAATAATAATAATAATAATAATAATGATAATAATAATAATAATGGGCTGCTTAACTGAGCCGGCAAAGGCAAGGTCGGTTCGCCCAGAAGAACGTCGGTTCGATTCCTTTTAAGGAAGTCACAAATTTAAGAAACGAGACTTGCTCTTCTAGAGTGCCACATAGCCCTGAGGTTCAATCAGCCTAAATATAAAATAATCAACCCTTTAACTATACGTTGTGGCTCAATTTTTGACCTCACGTTAGTATTCTAATAAGATGAAGTTTTGGGTCAGGAAAGGTTTCAGTTTCGTGTAACAACTTTCTTTCTTTATGGACATTAATGGGATTTTATCTTGATGATCCTTATAGGTATTAAATCACCAATAAAATATTTTTTCTTTATAATTGAACAAGGCGTAGATACATGGACAGAATAATTCGTATATGAGACTGCCTTTATTATATTTCTACACACTAGAATTCTTGTAATGAGAACTTCTGAGTTCCATGTGATGTAAACCGAAAATGCTACCATGCCTTCTCTTCTTTGCATTGCATTATTAATGTTCCCTGCATTTAATGTTTGATGAGACTTAATTTGTATCATTATCAATAATAATGTACGTCTCTGTATTGTAGTGGTTAGTGTGATTAGCTGTCAGCCCCGGAGCCCAGGTTCGATTTCCAGCTCTGCCACGAAATTTTAAAGTGGTACGGGGGCTGGAACGGGATCAACTCAGCCATCCTCAAAGTGGTTTTCCATGTTCCCAATTCTCCTCCATACAAATGCCGGTTTGGCACCTAACGAAAAGTCACGGCCGCTTCCTTCCCCGCCCCTTTCCAATTCCTTCCAATCTTCCCATCCCTGACAAGGATCCTGTTCAACACGGCAGAGGAGTGAGAAACTGGTCCTCCTTTCCAGTTGTATCCCCAACAAAGTCTAGCATGCTCCAGGACACTGCCCTTGTGGCGGTAGAGATGAGATCCCTCACTGAGTGCGGGAGAAAACCAACTCTGTAGGGCAAACAGATTAAGTAAGAATAAATCAATAATTCACCTCCTATGTAGATGCTTGCTCTGTGGACACTCCCAACCAATCGTTTCTCTGAGTAAAGTACACAAGAAACTCGTTTATCGGGATTAAGTGTGAGCGGAACTGATCCGGATTATCGAAAATCCGGATAATCCTAAAGAACTAAAAAGCAAATACAGTACATGTTTTATATAATCTATTAACATAAGTTGTTAAAACTTTTCTTACATTTATGACTCTGTTTTATGCACTAAAATAATTTGCGAGGGTTTTCTGTTTTACATTTGTATAGCGTTTGCGCGCACCACGATCACGAAGACGTTTTACTAACAACAATTCTGCCAGTGTGGTTTCAGTCAAGGATTCTAAATAGACCGTCAGTTTGTTCAGCTGCATTCTTGCCTCTCCATGAGTCACTGTTTCTTCTGATGGGGCGCCGGTTTCATTTTCGAATTCACCATCAGTGAATTAATAGTGCGTTGCATTCAGAAGAGCGTGGGTTCGAATCCCATCTCGGCCGTCCTGGGAAAGGTGTTCTACGGGTTCCTATTGTCATTTTCTGGCGAACGCCGGGACAGTACCTTTGCTTGACCGTGGCCGAATTACTGTACTTCCATTTTCTGTCCTTAACTATCGTTGGCGGAAAAGACGTTCAAGAAGGGTCGACCCCGTAAAAGAAATACTGTACAAGCAAAAATAAATGTTAATTATTTTGAATCCGAATAAACCGTAGATCCAGATTAATGAGGGCCGGATAAACAGGGTTCTTGTGTATATATGCGAGGAGCTTATGCAGTACCATGAGCTCATTCTTGTTATCAGTGACCGTACATTCTTATCCGTTTCTGTGGCTGTTCTAATTCCACCCGTACGCATTTAGGTCACCTTGGACAAGGTTTGTAATAGGTCTACATAGAAGCTTCAGTTTGGTAATACCTTCAAAATTTCTGTTAGAACTGCTTGCTGGCTGTTGAATTCTTAGAATACAGTCTGATCTTTGTTATCCATGTAGATTACACTGCACATTAGCAGTTGATATATTGAAACTGTGTCGCAAGGTTCGGTACAAAACTCTTTTTAATGTGTTTTTGTAAAGACGATCATTTAAGAATAACCCTCCATATGTAAATGTTTTCGATGTTTGAAGTCTACTCTCATAGTTAGACTACGTACGTCCTGTTTCCTTTCTGGCGAGTCATCGTAATTAAAGTGCACCGCGTCTTCTGGTATGGCCTTGAAAGTATTTCGTTCTACGTTACGCCCGAATAAGGAGCGAGATTGAACACATTTAACTGATGTCGTTGCCTTTTCCTTCACCCAAAATCTCTTCATTCTTTCGCTCTGGCTTTTCTTGCGATCTTCTGACAAGGTTTCGTTGGTGGTAGGGTTTGGATGGTGTGTAAAGTGGTGATTGTCCACTAATATTCTGAACTTAGATCTGTCTAACGCAATGTCACCTGTGATGCCCATTTTCTGGAGATCTTTTCCAGCTTCGAGCAGCCTTTTTTTAAAAAAAATTTCGTTGATAGGGTAAGGTTCAGAATTCTTTTCATCAATCTTTGATTACCCATTTTAAATACTCATATATATTTTATTTCTCATTACATATTAGTTATTACATTCATGTATATATCTCAGACGAATTCTTGGCTTGGACAATGTGAAAGTGACTGTGGAAATTCCACTAATAGGGAGCATTTTATTGGGCTACGTAAAGGGCACTCTTTGGTCCAGTGAGGAAAGGAACGGGAAACTATATCACTCTTCATTTCCCTAGCATGCTTCTTCAGTGACCTCTAGACTATATGTGACCACTGATGGCGGAAATGTTCAGAGTCTAACCAGCCTTCCGTCTGAAGACTCGACTTTATAGGAATTACGTTATATGAATTAATGCAAAATTTTGAGATAAGCCGTGTGATATTTACAAGGTCTACCTAACCTCTTCAGAATAGTCTGCATCAATTCTACCAACTTCCACAAGTGGCCCAGGTTATGGTGGCTGGATACCCTTTAAATTCTTATTCTTCATTGACTTCTTCTTCGTCTTCTTCTCCTTCCGCAAGTGTCGATTTGCTATGATATGTTGACATTACGCACGGTAATTCCGTCTTCGTTCATTTCAATCGGATAAAGCCTGAAACTACATTCTGGAATTTTTAAGCCAAAATATCCTCTTTTCTTCCATTTCGTTCTCCGGAAGTATTGTCTACAGTAGCTGGTGCCCCCCCCCCAGAATGTCTCATTCTATGCTACACATATTCCACTTTCATTTTGCAATTCCTAGGTCTATTTTCTATCTCCTCACGACTTCATAGTTCGTTATATGATCATTTCAAGGAGGAGTGAAAATATCAGCAATGTAGACCTGTACACATGTGGAATACGTACAATTTGTGCTCAGGACAAAGTCGTTAAACAACTGGAAAAATATTCGTCAAACATATTCAAGAAAGAACTACAACAGCTGTTAAAACATCCTCCAAACCAAGAATTTGCATAAACTTTCGATCGACCCAGCCCTAACGTTAGTACCAATAAGAACATATACACTAAGGAATATTTGGAAACATCTGAGCATTGAAAACTTGACAAAACTGGCTAATCAGAAAGCTACTTTCCTAAAAGAACGCTGTGTCTATCAAAATTCGCACAATATCGCCTTGTGTACCAATTCTTCGAAACCGATGACCTCGTTAGAGATCTTGATAGTCCGTACCAGTTCATAAAAACACCAGCCGTCACCGTTGTGTTTACAAGAAAGACATCAGGGAGCAGCAGCAACAGAGCTCAACTTCATCCAAACTCCGGCAAATTGGGACAAATACGAGGGAGAAACAAAAAGTAAGTTATACTAGCTCGCCGCGAGAGTACGCTGAGTGTCGTGACCGTGGCCAATACGGAGCAAGCTACAGTAACTGTTGACAGGTCCGATAGGAAGGTTGGTGTGGTACCCCGTCGTGTTCTGTTTGCAGAGCGGGCTAGGCTCAATGGGGTGTCAACTGGATGTTCACTCCAAATTGCAATGATCAGGTTTCTATGGTCTAAATGGCTCAAATGCACTCAAAATTCATCGTGAAATCATCCCTGTGTATGGTAAGCATGCAATTTCTCGCCCAGGTATTGTTAAGTGGTGTAAGCAATTTGACGCCTGACGGACGGATCCCACGGACGAATATCGCGAAGGCAACCTGCAACGTCCAGTACCGTTGCAAATGTTAATCGTGTGGATGGGATCATTAGAGAGAATCGGCGCATAACTCTGCAGGAAATTGCCAGCATGCTGAACGTTTCTTATGTCAGGGTGTTCTCCATTGTTCACCAGCACCTTGGATTTCTTAAACTGTGACAAAGATGGGTCGCACGTTTGCTCACCGATGTCCACAAGGGACAACGTTTCCAATAGTCACTAGAATTTTTGCAACGGTATTCTATGGAGGGCAAGGAGTGCCTGCTGTGGGTCCACCACTTCACCCCCGAAACCAAAAGGACATCGATAGAATGGGTGCACACCACATCAGCACCACGAAAGGAGGCCAAGGTCCAACCTTCAGCAGGAAAGGTAATGATGACAGTGTTCTTTGACATGGAGGATGTGGTGCACGTGGAATTTATGCCGAAAGGCATAACACTCAAGTCGGCTTCGTATTGACAAACGTTGAACCGGTTGGGTAAGGCTATTAAAGAAAAGCGGCGCGGGAAATTGAGCGCCGGTGTGATATTGTTGCTTGATAATGCAATACCTCACACGGCTCTCCAAACGTTCGAACTGCTGCAGCGAATCAAGTGGAAGGTATGGCAACATCTTCCATATAGTCCAGACTTAGCACCATGCGATTATCCTATGTTCGGTAAGCTGAGAAAGGATCTTGGTGGACGACGACACCGAATCGATGAGGAGGTGAAAGCAGTTGTCTCGAGGGGGTTACATAGCACTGGAGGTGATTTCTACGTATCCGGAATCGAAAAGTTGGTTGACCGTTCCGAGAAACGTTTACAGTCTCTCGGGGACTATCTGGAAAAGTAAACTTACATGGTATGTTGTCATAGCTGTGTTACCTATGTGTAGGTGGTTTCATAAGTGGCCATAACTTGGAAGTGTAACTTACTTTTTGATTCGCCTACTTAGAAGGTGTGAAATTATGCTCTGAGACACGTCTGCATAAGTCTGCCAGTATACTCCACGTACGAGGTTTGTCCGGAAAATACGTATAAAAGTTGAATAATAACTTTATTTGACAATTATTCAGGTATTACAATATGGTCTCCTTCAAAGTACTCTCCCTGAGACAAGATGCACTTCTGCCAACGCCGTTTTCACTGTTGATAACATTGTTGAAAGCCTTCAGTTGTGATGCTGTTCAGTTGCCGTGTCGTTTCTCCCTTGATGGCTTCCACATCAATCAAGTGCCGCCCCCGAAGCACCATTTTGCATTTCGGGAACAGGAAGAAGTCATAAGGGGCTAAATCGGGTGAATAAGGCGGGTGGTCTGTCACGGTGATTGAGCTTCGGGCCAAAAACTCACGCACAACGAGCGACGTGTGAGCGGGCGCATTGTCGTGATGAAGGATTGTCTCCGTAAACTTGTTGCAAACACTCAAAAATCTCACGGCCATTCTTACCTAGTTTGGCAAGAAACTTGATGTTGATGCGCTGTTCCTCAATCAGAGAGAGTTCCATACCGACGGCAGGTGAAAACGGGTAACTTTCAACAAGCAGCCGCACACTGCTACTGACACGCAGAGCTCTCTGACTCGAACTGAGCGTTGAGAAGATTGGCGACAACAGCAGTGCCACCTGGCGGCGACTCCACGATAGGTGATACGTCACCCCGACGGATTTATACGTATTTTCCGGACAAACCTCGTATTTCAACACTAGATACTCAGCCAGTAAGTCATCATGGACCAACCGAGGGACGATAACGTACGCTCTGCGAACAGAAATGTGAAAAATACCTTAGATTTTACTGGGCAACTACGAGACACATAGTCACATTATACTAGTGACGATGGTCGTTAATAACCTATGTTCGCAATTGTAATACACAATGAGTTCAATAATATGTTATTTTGAGGTCAGTCCAGGAAATATTTAATATACGCTCCCGTCCCTACATCACAAAGGCTTTTAATTACCGTTTGGTCGTTTCATTCAGCGTCGTAATTTCTGTTCCGTGGGAGGAACTGCGAAGACGTAGGATTTCAATAAACGAAGTGCAGTTTGAATGATTATGTGATAGCTATTTTGTGTGGATCTTAGTTTGCTAAAGTATGTTCATGCGCGTTGTATTCAGCAATCGATTTCAACTGATCCAAAACAGGGTTAGAAGTTCGGTGGATGACCTAGATGTTAGACCCATTAAATAAGAACAAAAAGTAAGTAAGTAGGCCTATGTTTATTTACAATTATTAAATCTGAGTCTACCCCATGTGTTGTATTTCTTCCTGTTGATATGGATATTCATAGCACTAATACAAATGTTCCTTTGAATACAGGGTGTGGATTAAAGGATGGTTCACTCTCTCTGTAATGCTGGGAATAACCTGGTTCTTTGGACTGGCCTACATGGAGCATAACAAATGTTTTGTCTACGCTTTCGTGATTCTCAACGGCTGCCAGGTAAACTAGCTTCATAACTCAAACTTACCTTATGCATGAGCTTAGTGCAGACGAATTTATTGAAAAATCGTCCAAACTACATCTATTCATGAGATTAGTATAGAGAATATTTTAGGGATACCATACATACTAGTAGAGTATAAAAGTAACCGAACTTCTGCAGGCTTTGTCCTCTTACGGAGGCAATTTCTCTCCCTTGTCTGGGTGGAGTGTGGCCTACAGTCACGTGTGTGAAAACATATATACTTCAACGTATGTTCGTCGATGCAGGGATTAGTACCTTTCAAATTCCTTCCTGAAGGTCGAACTCTGACTAAGGAGAGGTATATTGCTATTCATCGGGTATTCATGATCCAGTACGATGTTAAATTCTTCTTTTGAGGCAATGTCAGATTTAGGTACTCTTTTAGACAGAATGTACGAGTGGCGTACTGTATTGTTTTAAACTTTATTTTTTGTACGTCCGGGTATGACTCACATGTCAATTTTCAGGGTGGTGACGTGAAACTAGTGTCTCGTTCCAGCGTTTGGTAGCAGAACACGCACAGGGGCCAACGAATGCGCTCATCATAGCCATTTCATAACAACATTGTCAGTGTAGGAGCAGACTACATGGAAGGTAACCGTCAGGGACAGCGCTATACGACTTGGTTCCTATGGAAAGAAGGCGTGACCACTGCAGAAATTCATCGGCTCTTGGTGGCAGCCTGTGGAGAACATGCGTCGTCACGGAAAATAGTTTACAACTGGGTGGAAGGTTGGAAAACCGGGCGGACATCGGTGGACAAGGGAACCAGTTCTGGAATGAATGTGCCAGTGTCAACATCAGCTAACATTGCCCGGGTCGAACAGGCCATCCAAGGAAACAAATGCATCACATTTACGGAAATGGAGGCAGCCGGGGGAATTAGCTGAAACGCACTGCAGCGGATCGTGCACGGCCACTTACGGTTGGGGAAGGTGTCATCCACGTGGGTGCATAGACTCTTGTCTGCAGACGAAAAGCAGAGGCGTGTGGACGTTTGCAGAGAATTTTTGCAACGTCATGGTCAAGATCCAGGTGACTTCATGCCTTCATGACCGACCCCACACTAGCCGAGGGACCAACGCTACCATTGATCAAATGGGATTCACGGTGCTGCCACACCAACCAACTCTTCCGACTTGGCAGCAAGTGATTGTCACCTGTTCGGGAACATGAAGAAACCTCTGAGTGGTCGCCGTTTCACGGATTTTGCAGAACTGGACAGAGTTGTCAAAGCATGGGTAGGCAGCACTCCGAAAGAAAGGTTTCAGGAAGGTCTGGAGAGACCGACACATTGATGGCAAAAATGCATAGAGTTACAAGGAAATTATGTTGAGATGGTGGATGTAACAGCTCATTTGTAATGTACTTCATCTGGGTAGAAAAAATAAAGGGTAAAACCATATAGTACGCCCTTCGTAGTTATACTTACTCCCAGTAAATAGGTGCTGACAAGTGTGAAAAACTATCATACCATTAGTTCTGTATCCCACGCCTGCAAGATGTTAACGCATATTATTTACAGAAGAATGGAAAAACAGATTGAAGCTGAGTTAGGAGAAGATGAATTTGGATTCAGAAGGAATGTAGGAAGACGTGACGCAATCATGACTTAAGGTCTGATATTAGAGGACATAGTTAAGAGAGACAAGTCCACGTACATGGCATTCGTAGATCTAGAAAAGGCATTCGATAATGGATCAAGCTATTTGAGATTCTGAAGGTAATCGGGAAAGAAGAAGTTCGTACAATCTGCAGCGATAAAATTCGAAGGCTATGAAAAAGCAGAAGTAATTCGAAAGGAGTGAGGCAAGATTGCAGTTTGTCCCCTCTCATTTTCAATGAAATGTGAAATGAAAGGAAATGTCGTATGGCTTTTAGTGCCGGGATATCCCAGGACGGGTTCGGCTCGCCAGGTGCAGGTCTTTCTATTTGACGCCCATAGGCGATCTGCGCGTCGTGATGAGAATGAAATGATGACGAAGACAACACATACACCCAGCCCCCGTGCCATTGGAATTAACCAATTAAGGTTAAAATCCCCGACCCGGCCGGGAATCGAACCCGGGACCCTCTGAACCGAAGGCCAGTACGCTGACCGTTCAGCCAACGAGTCGGACTCCTTTTCATTGTTTACGTAGAACAGGCGTTGAAGAAAATCAAAGAGGAATTTGCGAAAGGAATGAAAATCCAATAAGAGGAAATCAAAACCCTAAGTTTTCCAATGTTGTTTTATCTGAGTTCGCAGACGATCTAGAGAAATTGCTGAATGGTACGGATAGAGTATTGGAGAAGGATGAAAATTAATAAACCAAAAACAAAAGTAATGGAGTGCAGTCTAGCGGAGTCAGGTGATGCAGGAAATATTGCATTAAGAAATGAAGCTTTGAATGAAGTAGATAAATATTGTTAGTTAGGCAGCAGAATAACTAACGAGGCAGAATTTAGGAGGACACAAAATGCAGACTTGCACAAGCTAGTAAGGCCTTCTTTACGAAAACCAATTTTCTCATTTCGAACATTAATAGAGGAACTAGAAAGACTTTTTTGAAGACTTTGTCTGGAGTATGGCATTGTGTGGAATGGAAACATGGACGATGAGTAACTGAGAAAGAATGAGAATGGAAGATTTTGAAAGGTGGTGTTACAGAAGAATGCAGAAGGTGAGATGGTTAGATCGAATAACGAACCTCTGAATTCTCCAGCTCTTTTTCCAGCGGATTACTTCGTATTTCCAAAAGTCAAAACACTGTCAAGTGGTGGAGGTTCGCGTCGGGCTAAGAGTTGTGAAGAACAATGCGCCAAGTTCTCTGAGTGGCAGAAGTATTTCACTGCGCATGGGTTTCACTTTGAAAGTGGTTTTGTGTAAAAATTTCTATACCCTCTGAAAAACCCATGCTCGGTTACTTTTTGACTATACTGGTATTGCACACAGGGAAGACATTCTGTGTTTTCATGTCTGTGATAATATTTATATGACTAACGCAGTGGCTTAGCTGTTGGGTTTACATTGCTATGTTAGTGGTTTTAATTCCGGCGAAATCTGGTTTGATATTTTCCCTTAAATTTAATATGGTGGGAGGAGGGACATGTGGCCTTATAATCCCACACCGTCTCCAGCGATGTCAGAAAGAAGTAGAAGAAGATGCTGTAAACAGTTTGCTCATATGATAGTGCATTATATCGCGAACAAATGGTAAGTCATTAAATGATTAAAATCCGCGAAGTGTCGCGTAACGGTCTTTTACACTTTTTATTCTTTCAAATTAGTTTCACGGTATAAAGTTACCTTCCGTCCTGTACCTTTCAACTGACTCGTCTACTATACGTATTTAGGTTCGATGTTCCACCGTCCATCACCAGTCACTCAGTGGAAAGCTTTCTTCTGTAAGGCTTGTCGTTTCCACCGTGCGCGACTCCTGACGTTCGCGTTGTGTGAGTTTCACAGATATAACTTTCTTTAATAATACAGTGTGTTTTACCATGAGTTTTGTTTCATGGACATATTCTTATTTAACAACAAAATGGGTTTTTCAAGAAAATTGGTATATTGTTTCATGCATATATTTTTCATTAGTAATACTACGTGTTTTGCTACAAAAACTGGTAAGGGTGTATTTTCTCTCATGGGTATGCTTGCCTTTAATAATGCGCTTCATTTGCTATAAAAGTTAGTATTTTGTTTCATAAACGTACTTTTCGTTAATAATATGCGTTTCCCTACAAAAACTGACATTTTACACTACCCGGTGAAATCAACCGTTCGCGACCCATCACATAGGTCTTTTGACGCGACCCCTCGTGGGATTGTTCAAAATAATGTTTACAAAATTATTACACCTGTAATTTTATATATCAATTGGCTGTTGAGTTGGTAACTTTTACATTTCACAAGGAAGAAAAATGAAGCATAGATATAGAAGGTCAGCATATCAAACAAAATATAGATTATTTCTTACCTCCCACGATGGTCGCATATTTAAACGGGCTGTCTTGGAATAAGACAAAATAGTTCATAACTGTAAAACTCGGCTTGAAGATTTAAAAGTAAAACTTTATTTTCCTTCGGTATCTTCAATTCTTCTTTACAAACAGTATTTGCAATCCGTGTGTTTATTACTAAATGGCAGAGCGAAAGTGGTATTCTTAAGTTAATTGAAATTAGAGTCTTGCCTGAACTCTCAACTTCTCAAGTTGAAGAATGGTGAAATTTAATGTCTGATTTTAAAGTTAAATTATGAATTTTAAATGCCTCACTTCTGTTGTACTGGTAACGCTATGAACTGCGATTAATTGTTTTTATATTAGACTAGTATTTAATGAAATTAATATAGTCTGAATGTGACAGACTTCCTCTTATTTAGAATGTCTAAAGTAATTTCTTTCCTAACCTGATTTAAGGATATATATATTAATGCTCGACCAACACGAAACATGCCAAGGCTTTCTAACTAAAATCAATACGAGAAAAATACCGTGACAGTGTCTGAACTCATGTTTCAGGGTGTTTTCATCTTCCTGACTCGCTGCCTGCTCAACCGGCAAGTGTTAAATGCAGTGTTAGCGGAGGCTCGCAAGAGGGCGATACTCATTAGTCACGGGCAGAGTTGGACGTGGTCGCCAGTGAGTATCCTGTTGTGTGAGAAATTGAGGTAGAAAGCCAATAGCTCCTAAACTTTGTAGGGCAAGAGATGCTCCCGTTGCAAAATGTAATTTTCGAACCATATATTCTAATATACACTAACTGATTAGATGTATCCGGACACGTATTCAAAAACCTCTGTGGGAGGCGACGCAGGGGAGTTGCCAAGGAGGGTTACTGGGGTTTAGAAACCCCCATGAAAATTTTACAAGAAGAAGATGAACACAAACTGACAATACACAATAAAATAAATGCACATTCAGCGACATGATTGGAGAATCTATTTTTTAAGAAGCCTAGAAAGTTGGATTTTAGATTGTAAACTGGACATACCATTGTTCGTGTTCTGTATTTCAATGTAAGATTTGCTTTACGTCCCGCTAACTACTTTTACGCTTTTCGGAGACGCCGAGGTGCCGGCATTTTGTCCCACAGGATTTCTTTTAAGTGCCATTAAATCTACCGACATGAGGCTTACGTATTTTTGAGCACCTTGAAATACCACCGGACTGAGCCAGGAGTGAACCTGCCAAGCTGGGGTCAGATAGCAAGCGCATCAGTCGTCCGAGCCACTCAGCCCAGCTGAATATCAATAAAATTCACTTCTATCAGTGCCCTTGTGCGCACACCACACAAGCACTTTCATCGTGCTCTATCAACATACCGTAACTATAACCCTCCCATCGGCCGGTCCTAGCTACGCTCTGAATGAAATCAACATAAAAATCCAATGAATGTCATAGTCATTGCAAAAAGTGGAATCAAAAATTAAGAGGGAAGGTTGTTGTTGAGGTTCTTGTTCCTCGTTAAAGCCAACATGTACTTTAGCAACAGACAGTGGTCGAGTTGGGAATGAATTACCGCTGGTATACTAGCATACACTGCAGTATAGACAAAATGGTTCAGGTATTCTTATTTTTAGGAGCATTGTTTCATTCTACCTCTTTTCAACCACTTCCTTCGCACAGAAAAATGTACAGTCTTTGAAAAAGTCGTTGAATGCTTGACATCATCTACAGGTAAGTCTCTCCCTGGTACAAACTACCTCGCATGTGCCTGGTAAACAACACATGACCGAGCTCGATAGCTGCAGTCGCGTAAGTGCGGCCAGTATCCAGTATTCGGGAGATAGTAGGTTCGAACCCCACTATCGGCAGCCCTGAAAATGGTTTTCCGTGGTTTCCCATTGTTTCCCATTTTGCTGCGGCTGTACCTTAATTAAGGCTACGGCCGGTTCCTTCCCACTCCTAGCCCTTCCTTGTCCCATCGTCGCCATAAGACCTATCTGTGTCGGTGCGACGTAAAGCAACTGGCAAAAAAAAAAAAAAAAAAAAAACATGCTCGAATAAACCAAGTGAGATGGTTTAACACAGGCGCAGTTGTGCTGAGGGAGATAAAATAACGTCAACCATCTTGTATGAACATGTCGTTCTTTGTATTTTGAAGTTATTTTATTTAACTTAGTTGAATATGTTAATTATTTATTTACTCGAAAGGAAGAACTCTCGGATAATTATACTGTGGTTAGGCAGTCCAACACTGTCCAGTTTTGACTGAAGGATATTATTACGGCTATTGTATGCTTACACAATGAGACAAGAACATAATATTAATGTATTTTTTATTTGCTGCACATTCTACATAACATTCACAATTCCGGACATATCTTCATGTTTTTATATGCTTCACATTATACAGTACCTTCATATTTTATGATAAACATAACACCTAGAGTTCCATTTACGATGGTTAGCTGGTGTACTTAGGGAGTCCCAACCACCCACCCCCCGGCAGGGGGCCCCAACCACGCCCCCAACTCAGCGTGGCGATCAACCACGAGAAGAGATTCACCAACTAGTCGAGACATGCGACGCGCAGCTCTGTGACGAGGCAATGAATTACCTCTCGAAGGAAGAGAGAATTCATGTAGTACAATATTGTACGCCATGAAAGTCCTCTCAGTCGGAGAGAACATTGCTGGCTCGTCTCAGAACTCGGATCGGTCTTCAAGTCAGACTCACCTTAACAGTTGCTAAGGAAAGCTCTGCACCTGAGTTCTCGGCTTGTTGATGAACCTCATTATCGCCTCCGCTGGGGACATTATTGGATATGCATCTTATATCTAGTGGGGGCGGACCGTACAGGGAACGTGTCTCCACCTGACAGCATCATTCATTTAATATTTATATTTCTGGCACATCTTATCGAGTAGCATAACAGTGTCGGTAGATCAAGGGTGAGGATAATCCTCAAGTTCCCAAAATTTTAGTTTCGATCACAGATGAGAAGTTTCAATTGTATATAAATGCTGAACTCGCTACGCTATAAGCGTCAACACGACAAACTCCGCAGTTTGTTTTAGTGTTCACTCGTGGGATAGAAAACCAAAGTGCGATGGCTGTTTACTTACACCTATGTCAATGATTTAGTGGAAAGGAAGACCTCTTACATAATTATATTGTGGTTAGGCAGTCCAAGCCTGTCCAGTTTCTATTGAAGGATATTGTTACCTCTAATAACTATCACGATATTGTTGAATTGTTCCTAAGATACAGTTGAAATCTCGATCGCAATACTATTTGGAAAATATACTCAATTTCAAACATTTTCAATGATTTATTAGTTTAAGATTATGCTTTGAATTCATAGCAGTGTTAACATGAACGCTAAAAGTCTAAGAGTGAACAGCTTGAATTTAATTGTTCATATGACAGAATGTGATGGAATGAGAAACATTTCGTGGGAATGTGCACTCATTTGTGCTTCATGAACCCAGTTTTGTTTTGAAGTGACTGTAACTGAAGAATGTTGTTAGTATTTTAGGTTTATAATGATCTGCCACTTCCGCCTATCATCTAGCCCATTGGCCCCTCCCTGTTCTTCATGTCATCCAGTTTGTTATCCAGTATCTGCAGACAATTCTTTCCGAAAGCGTCAGTTTGGTTACGTATTAATTATAAGACATTATTTGAGTGGATCACCAGCCAAACACTCGGTATCAGCATCTTTGAACCGAAGTTTCTATCCGTGAACCTTCCTTCTCCCATCCTGTAATCCACCGTACAAGATATTTTCAGGCACCTGGTGGTATTGTATCTGGATAACATGTCTCCTCCACCGTAACTGCTTTTTTTGTGACCACTGTCTCAATATTAATAAATTTGCCCTTCGAAGTCCAGCAGTAATTGCATTTCACTGATATGAAACATTTCAGGTGGATACTATCCAACATCTTGATATGCCGTCGATAGAGACACCAAGTATCAGTACGGTACCGGGCGAGTTGGCCGTGCGGATAGGGGCGTGTAGCTGTGAGCTCGCATGTGGGAGAGAGTGGGTTCGAACCCCACTGTCGGCAGCCCTGAAGATGGTTTTCTGTGGTGTCCCATTTTCACACCAGGCAAATGCTGGGGCTGTACCTTAATGAAGGCCTCCGCCGCTTCCTTCCCATTCCTAGCCCATCCCTCCCCCATGTGGGTGGGGGCGGTAGAATAACACCCACGGTATCCCCTGCCTGTCGTAAGAGGCGACTAAAAGGAGCCTCAGGGGCTCTTAACTTTGGAGCGTGGATTGACGACCACGGGGCCCCTAGCTCAGTCCCGGCATTGCTTCCACTTACTTGTGCCAGGCTCCTCACTTTCATCTATCTTATCCGACCTCCCTTGGTCAACTCTTGTTCTTTTCCGACCCAGACGGTATTGCGTATGGAGGCCTACGGAGTCTTTCATTTTCACGCCCTTCGAGGCCCTTGTCTTCCTTTGGCCAATACCTTCATTTTTCGAAGTGTCGGACACCTTCCATTTTTTCTTTCTGATTAGTGTTATATAGAGGATGCTTGCGTAGTTGTACTTCCTCTTAAAACAATTACCACCACCACTAGCCCATTCCTGTACCATCGTCGCCATAAGACCTATCTGTGTTGGTACAACGTAAAGCAAATAGCAACCAAGTATCAGAAGCATACAGAATAGCCGTGAACAGTCAGTTTTGAGTGTAAGTCGTGGTCATGCGACGAGAAAACGCGCCGGTTAAGCTTCTCCAAAGAAATGTCTGCTGCTGGTGGTGGTGATTATTGTTTTAAGAGGAAGTACAAGTAGGCAACCATCCTCTATATAACACCAATCAGAGAGAAAGAAAGGAAGGGATCCGACACTTCGAAAAATGAAGGTATCGGCCAAAGGAAGACAAGAGCCAGGAAGGGCGTGAAAATGAAAGACTCCCTAGCCCTCGCAAACCTAATAGCGTCGGGGTCATAAAAGAACAAGAGTTGACCAAGGGAGGTCAGATAGGATAGATGAAAGTGAGGAGCCTGGCACAAGTAAGTGGAAGCAATGCCAGGACTCAGCTGAGGGCCCCGCGGTCGCCAACCCACGCTCCAAAGTTTAGAGCCCCTGAGGCCCCTTTTAGTCGCCTCTTACGACAGGCAGGGGATACCGTGGGTGTTATTCTACCGCCCCCACCCACAGGGAGATCTGCTGCTGGGCTGATTCAGTAGTTCATTTCAACGTCCAACTGCTAAAATGCTACCCAGCTACGTTAATTTCTCCAGCGGGGTAGCCTAGGGGGTGTCGGTTGTACTGGGGGTTAGAAGCACCCCTAGGGAAATTTTACAAAAAGAATATCAACAGAAATTGACAAATAATAAACTAAATAATCATTCAGAGACATAACTGTAGAACCAACATATCTGTGGAATATATTTTCTAAGAAGCCTCGAAAGTTAGATTTTAGATTGTAAACTGAACATGCCATTTGCTGTAAAACTGTTGACCTTGATCGTATTGATCATGTTCTGTAAGAGTTTGTAGTGTACTGCAATCTGAATATCAACATAATTTACCTGTATCGATGTACTTACAATCACAAGTGTTGGTTGCGCGCACCACACACGCACATTGTGTTTTATCATCGGCTGATCCTAGCTATGCATTTCGCACGTTGTTTACTACCTGACGAGAAGCCGGGGCAGCACAAGTAACGCTCATTGCAAACGTTAGTCGTAACAGAGCCACAAATAGCTACTCTGGAAACTTTCGTCTGGAGCGTGCCACTGTATGGAACGGGAACTTGCTCAGAAAGAATGAGAATGGGAGCTTTAGAAATGTGGTGTTACAGAAGAATGCTGAACATACCCCGTTGTATAATAATACGAATTGTTGAGAGGGGAACGATTTGAACTTTTTTTTAAAAAAAATTTCTATTTGCTTAACGTCTCACCGACACAGATATGTCTTATGGCGACGATAGATTAGGAAAGGTCTAGGAAGTGGAAGGAAGCGGCCGTGACCTTAATTAAGGTACAGTCCCGGCATTTGCCTGGTGTGAAAATGGGAAACCACGGAAAACCATATTCAGGGCTGCCGACAGCGAGGCTCGAACCCACTATCTCCCTATTACTGGATACTGGCAGCACTTAAGCGACTGCAGCTATCGAGTTCGGTTTTGGAAAAAATTGTCTAGAAGAAGAGTTAGGACACATCTTAAGACACCCTGGACTTGTTTAGTTGCTTTTGAGGGAAGTTTAGACTGTAAAATTTGTACGGGTAGACCAAAGTATGACTATGACAGACAGATTAGAGTAGATGTAGGAGATAGTAGGCTGGTTACATTGCACAGAACGTATAATTATAATAAAATACCAACTTTGCTTTACGGGAGCGAAAGCTGGGTGGACTCAGGATATCTTATTCGTAAGTTAGAAGTAACAGACATGAAAGTAGCGAGAATGATTGCAGGTACATATAGCTGGGAACAATGGCAGGAGGGTACTCGTAATGAGGAGACGAAGGCTAATTTAGGAATGTTCTCCATGGATGAAGCCGTACGCATAAGCCGGCTTCGGTGGTGAGGTCATGTGACGCGAATGGAGGAGGATAGGTTACCTAGGAGAATAATGGAATCTGTTATGGAGGGTAAGAGAAGTAAAGGGAGACCAAGCCGACGATGGTTAGACTCAGTTTCTAATGATTTATAGAAAAGAGGTAGAGAACTAAATGAGGCCACAGCACTAGTTGCAAATAGAGGATTCTTTCGACATTCAGTAAATTCACAGTTGCTTGCAGACTGAACGCTGAATGGCATAACGGTCTCTAATGATAGTGTATGTATGTAACTAAAGCACAATTGTACTCTCATTTTCAAACCTCACAACTGCAACTGTTTATTGCCAGGCCTTAAGACTTACGATAAACGCATGCGCGGCGGCCATGCTTACCCCCACATCCACACGACTATAGTACCGGTTCGTGGGCCGGTTGAGTACTTGTACTGGGAAGATGTTCATTCGGGCCCTACTGGCTTTCCCTTTCACTACAGACAAATACGGATATGAATCTTAAGGCCTCAGCCCTTACCTTTCTAGCTCAGTCCGTCTACTATAATATTCTCACCGAAATCCTATATGAGCAACCTTAAAGTGGAGCACACAGGTGTTTGCACATTTTTTGAGAAATTTCGGTTCATTAATGCTGAAATATTTAGCCAGAGAAATTTCAAAAACAGTCGTTGGGCATGGAGTGAAGTTCGCGTTGTATATTATCCAATAATCGCTATGATGGTCTGTACATTCCCGGAAATGTATAGCTACAAAATACTCGTGCACACATCCGTCTTTCTCAGGCAGTATATAACACTGAGGTGTTATTCTACTACAAACAGTACAATCTGGTAGATATTTCTTTATAATTTTCCGCAGTTACACACATGAAAGGAAAGCAGCTTTTATCACCTGCGAACGAGAAAGTAAATAGAATACCGAGGAAAATAATTCAGTTTCCTATGTCACTATCGATCTCCTGATCATAAATCATGAGACCTACCGTATTATTTTGGATACACATCCACAAAATCTGAGGTATCGGCAGGGATTTGAGCCATGGCCGTCTTCTACAAGTGAGATGTGATATTGTCACTTACCTGACAGATATTCTAGTAGCTGTAGTTCATGACATTTAATACAATAGTCTGCCTGATTGTTGAAGGTATAAAGTATTTTTTTCAGTTTCTTCTCAACTTAAGAGTTACGAACATATTTCTATAACATTTCACATCATTGACATTTCAGTCGCGGTTTACCGCATAAATCTTCATAATGTTAATACAGGACTACATGTCACCTTATACAATAAATCCTAAAATCCGTCTTGGTATATTGTCCTAAGGTCGTCAATTCGTTCTTGTGCTTATATATTCCATTCCTTACCGTATTCATGTCTTGAAGATTACATAGTCGTTCAGCAAGTCCGAAAGGAGCTCATTCTGATTTAACCTAAAGATCATCGAGTTCGTGTCCGAAGACCTGGAAGCCTACTTGGTGATACCTGCTTGTTGACGGAAACTGTTCACGATGCGCATGCGATTTAGTGTCTATTAAGGAGAGTAAACCCTGTCGTGCCCATGCTAATATCTTTCTTTCTTAATCAGTTTACCCTCCAGGGTTGTTTTCTTTTCCTCGGACTCAGCGAGATATCCCACCTCTACCGCCTCAAAAGAAGTGTCCTGGAGAGTGAGACATTGGGTCGGGGGATAAAACTGGTGGCCTCGCCTGCTATGCTGAACATGCACCTTGTGGGGGAGGGGGGGCATCGAGAGGGTTAGACAAGGAAGATGGAAGGAAGCGGCCATGGCCTTAAGCTAACTACCATCCCAGCATTCACCTAGTGGAGATGTGGAAAACCACGGAAAACCACTTCTATAATGGCTAAGGTGGGAATCGAACCCCGTTCTACTCTGTTGACACCCGAGTCTGAATGAACCCCGTTCCAGCCCTCGTACCAATTTTAAAATTTTGTGACAGAGTTGGGCCTGGCAGCTAATCACACAAACCAGAACACCATGCAGGCGGGCTTGAATATGCATATGCTGTAGAAATGTAAATCTTTTAGTGTAAATGGTATAGGATTATTGAGCACTAGGAACTAGAAAGATGTTGAACTGATAAAAAGACGAAGTTTTTCAACTGAAATATTGCCTCGTCCAAACCCACGCTACTGACAGCATGAGTCGTTCTCAATTGTCAGAGAGTGGTAGAAACAGTTACAGGCTGCCTGGTCGAGGCGGTGAAGACGTGCTGGGTTCACGCGGAAGGACGTGGCTTCGATTCCCCGTCAGGAAGTCAGAAAATTTTAGAAACGAGATTTTCACTTCCCGACGTGCCCGTGGCTCTGAGGTTCTCTCAGCCTGTTAATTCCTGGGATCAAAGACGGCCGGCCAGAGAGCTAACCACTCCCAAGGTTAAGGGTAGTGGAGGCCCTTACCTTGTATCCCTCCAAGGGCCTCCATGGCCTGTAAGGAGTTGACTTTGCTTTTCTTTCTTCTAGTATCAAAAACTTTGATGACATTTTCCCTCCGGAGATTTAAAAAATTCAACCAGTTATATTTCCCCGAAACACTCGAATGATAGACATGACTGAAGGAGGCGTGGCTACTAAGTGCCATATATTATATACAGTTGAAATCTAACCACTGGATAAGTAAATTTACATCCAATTTTCAGTACAATATTTACAATTTATTAGGAAAGCAAAACCAATAAAAATCTCAATGTTGATATCTGGACCAGTTTTTGTCTGGTTTATGCCCGTTAAGACGATGTGCTCTCCTGAATGCTGGCTATACAGTTCCCCTATTGGTAGAGGATAGTCATCCACGTGCTGTGCGAATTTAGTCGTCCATAGAGGTATAGAGGTATACAGTGTACATCAATGAATACGGCACAGAGCGGGTGCGGTGTATGAAATGTGTCATATTACCTTATTCCCACCAAACCCGTTGTGCCTAATCATCTGGGTTGAGATGTTGCAACACTTGTAGTTAAACCACAAATCACAGGATGGGTAAGAAGTCACAGAACCTCCAATTAATAATATACTCATATGCCTTGCAGCAATAGCGAACATATGGGAATACAACCAAGCACACGATAAATAGAGAATGGTGTGCCGAGTGGTTGTCCGTTCAGATGCAGAGTTATCATAGCAGATACAATCAATTACTACGTTAAAGAACAATTGAAGACTTCGGTGCAAGAAGGGGATAACTCACATTTTACAAATTTTTCAGGAAGCACAAAAAACTAATTTAAAAGATCTAGACACGGTAGTTTATTCTATTGTTTATACAGCTTGGTTAAGGTTCTAAAGTTTATTTTTAGGCATAAAATCAACAAAATAAATACACTGCTTTTTAAGTAATCGGCAAAATTAAAACTGTACTTATCCCTTTTTTACACCGAAGTAGGAAAAAAATAAATTTATTAACACAGTTTTTTGCTTGAAATATTGTCATTCATTTGTAAATATAAGAAGGAATATTAAGACATATTCTCTGGCACTTTCAAGTTAAATGAGTCATACTCTAATAATTATCACTTTTGGAACACAAACCCGATTCCGATATCAGAGATTCATAGTACCACATATCACTCTTACAAACATACTGCGATGCAAGTTTCAATGCATCTTTGAGTTTGGAATCCTTAATGCGAAGCCTACTATTATATGCAGATTCAGCAGTGAGTGTTACTTGCTGTCTAGGCTTCATTAAAGAAAAGTGTATATAGTACATTCCACTCTGATGGTTGCAAGGCATCTGATGTGCTCGAATAGCGGAACATGCGACACCTAGATACACTGAATTTTACATTCGTCTTACTCTTAATATTCTTTAGGAAGAGTGGCCTTAAACGATCCTGTTCAACATCAATGACCCTGAGCTTCATTGGTGATGTGTTCATAACGATTTTTTATATTCATCAGGTAAATAAATTTGTTCTGTTTTCCTAATGTTCCTCTCAATGCGACCAAAACATCGGTCGCAAGGCAGAAAGTTATGGCCTGGTTCCGGAAATCGGTGAAAAATAGGGATTTCTCCAGTATTTATCCCTTTCTTCCACCGAAAGGATGCAATTTAATTCCTTTATGCAGCACTAAAAAGTGTTTTTCGTAATTAAAAAAATGTGGAGTTATCCCCTTCTTGCACCAAGGTCTTCAATTAGTTGCACATGAATGAGAGAATGAATATGGATCAGACAATGGCTCTTATTATGTGCGCGACAAGGATAAAGTTCAAGGAAATCAACACTACTGAATTGGGAAAAAATATGAAAGTACCGCGCTTGGAAGCATATGAAGTAGTATTTTTCCGTTCAGTCGCCAAGGAAGGGAGCAGCACATATAGCGATACCTGAAGATATGGTGCATGCCGTAAATTGTTTGTCACTTCGCCGCGTGAAGTCATCCTCTCTTCAGTGATGAGTGTTTCATCAATCACATTTCGCGTAACAGAAATGTTGTGTTCTAGGCGAAAGGAAATCCCCATTTTAGGACTGAACTGGAACATAATCTACTGTATGCAATATTGTGACAGCAACTGCCCTATTTGGTCCTTATTTCTTCGACCGGTCCGTTAATGCAGCGACTTATTCTGGAGATGTGCCAGATACTCCATCTGAGAGACAAAAGCTTGTGGCTACAACATGATGGGGCACTAGCACATGTCGCGTTCTCGGTACCTGACATTTCAAAAGGAACATTTTCAGGACGATGGATTGGCCGCAGTTCATCAAGATTGACGGTACGAGTAACGTGGCCAGCACGCAGTAAAGGTCGTACCTACACTCGCAGTGGGCATTGCCTACGAGATATTAAAGGCCGGGAAATACAGCATACTAGACTCGGTCTCGAGATACTTCCGACTACCGCCACTAGAGTACTCATTACTGAGCTGTCTCGCCCATTCTTTGCATTAAAACTAGTAATTTTGTTAGACACCAAACAGATATGAGATAAAGAATAGACCATGAGCAATTGTATGATGACGTACTTTCTGCAACGTGTTTCTTACACTAGGCTAAAACAAAATAAGTAATTCACGAAAACTTTGTGATAAATTACGACAAATATATCAGCAGCATTACTGTTCACAAGGACCACTTCATTTCGTTTCATATCATATAAATATTCTTTATATTGCATGATGGATAGTGCTGACGGACTCTTCTCCCCAGCTAGTCCCAAACATGCTCAATGGGATTCAAATCGGGGCTTCGAGGAGGCCAAACCATAGCATGAATCTCTGTTTCATCCAAGAACTGTTGCAACATGTGGGCGTGCATTTTCGCGCATTAGTGTAAAACCATCACCAATAAACGGAGCGAAAGGCACAACATGCTCCAGAAGGATTTCCTCCACATACCGATGTGCTGTAAGGCTCCCATGCTCCACGAAGCCTTAATCCGTCCTTGCAGCTGTATTGATTCCTGCCCACACCATCACAGAACCACAGAGGAAAGGCGTCCTGGAGGGGAATGTACAAGGGGAATACCTTTCCCCTGGCCTTCTCCAGACCCTCTCTCTTCGGTCAGGTGATCGGAGGCCAAATCGCGACTCGTCGGTGAACAACACTTGATTCCATTGTCGTACTGTCCAGCCAAGATGTTCCCTTGCGAAACGCAGTAGAGCTGTGCGATGCTCTCTGGTGAGTTCCGGTCCTGTAGCAGGTCTTCTGGACTGAAGATGGGCTTCTTCCAGTCTTCTTCGAACGATTCTCTCACTAACATTGACCCCTCGAACTTGGTGGAGTCGATTTTGTGCTTCAGTAGCGGTGTGTGAGACGGTTGCGGAGAACTTGAAGTTGTAAGAAGCGGTCATCTTTCTCCGATGTTGCTCTTCCCGGGCCTGATCCTGGTCTCCTTGCAAAGCCTCCAGTTTCCCTGTACCTTCGTACGGTTCTGGAAATTGTAGAAGTTGTAGTACTCAACACTTCTGCAACGTAATGCATGCTGCGACCATCTTCCATCAAAGCAACAGCTTTCGCAGCTTGTTCAGGGCTTAACGGCATGTTTACTCCAGAAAGCTGATTAAGGCAATCACAGAAAGATCCTACAAACACGTGTTATTGAAAGGGGAACAATTAAAAGTACAACAATAAGCGCTACAAGAGAGGGAAAACATTATTGGCTCACATCCAGCGATGTCTTTTCCAGGTTGCGCGGGAAAAAACAATTGAGGCTAGTGCAATAAACAATCAACACTTCATTGTTTACTCGCAAAGCAACGCCGATAGCATACCCCGTCTAGAAACAATGGTTGAAGTGCTTCACTTCGATTAAATAGATAATTACACATCATTGGAAAGGGAATCACAATCCAAGGAGAGGAAATCGAAACCTTGAGATTTGCCGATGATATTGTTAATTTATCTGAGACTGCAGAAGATCTTGAGAAGCTGCTGAATGGTATGGACAAAGCCTTGGGTAAGGAGTACAAGATGAAAATAAGTAAGTCCAAAACAAAACTAATGGAGTGCAATCGAACGAAGGCCGGTGATACAGGTAATATTAAATTAGGAAGTGAAGTCTTAAAGGAAGTAAATGAATATTCTTACTTTGGTAGTAAAATAACTAACGATGGCAGAAGTAAGGAGGACATAAAATGCAGACTAGCACAAGCAAGGAAGAGCTTTCTTAAGAAAAGAAATTTGCTCACTTCAAACATTGATATAGGAATTAGAAAGATGTTTTTGAAGACTTTCGTGTGGAGCGTGGCATTGTATGGAAGCGAATTATGAACGATAACTAGCTCAGAAAGAAAGAGAATAGAAGCTTTTGAAATGTGGTGTTACAGAAGAATGCTGAAGGTGAGATGGATAGATCGGATCACGAATGAAGAGATACTGAATCGAATTGGCGAGAGGAGATAGATTTGGCTAAATTTGACGAGAAGAAGAGAGAGAATGGTAGGACACATCTTAAGACACCCAGGACTTGTTCAGTTGGTTTTTGAAGGAAGTGTAGGTGGTAAAAACGGTAGGGGTAGACCAATGTATGAATATGGCAGGCAGATTAGAGCAGATGTAGGATGCAATAGTTACATAGAAATGAAAAGGCTAGCATAGGATAGGGTGGCATGGAGAGCTGCATCAAACCAGTCTATGGACTGATGACTCAAACAACAACAATAAGTGTATTAAGGTTATTATTGGACGTCTATGTTTTCTTATAACTTACATATAAACGATGAGAGTAAAGAAGTGGAATCAAAGATAAGGACTTTTGCGGATTATGTTATTCTGTATTAATAAATGTTACAAGATTGTGAGCGGCTGCAAAAAGACCTCCATAATGTTGTGAGATGGACAGTAGGCAATGGTATGGTGATAAACGGGGTTAAACGTCAGGTTGTGAGTTTCAAATAGGAAAAGTCCTCTCAGTTTTAATTACTGCGTTGTGTGGATTATTGCAAGTACCTAGGTGTTCATACAAGGAAAGGTCTTCATAGGGGTAATCACATAAATTGGATTGTAAATAAAGCGAACAGACATCTTCACATGGTTATGAGGGTACTTAGGGGTTGTAGTAAGGATGTAAAGGAGAGGGCATATCAGTCTCTGGTAAGGCCGCAACTAGAGCATGGTTCTAGTGTATGGGACCCTCAACCAGGATTATTTGATTCAAGAACTGGACAAAATCCAAAGAAAAGCAACTCGATTTGTTCTGGGTGATTTACGGCAAAAAGGTAGCGTTAAAAATATGTTGCAAAATTTGGGCTGGGAAGAATTGGGAGAAAGAAGACGAGCTGCTAGACTAAGTGGTATATTCTGAGTTCATAGTGGAGGGATGTCGTGGTATGATATTATTATTAGAAAAAATACTTTTGAGTGGTGTTTATAGCCTAAACGTAGGAATAATTACAATACGAAGATAATGTAGAATTTCAAGAGGAAAGAATTGGGTCAAATATCCTTTTATAAGAAAGGGAGTTGGAAACTGGAATAACTTCCAAGGGAGATGTTCAATAAATTTCCAAGTTCTTTGCAATTAAAAGATGACTACGAAAACAACCATTACGTGGGCGACTGCCCTAATTGCAGATCATTGGTGACTGATTGGTGGTTTAAAGCATTCTCTTTGAGTTCATAACTTAAACTTGAGATAAGTAATGCATCGCTACAGGCAGAGATGCGGCTGACCGGCTTACAATTGTTGGATATTGTCATATAGAAGAGTGATGTGAAAAGCTGCACCGCGGCTGTAAATCTTGCTGTCAAGCGATATATTCATATTTTCGACTTCGAAAATTGACAGTAATTGCTCAACACGCTATTCTTTGGCTGCATATTCAGGCTGGTAATTACCGTCAGCGCTGGCTCGCACAGATAGATCTAAATCACGTGTGTCCATTGTGGGAGAGGACGACGTGGGGAGAAGGATGTAAGATCTGTCTGCCAATCACGGTTATCGATACCAATTTTATATGTGAGGAGAACTCTCTGAGCGCTGTACAGAAGTTCTCAATCTATAAGTTAATGGTCAAGCACGGGATTGCCCATTCATCCGAGCAACTCAGATTACGAATGAGTTTTCACGTAACAACTTCTCACTATGCAGCGTGCACAAGAAGTTGGCTTTACAAGAATCACACTGTCTATCAAGCCCCCAGCTAAATGGCACAATGACAAATTTACAGCGATGATGCAACCTCTTTTTGTTTTAAATTTAGTGCTCGCATACGTTCATTCAATATCAAGTACTTCGGAGCGCCGAACGGTGTGAAATATCAAAAATATTCAAGGTATTAATTCACATTAGTGATAAAATCTATTCTATTTCCTTGAAACTGATGTCACAGATTCTGGCACAGAATAATCCCAAATTAATATCTGGGCGTATTTCTCAAATTAAAAAATGACAAAAACAACAAGAATTTTGGAACCTAATATCTCCATCATAAAAGATTCATTGTTGAGTCAAATTGTTTCGTAATGTTCTCAGTGTTGTGTAGTAGAATAGTTTTCGTAGCGTGCATAGGGCCAGATTTATTGATGTTTATCTGTAAATTATATTACTCCCATAGACAACAATAAATAATTGTGGTGGTGGGGGGGGGGGGCGACGCTTAATTTCAGAATAATTGTATTATTGTATTACAACATAGCTGCGTAATTTATCTTCTTTATAGTTTTTGTTACAAGTTGCTCTACATCATACCGACACAGATAGGTCTTATGCCGACGATGGGACAGGGAAGTGCTAGGATTGGGAGGGAAACGTCCTGTGGATTTAATTAAGGTGCAGCCCCAGCATTTTCCTGCTGTGAAAACGGGAAACCACGGAAAGCCATATTCAGGGCTTCCGACAGTGGAGTTCGAACCCACTATCTCCCTAATACTGGATACTGGCCGCACCTAAGCGACTGCAGCTATTGAGCTCGGTCATTACAGTTTTTAAATGACGATCAATAGGACAACTAATACTGTAGCAGATATTTGGGAATAAAATTTCAGTCCTTCCCCTAAATTACAATTTCACTCAGCGCGAATAAAATTATTTATATCGTAGATTACAGTGCCTCACTCGCTGACTTTACACACCGATTTTCATTAAATTATCTACAGCCATTTTCTTGTGATGCGAGTACATACATACATACATACAGACATGACGGAAATTTAAAAAGTGCATTTCCTTGTTACTGTGGACACGACTGATACAGAAATACGGTTCTTTTTAAATTTTGATCAATGTACAGACAAAACTCTTATTTTATATACACTGAAAGATATCACCTATTACTATTACTATTTCATATCTAATGCATACCTCTATTTCACGTACATGTTTCATATTGTGAACGTGTAATCAAAACAAAATTAGTGTGGGTATCAATCTGCTAACGAGTATTCAAAAATTTCTGATATGGTGTGTTGCTAATTTATGAAATTGAATTGCTAATACGTGACGTTTGAAAATGATCAAAGTGAAGCTCAGTATTATTAATGAATGTATAATAAGAGTTAATTTAGTGGCGTAATATCACGATATACAATTATGTTTAAATTCGAGAAAATTTAATTTCAAAAGTAATCTTCAAACAAAAAAATCTTATTAAAAATTTGTAAGAACAGAGGACACAGTAAATTTGATATATATATACTTAAGAATGTCAATCAATTCCTACTCGGTGAGTAGGCTGCATTGTTTCTGTCACGTAGCAATGAGCTAGCTGCCTCTGTGGACCAGTGGTAGAGTGTCGGCCTCCGGATTCCAAGATAGCGGGTTCAAACCCGGGAGTGGTATTCGGATTTTTGAAGGGCGGAAAAAAGTCCATTCGACACTCCATGTCGTACGATGTCGGAATGTAAAAGATCTCTGGTGACACATTTGGTGTTTACCCGACAAAATTAATTAAAATCTCAGCCACAGATGCCCGGGAGAGATCCGGTGTACTCTGTCTGCCATCTAGTGGGCCTAGAGTAAAATGGAACGTCGAAATTTACGAGCAGGCAGCTAGATGGCGTCAAACTAAAATGTCTGCACACGGTAGCTGAGGCCATAGGATTATTATTATTATTATTATTATTATTATTATTATTATTATTATTATTATTATTATTATTATTAGCCATGAGCTTGCATCTGGCAGATGATAGGTTTGACCCCTTTATCAGCAATCCTGAACATTCTATCCGCGGTTTTCCATTTTCACACCAGTCAGGACATCTCCGTGCAGGCCAAGAAGTCGCTGGGAGCGCTGGAAGGTAAAGGCTTCCACTGTACGTAACCTCGGTACTTGGTGGGTTAGAGTGGTTAGCTCTACTCCCGGCCGCCTTTGCCCCCAAGAATGAACTTGGTACTCATTTATGGTGTAGGCTGAGTGAACCTCAGGACCATGTGCATTTGCGGAAGTGGAAATCTCGTTTCTTAAATTTTCAGCTTCCTGATGGGGAACCGAACCTACGTCCTTTCGGGTGAACCAAGTAAGGCTTTACAGTCTCGGCCAGGCTGCCGCTATTTTCACAGCAAGCTGTACCATAATTAAAGCAATGATCACTTTCTTCCCAGTTCCACTTCTAGCACTTTCTTATCCAACCGTGGACGTTGAACCTGTATGTGTCGGTTTGACGTAAAACCAATGGAAGGACTTAAACCCTTGAAGAGACAGTCTGAAACTCTTAACTGTAATCCAAAATATATTGACAGTTCCAATACGGCACGATTGTAAGATTCACACATTTAAGGAATAGAGAGGAAATTACTATTCGAAACTGTCACATCAATTTTAATGCATGATCTTACATCAAAAAAGCATTGACGTCTCTGTATCATTATTCGCGTAAAGTGCAGAGTAAATTACACCAAATATCGCCAGATATGGTTTTACAGGACTGATGAGAAACAAATGTTGTATCAGAAGAACAACAATTACTAGATTGCAGAGCTATGTGTCACTTTGATCCTTGTACTACTGTACAGTACGTCAAGAAAGGGACTGGAAGTTTTATAGGTGCCATATCCGGGCCTCCAAATGTTGGCGATCTCCCTTGAGTAAACAACCCTTTCGTTACCTAACTTGACAAGTTGTTCAGTGTTGTTGATGCAAGTCCAGTCTTTGATGTTCTGGAGCCATGATATCGGTGGTATACTAGCTCCTCTGTCATTATAATATCAGGTGTAGATCTACCTCATAGAACTTCGCCTAAATGAGCTGTTTTCCTTTGATGGTGTTTTCCAGCTCACACTCACCTCTAACTCTCCTTAATACTTAATTTTTAGTTAAAAAATCTGTCCAGGATATTCTGAGCATTCTCGCATGTAACCACATTTCAAAGGCATGTGATCGACCAGACGTAACATGTCAAAATCGTTTGCCTGAATTTGAGATTTAGGTTATCATCACAAAACAATGATCTCATATTTTAGAAATATGTTCTGCAAATCTCAACATGGCGTCTGATCCTTGTGCTACATAATGCTTGTTTTCAGAGAGTACAGTAAGCTTTATTGTAAACCCCCCGTAGTAGTCCCATTACAACGTGTTATCAACGATCGGGAGATATCGGATACCAGTCCCCTCACCATCTGTGAATGTTGCAGTCTCATGTTTCACAGCGTTGGCAATGTCCTCTCGTGTTCGAAACAGTCTCCTACCCAAAGTTCCTTCACTTCGGGGTAGAGATCAAAGTCGCTCTGAGGCAGGTCCAGTGAGAATGGCGCGTGTTCCAATAGTTCCCACCCCCAGCGCTGAAGTTGCCTCCGTACAGCATACGCTGCATGCAGTCAGACGTTGTCATGGTGAAGGATGACATTGTTGAGAACATCTGAACGATCTAATGGCATGACGTAACTGTCTCAGCACGAAGGTCTTGTAGTACGTCGCGGTCATCGTTGTGCAATGCGGAACGATGTGACTCGCAATTACGCCTCTAACGTCGTAATCTACAATGTCCATCAGCTTCAGAGAGGAATGGTTTTGTCGGAACGTCTGCATGTTTGGTGATCGTCCGTGTCACCATTCTCCAGACTGACGTTTAAGTTCTGGTTTCATAGGCTCTGACCCAAAATTCGCCCTCGGCCACTATTCTCTCCAACATTTGCTTGTCTTTGTGTCGGTAATGTAGCAAGTGTGTGCACGTGACACCCATCGTGATGCAATTTTACGCAGATGAAGATGTTATCGTAAAATATTATAAATGTTTCCTTCTTTTCGATGTCTGTTTCGGCTTGTAACTCAAGTAGTATCCATATTCTGTCCACGTCCATGGATTGGATAATTACTGCACGTGTCACGTCTGTCCATTGGATGGATAAACTAGATGTAAAGTCCCTTTAAACTACAAACAAGCATCAACATGTTCACACTCTAAAAGGACTTCCAGGCCCGCCAGGTCACCGCATTTTTCACGTCCATGCCGAAATGCTGCTATACATGTCGCAGCGGATCGGTACGTAATGGCATTATCCCTCACATTGTTCACAAATTCTCTCTTTGGCATTGCGAACCGAGAAAACTGCAAGTTTGATGTACACACGCTGCTCTTGCATCGGGATATCCATTTTTCCTTAAGCCCGACTCTCTTCTGCAATCCCATAGCCCTGTGTGTGGTACCCGTCCAATACAGCGCCATCTGGAGCTGTTTCCATGTATTATGAGTGGCAAATGGCCATTGTATGGTAGCACCGTGAAAATGTGAGGGAAAGAATATTTGGCTGGCATTTGTCCCAACCCACGTATTATGGCTCTTTTCAAGTGGCGAAACTAGTGCATCTGGCCCTCACTTATACTTAACTACAGTTTGCAACTGTTTTGTATATAGGTACATTGTCCGAATCGTTGGCTGAACGGTCAGCGTACTGGCCTTCGGTTCAGAGGGTCCCGGGTTCGATCCCATGCCGGGTCGGGGATTTTAACCTTAATTGGTTAATTCCTATGGCACGGGGGCTGGATGTATGTGTTGTCTTCATCATTTCATCCTCAACATGACGCGCAGGTTGCCTACGGGAGTCAAATAGAAAGACCTGCACCTGGCGAGCCGAACCCGTCCTGGGATATCCCTGCACTAAAAGCCATACGACATCTCATTTCATAGATACATTAATTTATAAGATAACAGAATTGAATTAATCCAACACTCCCATATGTATAAAATAATTTTAGAAGAATATATTACATTAAACTATATGAATATTAGGTAATATTGTGCATATACATACAAAATAACTATGTACATTACACAACTGTCAACCGGGTCTATCAACAAGAGAGAGCGTCACAATCGTTCATTATTTACGTGCTTAGCTGTAAAATGCACGCATCATTCGGAATATTTCGAAAGGTGATCTTAGAGAGATATTTTTAACCTTAAACATAACCATGTTTTTATGCAGACCTTAGGTCTAATCCGTGATATTGAATTCTTTATGTAATCTATATCAATAAAATCGTAACGACCGTGTGTCTGTACATTGAATATTTTGGCGAAATTTTCGTTCAGTTATGCGTTTCGGGTGTAGCAATGACCACGTGCGTATTGTTTAGCTTCGATGTCTGTTTATCGGTTGTCTGTTTGTCTGAGTTCCTATAACTGGAAAACTAGAGGATATATTTCCCCCAAACTTCACATGGAGAATCCACCTGTCCTTCGGGCGAACATTATTTCTAAATTTCTGAATGGATTGATGGTTTATAGGAAGATAGCAACAGTGATTTTATCCTCCCACACAATATACATGGCCAACGTCAATGGAAATTTACCACAATAATTGAAATCAATTTCTAAAGTGTCTTTCTCATGTGCACCTTTTTGGTATGAGGAGGAGAGGTTATCGTCAGTGATTGGTTTCATAAGACTTCAGACACAGCACCACTCCAGGTTTCAGATAAAGAACCAAAGAATAGGGAGAATTTCGCACAGCTTCCGACCAGGAGCTGTATCGTTCAATAAAGTCTGTGATCGTCCACTTTGTTCAGCTGTATCGTCCTTCATGTCACTGCCGCAGGCTTTCGCGGAAAAATAACAGTTTAACATGCCGTACTAAACGTTTGTAACTTGGCGTACATTTCTGAAGGAATCCTATAATCCATTACCAGCTCCCCTGCGAAGAACGGTTACATATGTTAGTAATAAATAATTATGACTGGCAATAGTTTTTAAAAACACATATCTTTTACATTTAGGTGGTGTACCCTGTCCCTGACACTGTCAGTTTACTCCGAACCGTCGTACAATAAACACGTTAAAAATAGCATCATTGTTTCTGATTTCAGCTTTTCGTGAACTGTTGCACTGTTCACACGTCTAAATCTGTCTTTGCAGTACGAATGAAGTAATTTGATGAAGAGTGTAAGAACAGACAGGCTCAAATGATTAATTCAAGTTCCTAAAATTATTGCTGAAAGAACAGGCCAGATGAGGAAAAAATACGATTGGTGAAGCTATCAAGTGAACATCGAAACTAACTTTTGGTTCTTCAGTTACGTTGAATCATTCATTTAAACCTTTGAGTCTAAGACTTAAGAACATATCCTGCTATAGTTTTGTTTAAACTTATAAAGCAGAAATAACAGTATTACTCAAGTGTTTATGAGATTGCATAGGAGGAAGTGAAATCTCTTTTCCACAAAAGCAACGCTACGCATTTAAGGATCAAGTATAGTATGAATAATTATTACTATCACAAAGGCAGCATATTTCATCGCCATATTTAAATATGACAGAAATACTGACAGAGTGAATGTGCGGTAAAATGTGAACAAAGTAGCCTAATCTTAGAATATGATGTGATCAACTCCGTGAGGGTTCCGTAAATCAATCAATCAATCAATCAATCAATCAATCAATCAAGCAATCAATCAATCAATCAATCAATCAATCAATCAATCAATCAATCAATCAATCAATCAATCAATCAATCAATCAATCAATCAATCAATCAATCAATCAATCAATCAATCTCTTGTTTACATATTCTTTTCTTAAATAATTTCAAAGTATGTGGAAATTTATTGAACATCTCCCTTGGTAAATTATTACAATCCCTAACCCCTTTCCTTTTAAACGAATATTTCTCCCAATTAATTTTTTGAATTTCAACTTTATCTTCATAATAACTATAACTTGGGCCTAATTTCTCAGCCATGAGTAGTTATCAAGGATTATATGAAATTTTATCAGGCTGCAATAAAGTAATTTTCATGTTCTGTGACAACGGTGAACGTACTTCAATGAAATGATTAATATAATGGGTTCCCAGCATGATTATGTAGGTGCTGTTTCTAATGACTGCTATTTATCAAGAGAAAACAGAGTTGGATGGATCCCAGACCTACTATTCAAGAGTCTATCGGTTACACAAGCGAACACGGAACTGCTGCTTGCGTCAGTACATCACAAACCACAGCGGAAAACAATGTCATGTTGTCACAAAGTGCATTAATCTGCAATGACGGAAGTCTGACAAACAGACATGAATGGGAAACGAAATATTGCTACTAAATTATTGTTTGTTGCCCTCGCGTTCTCTATATTGGAGAGAGACAGAAACGACTGCCATTAGAAATACTCTGTTAATTTGATGATAATATCACAGTATATGACAGTAGTTTAGGTACTCTCCGGTGTATGGCTCAGACAGGGAAATGGAAACACTTTCCGTAACGAGCTAATAAATACGTTAAAGCATATTAGTCCTAGAATTCGTCTCTGAGTTGAGAGAATACAATTGACAGGATATAACTTCATAATTCCTAATTTTACTTTGATAAGCAAGAAATTATTCCCATATACTGCATCTTTGAGCACGGCTCATTAAAAACAGTGTTTTATGAAATTAAAACGCTGTATATATAATATGTTGTGTGTAAATATTCTCTTCAGTATAGGATTTTCTCCTATTTCTAGGTCTTACCCTAAATACAAGGTTTTTGGAAGGTAAAATTTAATATTCAGTTATACTAGTATTTATATTACCATTATCTTACTCTACATCCCTTGTACTTCTGAGTCCAACTCTACGTAAGGATATTCCTATTAACGGCCTGCAAACAGAAGCCTCAGTTTAGGGTTCGCTGTAGGCTACTTCTGCCGAGACACTAGTTCAATTTACTTTAATTAAGTACCAACTAATACCTTCTTAACACTCATTAACAGTCTATATCTATGAAGTTAAAAATTAAAAAAGTTAAAATCAACCAAAACTAAATAAAACAAAATGAATAATAACATTGTATATGATACCTTTTACAATTTAAAAGAAATGAAAAATACACTAATAAATTACGGGGCAATACAAAGCAAAAAAAAACAATGCAAAAAACAAACAAAACACAATTGAGTACATGGGAATTGTAATGAATAACAGAAAGAAAGAATTATCAAAAGTTTACAAATTGTAAAGGCAGGCTTCTAATTTCTTATTGAATTCATTTTCAGATTTGGTAAATACATCGACTTCTTAACGCATTGTCATTTTTACGAAAGGTGAAGTTGCTCTACGTCACACCGACTCAGAGAGGCCTTATGGCGTCCATGGGATAGGAAAGGGCTAGAAGTGGGAAGGAAACGGGCGTGGCATTCATTAAAGTATAGCCCCAGCATTTTCCAGGTCTGCCAATGCGAAACCACGGAAAAACATCTTCAGGGTTGGCGACTAACTCCCGAGTCCACGCTCACCGCTGCGTGCCCCTAACCGCACGTCCGATTCGGTGGGTACTTCCAGTTTTCCTGTGCGTTCCATTGAAGCAAGTTATCCGGGCAAATGTTCGACTGCGAGGTCGCTTCAGTCAAAATCTGCGTGTGCCCTTTATTGTAAAACCCTATTTTAAAAGAAGATAAAGAAAAGAACAGAAAGGAAAAGAAAAAAACATCTTACCGAGAATATACTCCTAAAATTATATTTGCTTTTTTCTACGTCACACCGGTACAGACAGATCTTATGGCGAGGATGGGATAGGAAGGACCTAGGATGGGGAACGGAAATTACGAAGAAGTTACAACTTCACGATTTCTCCCGGGCAGATTTCTGGGTGTATCGCGCTGCAGATACTGCAACGAGTTTTTAATCTCTTCTCATATTCTGAGAAATTTTTCTTTCGTGAAGAACGTCTATCATACGTCTATCATCGTAAACTTCGGAAGAAAATGGCCTGTAGGGATCTGGTTTCGGAATCCTCGGTGAGGTTTGCTGCGAAATTAACACAAGAGAGGGATGTTGGTTAGTATTTGACATTACTATTACGTGAGAAGGAAATATTGAAGAGCCACTTAGAGTTAAGCTGGAGAGAAATAACATAAAAACCCACAGTTCTTTATCTCAAAGAAATAGTTCAGTATGGTGGGAATATCGAGATTAGAGGCTAAAGAGTTGCACTGGGGGACCAATTACGAAATTCTTGTCAAAAATGTCCAAGATGTACAAACTAAATTGTTGTTGCAGCTTTGAAATGGTGAACAGATATAATTAGGAATAACTTGACAATCTCGTTTCCAATATTTATTCTCTCCACTGAGTAATTACAGGAGAAGTAATCAGGACAGTTCTTGCAAAACTTGCTTTCTGTAAATTAAAAAAAAAAAAAAAATGGAAATTTACGTTTTTAGTGATTCAGATTCATACTGAATCCCTATATCGGATGGTGCAACTTTTTTTGTAAAATTTGTTTTTTTGCTGCACTAATAATCGGTAAAAGGTTGAGAGTTTTTCCAAAACTAGTTTTCTACTACTCAAGAGCTACAGTAAAGCGCGCTTTCTACAGGAATGATTTTTATTTTGATGTCATTGAAACTGTTACTCTTTATAACTGCATGGATTTGGTTTGAAATGAATATGACAATGGTACTATTGATTATGCAATAATGTTCCCGCCTGTTTTTGTTCGTCATCCTTTTCATTGCTGAGATGAAGTCTCTTTTACACAAGCCACGTGCTTTCTTCTCGTTAGTCAACATCTGCACTTTCATAATAATCAGTAACATTACTCTCATCATTATACTCGAAAACACTAAGATCATCATCCCATTCTAACGCGGATAACAGCAGTCATTAATTAAATTTAACATGTCTGAGGAATATTCTAACATGGAAGAACTTGAACAATCAATCAATACTGATCTGCATTTAGGGCAGTCGCCCAGGTGGCAGATTCTCTATCTGTTGCTTTCCTAGCCTTTTCCGAAATAATTTCAAAGAAATTTCAAATTTATTGAACATCTCCCTTGGTAAGTTATTCCAATCCCTAACTCCCCTTCCTATAAATGAATATTTGCCCAAGTTTGTCCTCTTGAATTCCATCTTTATCTTCATATTGTGATCTTTCGTACTTTTATAAACGCCATTCAAACTTATTCGTCTACTAATGTCATTCCACGCCATCTCTCCGCTGACAGCTCGGAACATACCACTTAGTCGAGCAGCTCTTCTTCTTTCTCTCAATTCTTCCCAACCCAAACATTGCAACATTTTTGTGACGCTACTCTTTTGTCGGAAATCACCCAGAACAAATCGAGCTGCTTTTCTTTGGATTTTTTCCAGTTCTTGAATCAGGTAATCCTGGTGAGGGTCCCATACACTGGAACCATACTCTAGTTGGGGTCTTACCAGAGACTTATATGCACTCTCCTTTACATGCTTACTACAATCCCTAAACACCATCATAACCAGTGGCGGCTCGTGAAAAAATCGTCCTACGTGCTACCAAAAACAAGCTAAATACGCTGTTTTAAATCTGCATATTGCCATGATGAACAACGCATGCTTCAAACTTGGTAATAATAATAATAATAATAATAATAATAATAATAATAATAATAATAATAATAATAATAATAATAATAATACAACTTTTCCCACGATTTATAACTCAGAACAAACAAAAACAACATAAATTTGGAAGCAGATTAATTCTTCGACAACTGTCTACGAGATAAATAATTCATTGGAGAAATATTGTTTTTACTAACCTAATGGCGCAACTTACATCAGTGCAAATAGAATCGTGGGAATATAGATCCCCACTAAGAACACTAATTTAATTTCACTTTATATACACTGCAGTGGATAAATAATTTGATAAATCTTCGTATAAACTTTAGCACTAACCCAATGACAGAAAAAACACGCACCAGTAATATAACCGCGAGATTAAAAACCGCACAAAGCAACTGAAAGAGCCACCAACTGATTCATTGAGACCTCCCCTATTACCAGAGTAAATGTCCGGCTCCATGGCTAAATGGTTAGCGCGCTGGCCTTTGGTCACAGGGATCCCGGGTTCGATTCCCGGCAGGGTCTGGAATTTTAACCATCATTGGGTGTACGTGTTGTCTTCATCATCATTTCATCCTCATCACGACTCGCAGGTCGCCTACGGGAGTCAAATCAAAAGATCTGCATCTGGCGAGTCGAACATGTCCTCGGATACTTCCGGCACTAAAAGCCATATGCTATTTCATTTCACCAGAGTAAATGACATTGTAATGCGGGATAACATTTAGGGTCAGTCAAAGATTCTTTGACTCACCTACGAATTCCTTATTTTTGACACAAAAGGTAGATGGATATTTTAATAAGCATGTGTGAGATAGATTGCCTCAACTTACGCTTTACTTTCGAGCCCAGACGATGCTACTCTCTAGGGGCAGGTTCGCTTACCACGTTCAACATAACATAAGCACGGCCGACTGGATCCCTCGCTGCGCTCCGGGTAGCAGGAGACATCGAGTAATTCTACCCCCTTGCGGGAGAGGAAGTAACTATAAACGGGATCAGTGAAAGTTGATCCCGGTTTACGGTATACTCCGCCGGCTAGGGGGAATGTTGCAAGCTTGGCTGCGCCTGCGTATTGCTTCCTTCAGGCTACAGGCAAGGGCTCACTTCACATGAGCACGGGCCTTGTTCCCCGGGAGAACGGCGCTAGGTGTTCGACAGATCTCGTCCTGATTTTCACAAAACACAAATTCATATCGTACTCAAAATAACGAAAAGGCACCAGGATAATTGCACTGTACATAAATAATATTCCTTACAGTTCCAAGCTACGTGCTGGAGCCCGGTAGCACGTACTGACCGGCCGCCACTGATCATAACCATGTGCAGAGATCGGTACCCTTTATTTACAATCCCATTTATGTGATTACCCCAAAGAAGATCTTTCCTTATATTAACACCTAGATACTTACAATGATCCCTAAAAGGAACTTTCACCCCATCAACGCAGTAATTAAAACTGAGAGGACTTTTCCAATTTGTGATACTCACAACCTGACTTTTAACCCCGTTTATCAACATACCATTGCCTGCTGTCCATCTCACAACATTTTCGAGGTCACGTTGCAGTTGCTCACAATCTTGTAACTTATTTATCACTCTATGGAGAATAACATCATCCGCAAAAAGCCTTACCTCCGATTCCACTCCTTTACTCATATCATTTATATATATAAGAAAACATAAAGGTCCGATAACACTGCCCTGAGGAACTCCCCTCTCAACTATTACAGGGTCAGACAAAGCTTCACCTACTCTAACTCTCTGAGATCTATTTTCTAGAAATATAGCAACCTATTCAGTCGCTCTTTTGTCTAGTCCAATTGCACTCATTTTTGCCAGTAGTCTCCCATGATCCACCCTATCAAATGCTTTAGACAGGTCAATCGCGACACAGTCCATTTGACCTCCAGAATCCAAGATATCTGCTATATCTTGCTGGAATCCTACAAGTTGAGCTTCAGTGGAATAACCTTTCCTAAAACCGAATTGCCTTCTATCGAACCAGTTATTAATTTCACAAACATGTCTGATATAATCAGAAAGAATGCCTTCCCAAAGCTTACATACAATGCATGTCAAACTTACTGGCCTGTAATTTTCAGCTTTATGTCTATCACCCTTTCCTTTACACACAGGGGCTACAATAGCAACTCTCCATTCATCTGGTATAGATCCTCCGACCAAACAATAATCAAATAAGTACTTCAGATATGGTACTATATCCCAACCCATTGTCTTTAGTATATCCCCAGAAATCTGATCAATTCCAGCTGCTTTTCTAGTTTTCAACCTTTGTATCTTATTGTAAATGTCATTGTTATCATATGTAAATTTTATTACTTCTTTGGCCTTAGTCACCTCCTCTATCTCGACATTATCCTTGTAACCAACAATCTTTACATACTGCTGACTGAATACTTCTGCCTTTTGAAGATCCTTACATACACACTCCCCTTGTTCATTAATTATTCCTGGAATGTCCTTCTTGGAACCTGTTTCTGCCTTAAAATACCTATACATACCCTTCCATTTTTCATTAAAATTTGTATGACTGCCAGTTATGCTTGCCAGCATGTTATCCTTAGCTGCCTTCTTTGCTAGATTCAATTTTCTAGTAAGTTCCTTCAATTTCTCCTTACTTCCACAGCCATTTCTAACTCTATTTCTTTCCAGTCTGCACCTCCTTCTTAGTCTCTTTATTTCTCTATTATAATAAGGTGGGTCTTTACCATTCCTTACCACCTTTAAAGGTACAAACCTGTTTTCGCATTCCTCAACAATTTCTTTAAACCCATCCCAGAGTCTGTTTACATTTTTATTTACCATTTTCCACCGATCATAGTTACTTTTTAGAAACTGCCTCATGCCTGCTTTATCAGCCATATGGTACTGCCTAACAGTCCTACTTTTAAGACCTTCCTTTCTATCACATTTATTTTTAACTACCACAAAAACAGCTTCATGATCACTAATGCCATCTATTACTTCAGTTTCCCTATAGAGCTCATCTGGTTTTATCAGCACGCCATCCAGGATATTTTTCCCTCTGGTTGGTTCCATCACTTTCTGAATCAGCTGTCCTTCCCATATTAACTTATTTGCCATTTGTTGGTCATGCTTCCTGTCGTTCGCATTTCCTTCCCTTTACATGTGGCAAATTCAGATCTCCCGCTACAATCACATTTCTTTCCTTGTCGTTTCCCACATAGCTGACTATCCTATCAAATAATTCCGAATCCGCGTCAGTGCTACACTTTCCCGATCTGTACACTCCAAATATATCAAGTTGCCTATTATCTTTAGAAATGAGCCTTACACCTAGAATTTCATGTGTCTCATCTTTAACTTTTTCGTAGCTTACAAATTCTTCTTTCACCAGAATGAACACTCCCCCTCCCACCATTCCTATCCTATCTCTACGATACACACTCCAGTGCCGTGAGAAAATTTCTGCATCCATTATATCATTTCTCAGCCATGATTCAACTCCTATTACAATATCTGGTAAATATATATCTATTAAATTACTTAATTCTATTCCTTTCTTTGCAATACTTCTACAGTTCAACACTAACAATTTTATGTCATCCCTTCGTGATTTCCAGTTCCCTGTTCCCTTATCACCGCTCCCTAGGCGAGACGAAGTGTCGGTGTTGATAAATATTTTATAAAACAAGAATGATATTACTTTCCATTTTTTGTTTGCTTCTGTATTCATAAATCGTGTATATGCCAAAGGCTATGTTTAAATTATTTTAGACACTGATGTAGAATAATTTTGAGTGAAAGGTGGATACAATTTTCATGTAAATAAATTTCATAGAACAAGAATAATATTATTTTTCTTCTCTGAATTAATTCATAACAATGCACATGCCAGAATTTGCAGGAATGGTGTACTCTAATACTTACATTTTGAATAAATACGTTTAATTGACGGAAAAACGAGGAAAACGCATGTTTTACTAAAATTACATAAAGTTTCTTTATTCATATTTTAGGTGGAAAGGAAGTGTTGAATAAACGATTGACTTTTGAACCTTCATACAGTGTAAAATAAATAAAGCCCGAAGATCACCTTTTGAAAGAGCTATTTATAACATAAATCAACAAAAAACAAGAATTTATAATATTGTAAAGCCCTTCTTGCAGAACAGTTTTTTTCTCTCTCTTGAAAAATTTCATTCTTTAACAAAACAAGTTTCGCAAAAACCATCCTCAATTTCTAATAGATCTGAGAAAAGGAATGTTTGTATTTCTCTAAAAATACACAATCACAGAATGTAACTAGTAATTTGTGGTCTTATACATGAAATGTAATGTTATTGCATGAAGATTTTGCTATACCGCTATGAATGAACTGAACTGAAATTCTTTGTGCAGAGCCATCGGTCGTCAGGGATTGCTGAGAATCCTCCGCCACCGTCAGCAAAACGACACAGCGTGGACAGCGGACGTGGAGAATCATCCGGTGAGGAGTCAGCGGTCCGAGAACTCAAAGATATGAAGTGCGTCAAGGATCCAGAGAATGTGCACGTTCACAGGACACGTCCTGTCACTTGTGACCTGGTTATCAGGTGTTCCAGGATAGAGGAAGAGGGCGACCATGATTGCTGACTTTGTATTCCTGTGTTACAGAAAGTAACAAAGCGCAAGCAGTATCTTCCGTTACCGTGCTCTGTAATTAAATTGTGAATGAAATTCACTATTGTACTGAGTCATTCCTCATGTACTGATTTTATTTCATTTTATAGAGTATATCATCCTACAGGTATGGGATTTATTTTGACAAAGGAAATGTTATACAATATATTTTCTTGTTCCTGTTTTCACATTATTGGGAAATGAAATGAGACAATCGTTTATATTCATCTTCACCTTCTCTTACTTGACTACAATGATGAAAAATATTCCCCAAGCCTTCCCTAGCGCCACGTAATGATCGAGATGAAAATATAGACCCAGAATCAACCGGGATTGGAACCTTCATCTTTCAGGACGGGAGCCAGAAGCTACGCATCTGAGTTAATCACGCTACCTTAGCCATACATTAATAATAATAATAATAATAATAATAATAATAATAATAATAATAATAATAATAATAATAATAATAATAATAATAATAGTAATAATAAGTATTGCTGGGCTGAGTGGCTCAGGCGGGTGAGACACTGGCCTTCTGAGTCCAACTCGGCAGGTTCGATCCTCGCTCAGTCTGGTGGTATTTGGAGGTGCTCAAATACCTCAGCCTCGTGCCGTTAGAATTGCTGGCACGTAAAAGAACTCCTGCGGGATAAAATTACGGCACCTCAGCGTCTCCGAAAACAGCAAAGGTAGTGGAAAGTAAATCAAGTAACATTATTATTATCATAATAAAGATATAAACACAGCGGCCGCTGAATGAAGTACGTGACGAATAACTTAAGTTATGTATGCAATTTATTCTATAAAGATTTTTCTGCAATATTTTTGAAAGGAAATACAAGTTTTACGCTCGAGGGAGTCAACAGTTAATGCTAACTGAACTATGGTCTGAACTGAAGTGTGTGATGTGTGAGAGATGTGGCCAAATTGGACATAAGAGGATGTGCTGATTGCCGGACTTCGATGTATCTCGTTGGTGTTTGGGGCCATCTACAATTTAACTCACCGAACTAAAACAACAACAACGATAATAATAATAATAATAATAATAACAATCCAAAGCCTTTTTCCAGTCATTGACCGGGTCAGGAATGGAATGAATGGAGCCCCATCTAGCGGCGAGGATAGGAATCGTGCCGGCTGCCGAAGCCTGTTGCACTCCTCTAGGTCAATGAGTAATGAGTGACGGATAAAATGAAATGATATTGGAGAGTGAATAACCTGTCCCGCCTCCGCTTTCTCCAGCACAAATCTCACATGGAGTGACCGGTATTCGAACCAAGGAACAAAGCGGAGAGGGGCCGGCGCGCTGCCACCTGAGCTACGGAGGCTCAGTAATAATAATAATAATAATAATAATAATAATAATAATAATAATAATAATAATAATAATAATAATAATAATAATAATAATAATAATAATAATAATAATAATTAAGTCGAGAAAGATTTGGAAAGGAAGAATATAAGAGAAGAAGCAGCATCAGAGAGAGAGGTTTTTAGAAATAAAGTGTAAAAATTGGAAAGATTCCAAGATCGGGAAGGAAAGAAAACAGGCTCAAAATGGTTCGAGGGGAGGAAAAGGAGAGACAGTGAGCAGATGATGGATTATTGGAAGAAGAGAAAGGAACAACAAAGGATGAAGCATTGAAATTTTCACGTGGTCCCTAGACGACCCTAACGGAGAAAATTAATAATAATAATAATAATAATAATAATAATAATAATAATAATAATAATAATAATAATAATAATAATAATAATAATATTCCTTCAGGCTAGCAACCCGTCGGAAGGACATTTGATTGCTTTCAAGTCTTGCAAAAAGTAAAATGCAAGACCGTAACGTGTCACATGGCCCAATATTTGGAAGGAAGATAATAATAATAATAATAATAATAATAATAATAATAATAATAATAATAATAATAATAATAATAAAAACGACAGGTAATTAACCTATTCACTGAGGATAACACATGATGTCCACTGCATTTTAAATGGACTGCGATTCGGGCGATGACCCGCATCTTGTACGCTGTTACTATTTCCTTGTAGTTTAGTTACGGTAGCAAGTACCCACAGTCACTTAAGTTTCTAGTATACACTATAACTAAATTACTGTTGCTTTTGTGGGACATGTCTAATATTTTAGAGCAGCTTAAGTTTAGGGAAAGTATTGTGATTCCATTTTTTCCAATACATGTAAATCAAACGATTATTTCATTATTAACTAATATTTACAGGGATTGATAAATTTAATTTTAAGTCCCATGTAAACGAAAATTAATATATATCGTTTATTTCTTAGGGCTTCCCTTTCACGTGAATACACCAGGTAAAAATATATTTAACAATATTCCACGAGAAGAACTGTGAGAACAATTCAAACCTTGCAATTACTCCATTTCTGTATCGTCTAGGGAAGTTCATGAAATGAAAACCCATTCCCCGATCTGCTTATGCTCATAGCAGTAAGCCATTAAAACAATTCACGACCAAAGAAACAAACCAAATAAGGTAAACATAGGCTCAAATTACACCAACACTTTTAGCAGTCCGGGCTGAGTGGCTCAGACGGTTGGGGCCCTAGCTTTCTGAGCCCAACTTGGAAGGTTTGATCCAGTGGTATTTAAAGGTGCTCAAATACGCCAGCCTCGTGTGGGTAGATTTACTGGCACGTAAAAGGACTCCCGCGGGACAAACTTCCGGCACCTCGAATTCTCCGAAGACTGTAAACGTAGTTAGTGAGACGTAAAGCCAATAACATTATTATTATTATTATTATTATTATTATTATTATTATTATTATTATTATTATTATTATTAGATGCGAAAAAGACCAGAAAACTGATCACGCAAAGCTCACTTAGAAGTTGTGCATTTCCTTCTTTGCCAGGCAGCCTTCAGTATTTCTCTCATCGTGGTACTTCGTTCTTCTGTCCACTTAGCTCCTGTCTTCTTCTTGTGGTTTCTCTCTGACTGTACTTCCCACTTGTTGATTTTCGTTCTGTAGCAGGTTCGGTTAGCGATGTCGGCCACTTTGATTCCTGATTTTTCCAGGTCTTGGCGGATTTCCGTTGTCCACCTATTTGTTTTGATGTTTTCTGTTGCCTCAAGTAAGATTCTTGTCAGTCTGTTTTCTGGAAGGCGTTTGATGTGTCCGTAAAATTTCAGGCGTCTTTTTCTGATGTCGGCCGCAAGGTTTGAGAGCTCCTCGGTTTTTGTACGAGATTGCAGTCTATATCCTTCGTCAGTCAGTTCTGGGCCGAGAATTTTTCTGATGATTTTACGTTCCTCTTTCAGGATGTCTTCGAGTACTGTTTTCCTGTGGAGATCCAGTGTTTCACTCGCGTATAGTATTTCAGGTTTGATTACAGTGTTGTAATGTCGAATTTTGGTGAAGATTGAAAGGCATTTTTTGTTGTAAATGTTTTGCGTTCGGCCGAGGGCTCTCTTCATTTTCTGGATGCGGACCTCGAGGGCCTTCTGTTCTTTTCCTGTTGGTACTATAATTTCTCCGAGATATCGGAACTCAGTTACTTTTTCGATTGTGCCAAATTTTGTGTTCAAATTCTGGAGGCTGCAGTGGTTGCACATGACCTTGGTTTTTGAGAAGGAAATTTGTAGGCAGAATTTTTCTGAGCATTTCTTGAGAGTTTCGATTTGGCTGATTGCCTGTTGTTCGTTTGTTGCAAGGATCTCGAGATCATCTGCGAAAGCGAGACAGGAGATTTTTACATGTCTTCTTGTCATACTTAATGGTTGCCAATTTCCTTGAGCTTTTAGAGCTTGTTCCCATTCTCTCATGATTTTGTCCAGGGCTATGTTAAAGAGTAGTGGGGAAAGTCCATCTCCTTGTCGGACACCGGTTTTTATCTGAAATTTTTCAGATATATTTCCCATGAATTTTACTTGGGATGTTGTGTTGGTGAGAGTTAGTCTGATGATTTTTTGAGTCTTGTTGTCCAGTCCGTACTCACTCAGTGTTTGGAAGAGAGATTGCCGGTCAGTGGAGTCGTATGCTTTCTGGAAGTCCACGAAGGTGCAGATTGTGGGTTGTTTTCTTGTGTGTCGTAGTTTCAAGATGGTTTTCAGGTTGAGTATCTGTTCTGCACAGGATCTGTGGGGCCTGAAGCCCGCTTGGTATTCGCCTATGAGTGGTTCTAGTTGTTCCTGTGTTCTTTGGAGAAGGACTGCAGAGAGGATTTTGTATGTGATTTGCACCAGGGAAATTCCCCTGTAATTGTTAACATCTGTTAGGTCACCTTTTTTGTGAAGTGGAACGAGGAGGGCGTTTGTCCAATTTTATGGTAGTTTTTCCGTTGTCCAAATTTCTTGTATGATTTGTGTGAGTTCTTGGAGAGAATTCTTTCCTAGATGTTTAAGAAGCTCTGCTATGATGCCATCGTCTCCGGATGCCTTGTTGTTTTTCAGTCGTTGTATGTGTCGGTGTATTTCCTCTTGTGTAGGTGGGGATGAGTCTGAGTTTGGGTTCCGGTGGGGTTTAAGTGGAAACCTCTCCGTTGGTTCTGGGCAGTTGAGTAGTGACTCGAAGTATCTCGCGAGTTCCTTGGTGTTTTCGTCATCTGTGAGTGCCAATTTTCCGTTTTGTTTTCTGAAGCAGAGGTTTTTGGGCGTGAACCCATTTAATCTGTTATTATTATTTACTCTTAGCATTGATCACAGAGCGTTTCTCGTCAAACAGACTAATGACAGCTTCTCAGCGCTCCAAGCGCCCGAACTGGTAACAACGCCGTGTTCGCTCGTTTCGTTGCCTATTCGTAGGCAACGCTCGTTTACGTTGTATGACCGGGCGAATGAGAAGGCGTATTGGCTCACCCATAGTAGAGGCACGGCCGACTGGATCCCTCGCTGCGCTCCCTAGCTAGAGCGACGCATCAAGTCGGCCGTGGTAGAGGGCAATGCTTCGTTTCAAGAGCCTCTACCACGACAATGACTTCTCACTGCAAGTTCTTCGAAAGTACATAAATCACTTCCATCGCAGTCTCGATCCTCCTATACCGCCTGATCTATGCCGCTAGTGAAGGCGCGAATACTAACATTTCTTCAAGTCGCCGTAACAATGCAGTAGTAGACGCACAATATTCGCGGTCAATATGGGTGTTGCATACGAAAAGCGAAGTTATTTCGTACATGAGTAAACATGCCCGTCCACTTCCGTTTGTACAAGTGATATATTGTATAGAACTGTGAAATGAATTAATCATATTATGCTTATATATTTTTTCAAAGTTCTTTTAACGTGTACTTGTTTTATTTCGTTTGTGCAAATTCGTTTTCGTAGAACTCAAACGTCAGACTTTTTCCTGAAATATTCAACTGTTGTGTACCATTTTGCAAATCTCATCAAGGTGGTTCGCAACCCGATGAAATATGATTTCATAAAATACTGTCTAGAGGGGAATTAAGAGAAAAGTGGCTGTCGGCTATATCTAGACAAGATCCTAATGAAGGAAGTAGTGTGATATCCTCGGATTACTACCGCCCTTACACCTTATTTCAGAAAGTGATTAAAGCCATGGTACCCTGTGATAAGAATTGTGACGGACATGTTTAGACATTTTGGACAACCTCAAATATCTAAATGATAATGTCCTAATCAATCTAGAAACATAAATTCATACTCAAATTCGCGGGTACTTGCGTCGTATTGTTGAAGCGAGGACGGAGTGTGACTTTTCCGCCAGCAACATCTCCCTACCCAGAGCTTAAACACCAATAAATGGAACTGATTATGCATCAGGACAGAGCAGGACTTCGATAACCAAAACCTTGTTTTGTTGCTCTGATGAAGCATATGCAAGAGTTTGTAGTAGCTGCTGTGCCCTACTGTCGGAAGTCCTTCAAACTTACAAGAGTAATACGAGGAATTGCTACTTCTTCCCTTTCAGAATGTGTTCCTTTACAGTGTGAGGTCAAAGATTATCAGCAAAACAAATTCTTAAGTCCTCTATTAACGATTAACTGATATTTTGTTGGCAAGAACACAAAATGTTAACACCCCGGTGTATCACTTCAAGTCTTCGTCCACGAAGTCCGGCTCCGTGGCTAAATGGTTAGAGTGCTGGCCTTTGGTCACAGAGGTCTCGGCACGCTGGCTGGGTGTATGTGTCGTCTTCATCATTATTTCATCCTCATCACGACGCGCAGGTCGCCTACGGAGTCGAATCACAAGACTTGCACCTGGCGAACCGAACCCGTCCTGGAATTTCCCGGCACTAAAAACCATTTCATTTTTCGTCCACGAAAATATTTAAATTGTGGCATGAAGAGGTCAACTAAAAATTCATATAGGTAATATTACAGATATTTAATGTTGCTGATGTAATTTACGAGCTTTAGTGAACATATGACTATTGCATAGTGTTTTGTAGGCTGTCGTTTAATAATGCATTGAGAACTTTGTGCGTCTATGCCTGCCATCTAGCGGAGAACTTTTGTCGCAGCCTATCCGCATAAAGCCTTCCATAGAGCAGGCAGTATAGGAGTATCAAGCCGGCGGTGATCACTTCCTATCCAGTTCAAATAATGTACCAGTAGAAGCCAGTCACTTAGCTTCCATTGCCTGTTCTAGTTTCAATAATGCCGGTAGAAGTCAGGCAGCTTTACAGGTGGGAAGGATACTTCCTATGGACACAACGAAATAAACTAGAGGTGGTAGGAAGGTTTCCCATGGACACGTGAAAGTAAATACTTAGGTGGTAAGTATACTTCCCACAGCCGAGGAAAGGGTTAAAGGACTTATTTTATGCGAATTGCTAATCTCACGTTTATGCGAGCTATGCCAAGCAGACAGAAGCATTCATGGTGTACGCTGCCTGTCAACGCGAGCTGGCGAATAGCTGCACCTCTTCTCAAACACGTGAACAACACTACGGACGGTGAGAGAGAAATAATAATGAGTAGTTCTGAAGAAAAATCAGGAGAGAAATTACATTAAGTAGACAAGTAAATGGGTTACATTTGCAGAACCTCAGAATTAGAGTATATCTGTGATGAAACGACCTCCAAGGCAGCAATCAGTGACAACTAATATGAGCTGGTGTAAATACCACGAACTTACAAAAAGTTTAAAAAGATTATCTATTCTGTGCATTCTATAAAACTGGAGATGAAAAACATGATTTTTTTAAAATTTGACCTGATAAGTTGGCAAAACATTCAGGACCATCAACTCAAATAACATAACTAATGAAAAGTAAAGAACAATGTACGTATCTTTCACATTTAAAATTAACCGTGCTATAGGATTAAAAATTAAGGATTTAATGTCTCTTCTACTGCATATACCGCAGAATTGCCATGCGCTCCAGCCGGATTATTAGAGTACAACCGAGGATCTCGAAGGAACACCCCGGTATCTGCAAGTACTCAAATATATATTTTACTTTGGCATTAGTCCAATATGTAATTGAAGATCTAAATATCTCTTGTGAAGGAACTAAAGATCTATAGTAATCGGATGATGAATGTGGTTTTTGGGTAAATACTGCGTTACACTGATAGAAAAGCGGATAGACGGGCGGAAAGACGGGATGATGTTTTTTATTCATGTGATATCCTAATTATATGAAGGAAAGAAAACTTTGCGACAAAACAGTGTTAACGTACTGAGGAGATGAATCAATTGCAATGGAAGGCTATTTTGTTTTGTTTGCAGGTGAAATGGATCTAAGTAGTGAACCCATAATTCTACGATGAATAATAATTCTAGATATTTATTTCAGCTACAAATAACTTTGCTGAGAGTAGCCATGTTTTTATTTGAAGAGTCTGGCTCTCTCGTGGGAACAGCGCTCTCCACGACAAGCGAGCCGCGAGCTCGTGAAATGCCGGGATACCTCGGTTGACCTCGAGTACCGAATAATTTATCAATTATTTCAGAAAATCATTCATAATGAGAGATTTCGGCGGCATGGTAAATCCAGGAAAAAAGAATCTAAATTATTAATAAACCTTACGCGAAGATAGAATCCCCAGGGTAAATATAAATGCAGTTAAGCCCGGAGGAAAGTTGGCGTAATACTCGAGGATTTGCGACACGTGTCAAGGCCGATTGATGAAGAAAGACCGCGAAACGACATGTCAGAAATGAATTCATTACATCCGTTGCAAGTATGGGAAAAATATAAAATGAACACCATAATGAATTATACGTCTCTCAGAATTTATGGAATAAATTTCAAGAAAATTGGTCCCTTGGATGTGGAATTAGCAGATTGCACAACCGAGCTTCGTGGAGAGGATGGCGTCCTCCCAGAAGGTATGAAAGAAACCCCCCCCCCACCTACCTTTCACACATTCTATCTGAAGGTCTGGACGGTGAAACCCACGTCACTCGTCTGCAAGAAAGTGCGGGGTTTAGTTCTCAAGATAAATTTTCATATATATTCGTGTCAATGGTTCAAGTAGAATATTGAATGGAAGGTGATAGAAATTTTCCTGAGCTTTTGACGATGAAAACAGTGAAGGCTTAGATAATACGTTTAAAATACGTAGCTGAGTTTCTCTCCGTATTACAATAGTGTGTGTTTCATTTTTGTCAAAGGGAGTCTGGAGGCTAGCTGGTGAAGGCTGATTTTTTGTTATCTACTTGAAACACCTGGACAGCATTAGAGTTACGAAAGCAGAGTCCTGGGGAAACAGTGGCAGTCATAGGTTGAGGAGGGTGCTCGTCTGCAAGAAAGTGTGTCATTTGTGGTGTTAATCGATACCAAGTGTAAAATCTGTTTAAGTTATATATATAAGAAGATGAAATCTATTGTAGCCATGAACGGCTAAATCAGAGGGAAGCTGGCTGAATGTGGCCGGAATCTCTAGGATGACTACGATTACAGGTCTGTGACTATATTTTCATTAATGTTGTAGTATAGAATTTGTATATCCCAATAAATTTTTCATTGCGTGTTTCGAATTAATATTTAATAATGATAAGGCGAATGTGTTACATTTCGGTCGTCGTTGAAACGCTTCAGGACAGTAAAAATTCACGTCGAGAAACTATAAAATGCGAAGTTTAAATAGTGTGTTAACATTCTTTGAGATAGTGTTCAAACTGCGTATAGATAGAAAAGTAACAACGATAATATAGTAGTGGTGAATGTCTTAACTTCGAATATCGTATGAGTTCAGATTTTTGTCGAAATAATAATAATAATAATAATAATAATAATAATAAACATAATAATAATAATAATAATAATAATATTAATATTTACAGCGGGATAACATTTTTCTATGTTAAGAGTGTATTTAACAGATATGTTCAGTAAGATTTGCGTTCTTCTCGAAATCCAGTGAAGTCTGGGAAAGTTCTATTTATTCGTGGTAAGTTAATTTTGTGACATCGTGTATGTCGGTGATATAGGTAATCACGGTGTGTTATTGTATTCTTGAGGTCCGAAAGTTGTAGTAAAAATGAATGAAAAGGATTCTTATAAAGTTGTTCGTCACGGTATTATTGAGATGAAAAGTTGTGAAACAGGAAGAAATGGATTGTGCCGGAATGGTATGTTGAGAGAATAGTTGTGTAGATGTTGAAGGCAGAGGAAGCCTGTATTTAATGAGTAATGCCGCCGTGATAGGCGATGAAGATGAATTTTTGAGACAGGCTATATTTGTCAATGTCGAAGAATTTTTGAGACAGGCTGTATATTAAATGTGATATTTCTGAGGCAGGCTGTAGTGAGATTCCGCTAACAATCCAGAACAGGTGACCGGGTGAAGGTTGGCTCGAAATGAGTGCTCTGTGACGCACACTATGATTTCGAGTTAAGATCTCCCAGTGAAAAACAATTTCCACTTAGTAAATTTCATATATTACGAGACGATAATGATAATCAATAATTATTCGAAACATTGTGGGTTGAAACATTGGACGTTCTTAAAGCGATAGTTTGGCTGTGTAGATTAATTGAATTTCGCTTCACTGAATAGTTTATGGATGTGTATGTTTGGAATAGTGAGATGGTAGGCGACTTTTGGGCCTCACCCTAGAATTACAGCGTGGATTTTTGCGATGGTGATGATTACTGTTTTGGCGATATTCGTGGAATTTTAGACGTGTGTTGAAATTCATTATTATTTTTCCAAACTTCATTGCGTATGTTGAGATCGTGTTTGAGTCGTGGATTGCTTGCCACGCGTTATTTATTTTCAATTTCACGTTTTATTGACAAGATAGGGACTTAGTTGCATTTCCCGACTTTCGTTCATTCAGTGGCAAGATTTTTTCATTGTGTGCTATAGTTTGACAAGGTTTCCAGCTGAATATCAAAGAGTGTGTTTTTGGTTACGATTTCGCCTGACATTCTAGACGAAGCGTAGACAACCCAGTTTCCGCTCGACAATAGATTTAGGACATCACACGTTATCATAGGAGTATGCTGATGATAAGACGTCCAGTTTACGCTCAACGATAGGTTTAGGAAGTTGTGAGTGTACATAGAGGTTAGTGTTAGGGTGTGTGGACACTAGGTAGGTCCGACGATAGGTTTAGCGTGACGTCTGTATATATTCAAGTCTTAGATTAGGTGTTTTTGCGAACGATGGTAGTGTCTGTAGTAGTGTATGCAATGCGAAGAGTGTTAGCGAAGTAATATTGAGGCCATGCTTGGCACAGCCCTTACCAGCTGGACGGTGTTTACCTAAGATTATGGAACCACTAGTGGCCTGAACGTGAGGGTTGTGCAATATTGGATACTGAGCTAACGGTGATTGAGTATTACTGCGGTTTGCCACGCGTGTTTGAGTTCAGTGAACTTCAGTATATTTTTTATTTATTTACGGACTTTTGTTTTGTCGTTCAGACTTCCGATTACTTTGCTAGTGTGCGTGTTGACACTTACCTTATTTATGGGAGACTTGAGTTACGAATGCGGGTTCGATTCGTCAGCCGGAAATATACATTTTATTTTCAATTTTTCCTTCTTTCACTTTTTAATAGCTGATTGTGGTCGATCAATAACTTTGTAGTTAGTTTGTTGGGACAAACAATAAGTAGATGGATCTGTAATGGTAGTCGTTGTTGTAAAGGACAGAATTCCTAGATTTTTTTTACCAGGTGGACTTGTAATTTAATTAAACTTAACGTAACCGTTTATAACCTGAAATTTGGTTTTGCAAGAATAATTTTCAAGTGATTTACTACTTTTTATTTCACTTCAATGTTTGGCATTTCTTCTAAATGCATGATGAATAAGTGTTTCCTGCATTTCGCAGTTTTGTTCCTTCAGAACGACGTAACGTAAGATCCTCTTGAATCGAGTTGTTGTTGGTTCCTTGTGAACAGCTGTTTGGGTGATGCACGTTTCAGCATCGGGATTATTCTACAACTTAAGGGAGTCACGAGATGACAATACATGGTGGAATTTTATTTTTAAATATGACTGCTGCTGTTAACTTGTAGTGAACACCATGCTTTCCAGTAGTATTTCGCAACCAAAGCAACTGATAGTCAATTTGGTTCGATTAAGGGTCCATTCGGTGGGTGTTTCCATATCCGTAAGGGTATTTGACTGGTGGATAACCTTAGTTAAAAGTAAGTCTGGAATTCTACTTGTTGAAGGTCAGATTTTCCACAGATCGTGTGGATTAATTCTCAGTTATCGTTTGGATCAATAGGTGCCCGATTTTCAGGTTCCTTTTCATTTTTATAGTTTTCGCTGTTCACTAATCTGTGATATTTCTACTTTTCTTCGAAGAAAGGTCTTCGATAACTATAACTAATAAAACAAACGCCATGCAATGCGACTGTGTTTGAAACATTGAATGAGTAAGTATTTGATGAATGATTTTATATAAATAAATTTTTGCATTTAATTAATTCAATAAAAGTTAGTAAGGACATATTTGCTCCTCATTTCAAGTAGTTAGGCTCTCTTCTGAACCCCACGTTTGGTTAAGATCATGACCGAAATATTCCCGCTACGACCCCAAGATTTAAGAGTACGATATTGCTCTACTGCAGCAGCTGTGGTCGACCAACGATGGAATGGTTAAAGGGTTAAATGATGGTATTAAATCCTGTAAGTAATTTTCCTAAAGAGTTTGATATCTAAACTTTCAGATGGTAAACAAAAATATATTGAGAAGATATATATTTTACAGGAACATTTTTCTCTTTATTAAGGAAAATAAAAAACTCAAAATATCTCTGTTCCATCTTATTCTGGCATACCCCACTCTCTCACTCATCTTATTCTGGCATACCCCACTCAGCGCCTCAATTACAAACCTCTCTGCAGTGCTCAGATGGAGTGAGGGCATAAACTTAAAACATGATACAGGAAGAATTATTGTGACTAGCTATTACTTAGATTTTAGTGACGTATCTTTAATCATACGGCGTTGACGCAGTTGTTGGTGAATCGACCATCGGATGGAGGCATATAGCCTTGAGCAGACCCTTTAATACAATTCGACAGGAGTAGGCTAGGTGCCGGCACCGGATTTCACACCCCACCTTTTTATTATCAACTGTATATCACGTAGGACAAACATTATTGCTATCATTATCACCAAAATGCTACATTAATAACAATAATAATAATAGTAATCGTCGCCATTAGACCTATCTGTGTCGGTGCGACGTAAAGCCCCTAGCAAAAAAAAAAAGTAATGGCCTGGTGCAGGTCTTTGGAGTTGACGCCTGACAGGGGACCTACCTCTCGTTGAGAATGACGCCTTAACTATGATGAATTCTAATCCTGAAGATGGCACACACACACACACACACACACACACAGCCCCCGAACCGTCGGAATTAACGAATGAAGGTTTAAAATCCCCGAACCGGCCGGGAATCGAATCCAGGGGCCATTGGACATAAGGCCAGCACGCTAACCATTCAGTCATGGAGTCGGACAACAGTAAATGGCCTCATACGCACGCGGACTTTTGATTTGCTAGGAAGCCGCTAGAGGTAGCTGAATACGCGCTCAGCTCTTTTCTATGCTGAATACGCGCTCACCTGTTTTCAATATGATTATGCACTTCACCTGCTTGGTTGTAAAAGCATATTGAAATTGTATAATTATGCTGTATGATTATTCAATGTGAAAGATGAGATGTTACTTGGCGTTGTCTTTGCGCTATGCACACAAGCGCCTTGCAAGAAAAGACATAAGTGGACCAAAAATTGGTTGCTGGAAAGAACAAAACACTTGCACGTGAACTTGCTGTGTGAGCTACGATTCGATCCCAGTGGTTGAAATAATTATCTAAGAATGGACGAGGAAGCATATTTTGAACTCCTTCAGAAGGTAGCACCAATCAGGAAGAAAACGCTGTAATGAGAGAATCAATTCCACCTCACGAACAATTATCTGCAATATTAAGATTTCTTGCTGCTGGCCGAAATTACGAGCATCTGAAATTCTCCACCGTCATATCTGCACAAGCATTAGGAAGAATAATTCCTCCAGTCTGTAAGGCGATTTTCATGGTTCTACGTAAGGAATATTGCAAGGTAAGTTTCCATAGTTTTTTAATATTAAAATGTGTAATTAACTTACAATCTAAATCAACATAATTTACTCGGGCACCATAAAACATGAAATTTACTCTATTGAGGAGTGTACTATTGTAGAGTGTCTTGTTAACCTCCCTAGCTGACCCTCAAGAAGAGCTTCGTTTATTACTCTCTTGCAATAAATTGCCATTTCAGGGTCCATATCTCTTAAACTTTCAACCACATGAAGCCCAAATCCGTGATGTTTCCCACTGGATGTGGTGATTTTCTTCGCAGTTAAGTCGAGAATCTCATCCTGCTTGCTCGATGCTTTCCTCTTCCTCACCAAATTCCCTGCAGAGCGGCTGGACAGAGTGTGGGTGGGTCGTCACTTACGGGGGACATGCTTTCTCTTTCATCGCCATCCTAAAAAAGAATTAAAATAATTAGATTATTATTATTATTATTATTATTATTATTATTATTATTATTATTATTAATAATACACATCTCTTCTTGTTTCAGTTTTCTGCTTCAGAAGAACAATGGAAATTGGCAAACAGTTTGAGATACAGGGGCAATTTCCTAACTGTTTAGGAGCAGTAGATCGAAAACATGTGAGAAGAAGACCGCCACCCAACAGTGGTTCCTTTTACTTCAGTTATGCAGGATTTCATAGTATGGTGAACGCAGACTATGAGTTTACAATGTTCGATTTTGGCACCAATGGAAGGGTGTCAGACGGAAGGGTAATTGAAAACACTCAGTTTTCGGACAGATTGCTGAAGGGACAATTGAAACTGCCGACTGTTGACGAAGATAACAATCTTCCGTACATCTTTGTGGGGGATGAGGCTTTCACGCTCAGGCCTGACTTCATAAAGCCGTTCAGTGAACGTGAATTAACACCCGAGAGGAAAATTTTTAACGCTAGACTCAGTCGTGCAAGGCGTGTAGTGGAGAATGCTTTCGGAATCATGGGCAGCAGATTCCGTATCTTTCATACAGAAATGGGGGTAGCACCGTGTAATCTGAGAAGTATTGTTCTCGCCTCAAGTGTTCTGCACAACTGTTGGCGAAGGAAGTGCTGTAATACATACCCTTCTGACGCATGTGATTTAGGAGAGCCTAGAGAAATGTTTACGCCACTAGAAAGAGGGAACAACAGAAATCATAAAGATGAAGCAAGGAATGTAAGGAACCTTTATCTACAGTACTTCCTTGATCACCCTATGCATACCAGTCATCTAGGCCGACTTATGAGAATAAAAAATATAAATTGTAATTAAGCTGTATACTTACGTCTCTATTTTCTTCCTCATTTTCACTCTTAGTCATACAGGAAATGTAGATATTTACAGTACCACAGTTTGGGTAATTAAATGCTGTCCACACCACTTCCACTTAACATGGATTTTTTTAACTTTCTTTGAATCCTTCCTATAACACGATCTTAAATTGTTAATCCGCTTAATGGCTGCGTGCTTGTCCGAGATAAAGTCCACCTCTCTTAATTTCTCAACCAGAACTTCATACGCTTCTTGCTTCATTAGTTTATTAGAACAATCATTGCTTGTAATTTTCCACAGACATGGAAATGGCTTATACAACTCAATGAATTGCACTATGAAGTCATGAAAGTAATTTCTCATATCAGCGGAACACGTTGCTTCAGCCATCGGTAATAAACCAAATCACAAAACACTAGCAAGCAAATCACTACTTATCAACAGGGGACCTTAACCTCAATCGACCTCAGTGGTACGTCAACAAATAAATACGACGAGTGATCGCAGTTTCACATTCGTATGTTATCACGTTTTCACTGTCTGCCGCCACCTATACAGGGCGCTTCCGCCGTGAAGTCTCCGTCTGAATTCAAGAAGGTCGGAGACTTGCCTGCGGACTTCTTGTCGGCGGACTTAACGACCATACACGCAGAGACTAGTCTGAAAAGACTGGTTTGCGCAGACCTATCTGATGGTTTGAGCAGACTTACCTCTAGCTAAGTCTGCGCGTGTATGGGGTCCTTAACGGTGTTATCCTGAAACAATAATGTTTGCTGGCTAATAATGTTCGTCTTTTATTTACCGTTCCACAGATTATCAGGGATGGAACTTCAATCACTATCAAACACTACTGATCTGCATTTAGGGCAGTCCGCCAGGTGGCAGATTCCCTATCTGTTGTTTTCCTAGCCTTTTCTTAAATGATCGCAAAAAAATTGGAACATTATTGAACATTTCCCTTGGTAAGTTATTCCAATCCTTAACTAACTCCCCTTCCTTACCTAGTTAGTGCGTCAACGGAGTTGCCATTTTGTTCGAGGGTATCAATTCCAGCACTGCCTTCGTAATATACAGGCCGTACTGTAGAAAGCGCTCGGAGCACATCAGCTGATCAACTGAGGCGAGCTAAGCGAAAGTTACAAATTGTAATTGTGAATGTAATTCATAAATATTTGGAGAATTCTTTGGATAATTGCGTCTGTTGAAAGACAGAACTTTATATTTCAGTATATTGCAAGTTTTCTCTTTAAATTTATTACATCAGTATTTTGGTAAAGAGCTGTTATTTAGATAATGGGACCTCATAGTTTAGGTTAGGTATGGTATCTTCACGTGGTGAGTAATATAAATTCAAAGGACGTAATACTTCTCGTGAAATTTATTAATTTAATTGTTATCGTAAAACACCTTTTTGAGGAAATATAATGTGTTGCGGATTTAAAGACAGAGTGTGGAAGTTCGCAGTTGCCACAATACTAAGAACTTGTGCTTACCACGGCGAAAATACAATTATACAATTAAATATACACTGATATTTTCATTTCCTCGTATTATGGCAGGTTACCATTAAGGAAAACAAAAATCCCAACCGCATATATACCTGTTTCGAAGAATAAAGGAGTATGTTCCACTCATTTTCCCGAGCTGATGACGAGTTCTGCTTTTGACTTTCTGGTTACACTAATTTACAGCGGGGCGTTTAATATTTGATACAGAAAAAGCATAAAAGTGGACAGTAACCAATCGAACCTACGTATGTTTATTTCTTGGTTTAGTAATGTTGAGTACGCGCTGCCCTTCCTCCCCAAAATTAATGAGAGTAAAAACAAAACCCAGTCTAAAGATGTAGAATTAAATGCAATTTATAAAACCTAACCTTCTGTTAAATGATTTTAGCATTTTTATGCATACATTTAAACATGTTAAAATTAAAATTTTGCTGGTAGATAACATTCAGATGTTGGAAGCAATGCACATTAATAATTAAGTAATTAATAGACTCCTTAAGTAATAATTAATTATTCCTCGGCAATTTCCGTGGATGTGGGAAGTAACTAACAGATCATGCTGGTCACTGCATTAATATTTGGAAAAACGTGGACTATTCCTAAAAGTGATACAAATGTTTGTGTGGAAGAAAGATTCTCAAGAAAGTCTTCGAAGGATAGTGCCAGAAGTGTCAAGAATATAAAAAGCAAAAAAACTAGTGTATTTATGGACATCGAGAATTATTATTATTATTGTTATTATTATTATTATTATTATTATTATTATTATTATTATTATATTGTACGTTTGATTTCTCCATATTGGTATTAATTTGTAATAGTTATTTGTTGGTTACATTGACAAGTAAAATACTGAAGCTTTGACGGCGTAGATCGCACTTCAAACTTACTTCTCCTAAGATTACAGGTTTTAGTGACCACACGTGTTATATTGGTACAAAATTTGTGAATACTTCATAAGTACAAGGTACAGACGTATCAGGTCTTTGCTTTGCACGTGTCGGATGGAGGAAACAGTTCGCCTCTTTGAGTGACCTCATGTTCAACCTCCTGGATTCCATCTACCCAGACGTCAATGGAGGACTCTAAACAGGATAAGAGTCAATCAAGGAAGATGCGGCTATACGCTTTATAAATGGGGCTGGCAGAAGTCTTCTGGGTGTGATTGTGGAGCTACCTCACAGACCATCCACCACGTAATTGCCGAGTGTCCACGGAGAGCATTTCAAGGTCCTTTGGAGGACATTCATAACGCAACTGAGGAGGCCTTGAAATGGATCAATGGACTTGATTTGGAACTATAGGCTTCTGCTTGTATATATTGTGTATATATTGTATACTTATTTATATAATCTATCTGTGCACATCATACGATAAATAAATAAATAAGTGACATCATGGGAGCTACAGTACGGCCTGTACATCACGAAGGCAGTGGTTCCAGCAAGGCAGCACAGTCTCGACTCCTCAACTCCCCGTGCCATCAATATAATACAGTCGTTTGGTACTAAACTTCATAGCTAAGTTTTTATGCTCCAATTTCGTCCAATATTACAGAACTCTTGTTATAATCCGAACTTTGGACGGTATATACTACTCCTTTAGATAAGTGTCCGAAATTCACCACTACTAAAATATTTTTATTCCTCCCCTGAATGGGGAGGCGGGCCTGTTAGACAGTGACGCCGTCATTGACCTTGGAATATACTGTAAGTAGAAACATTCGGTCGGTATTATCACGATATGAGAATACTACTGATGGTAATGCCCTGAGTCAGAAGCAAGACATAATAAGGGTAGCTAATACAAAGAAATTTAAAATAAGATTTTCAGGACACAGAATACGCGTATTTCTCAGCTGCGTGAAATTCTGTGTAATACTAGCGTAGTGACCAATTTAAAATGCTCTGAGCTCTGACGGTGAACTGAGGAACTAATGTTAAACAAGATGGTAGGCACACTTGAATATTTTTCCATAGCAGAAAGTCCAACCTATGAATATTCCCGTTAATATCATATGCATATGGTAATTAAAGGTGAAAATTTGCACGCGATATTTTCGCAATATTGTATCACATTGATTCTAAGTGGCCTTGGTCAGCCTGACAGGGTGAAGACTACGTGTATTTTATCGATGGAAGCATACATTTTATAGGAAGAATCATTGTGACTAGCTATAACTTTTGCTGAGCAAGCTCGATAGCTCCAGTCGCTTAAGTGCTGCCAGTATCCAGTAACCGGGAGATAGTGGGTTCGAAACCCACTGTCAGCAGTCCTGAAGATGGTTTGCTGTGGTTTGCTGTTTTCACACCGGGCAAATGCTGGGACTCTACCTCAATTGAGGCCGCGGCCGCTTCCTTTCCACTGCAAGCCCTTTTCTATTCCATCGACGTAAAGCCAACTGTAAAAATGTAAAACAGCCGATTTATCTCTAAACATACGGCGTTGAACAAGGTTTGAACGTATTCTTGACTAACTGCGGTTACTCCAGATTGATTAGTTGCGTTACATAAAGGAAAATGTTCTGCATTTTGTTCCTCGTTCAACAGTGTTCAGATATTGAGATACGGTTTGAAATAACACAAAAAGCAATCACTTGAGGAAATTACTTTAAATATTGGTCAAGATTAACGCTTGATAAACGGCTTATGGAAGATTCAGACGAGTTTGATTTGAAGGAATCACACTGAAAAATGACATATTATTAAAAGTAACATTACTAGGGATGGCAACGATATATCGGTTTTCACGGAATACCGATATTTTCCTTTCGATTTATCGATATATGGATACTGAAATTTTTATTCAGTTTATCGCATAATATATCGGTTTTTCCATAAATGTGTCGTTTTTCTTTGAATTATTATTATTACCGTGGTTGGTGGATCAGCAGAGGTGAAAGAAAGTGCCGGGGTGAATGGGTCTAACTACAAAATCAAAGTTAATTTAAAACTGTAACAAAGGTTATATTTTTTTTCACTTTTAAAACAAAACCAACAAGTAACAATGTCACACGTACCGGTAGCAAAAATAAGTGTAGTAAAGACAAGATTGGTGGTATAATCAGAACTTGGGCTTCAAGTCCTCACTTAACAATTCCTGAGCTACACACTTAGCTTTACAAAGATCACCATTTTATGCAAGGGCAGAGCACCCCGCAATACATGGAGCACTTGCTCCCAATTTTTAACTTCAAGCCTCCCAGAGCCACATTTACAACACTAGAAAAGAGCTGACACGCTCTCAGTTTTTAAAGCCTATTCAAGGCGATATTAGAACCTTACAATTACTTGCCATCAAGGCGCAACTTACAAAAATGAAACGGGGGTATCTTGTACCCAACCTTCGTGTAAAAGAAATAACAGTTAAACAAATGGCCCGAACACAAAATGAAAGGAGGTGAATGCTTGCACTCCTCGATGTAACTTCTTAAAACCTAAAGGGCACTAGGCCGATGACACAGGGGCTATTCCAAAACTATGGAGGTGACTCGTATAAGAAAAATTTAAGACATTACGGAAAGGAAGAAGACCAGTTACAAAACGTAGTCACCTCAAACCAATATGAAGGGGAGCTCGAGAGGGCAAATCACTCTCTATCCCCGAATTACAGTTACAGATTTTAGGAAATTTTCACATTAGCCGGCAGAACTTACATTTTAGAGAAGTTTCGGACCTATCCTTCGGGTTAAACTGCGGAGCTAGCAAGAAATAAAGATGTTAAACGGCCATTACCTTGCTGAAGAACTGCTGCCTGATGAAATAGGCACCTCCCGCCTCCTGATCCACATACACACACTTAGTTAGATGTTGAGCAAGTGGCCAAGAGACGTGGAAATCCGAAGTTTATAAACCCTCGGGGAACGTTCGAGACCTTTCGTGAATAATTAAACCACACCCTCTCAATTTTTTGGTAGATGGAAAAGTTACACACAAAATCGAAGAAGAAGCCTGTGATAGGCTGAAAATTAATTACAGAAATTAGGGATTGGCTGAATTCAAAACTTGCGGAAAGAAAAGATCAATATTGCCAACCCAAAAATGAATGAACATAATTTAGTAAAGATCAAACTTATGAATACAAAATTTCTTGAAATAAAGTTCCTTCACTTCGCACCAGGGTGCATGATCATAGTTTTTGTAGTGACATCTGTTGCAGAAAGTCCAAACTTCTTGATAAAAGGTAAACAAAACGCGTAGAATTTTATACAGTACTGGAAACTTCACAATCACAAAATTAAGGTGGTGACATCTTCTGAGGTTAAAGTTTAAGTAGATCTAGTTTCAAGTTCTGTGTTTCTCCTGTAGAGGAATTCTAACTGGCGCAAGATTTAAGAAGAGGTGTACCGGCCTGTACAATTATTTTCATTAACAACATCCGCACTAGAGAACGCCGATAATTCTTCCCGAGAAGGTGGAATTGCAACCTGGAAATATCCAATTTAATCAATACCTTGCTCTGGGCCTCTGATAGGCTGGACTATAATTCGAATACAAACGGTGGAATATGTAACACCGTTGCCTTCGTGATTAGTAATAAGGCCTACGCAGCAGTTTACACAGCGCGAAATACATTCTACTTCCAGAGTCGCCGCTAGACTTCGTGTTAGCCCTCCTTTGTTTAACAACACAGACGTATAAGGAAACTGTGAAGCAATAAGGTTAGTAAGTTGTCAGGTGAGATAAGCCTTAAAATTAATTATAAGAGGCCTTGATTTGTCTATTCAGCTTGGGATGAGTAAGTGGTTTATATTTAAACGTAAGATCAAGAAAATAGAAGCCTCCGTGACTCAGGTGGCAGCGCGCCAGCCTCTCACCGCTGGGTTTCGTGGTTCAAATCCCGGTCACTCCATGTGAGATTTGTACTGGACAAAGTGGAGGCAGGACAGGTTTTCCTCAGGGTACTCCGGTTTACCCCGTCATCTTTCATTCCAGCAACACTCTCCACTATCATTTCATTTCATCTGTTAGTCATTAATCATTGCCCCAGAGTAGTGCGACGGGCTTCGGTAGCCGGCACAGTTATCATCCTCGCCGCTAGATGGCTTCATTTGTTCCATTCCTGACCCGGTCAAATGACTAAACAAGCTGAGGATTTATATTAAGAAAATGTTTTGTGCATATTGATAAATATACAAGAGCCGAGAGAGAGTTTATTGTAAACATTATATTTACAGGATGTTTATTGCTCGTGATAAACAATGGTTTATTGCTGTGTACCATTCTGCCAAAATAAATTTCGGAAATGTAGTGGCATTTCTCTCCACGAGAAAAATGGCTCAAAATTATCGTCGGGGTGACGAGAAGAATAGCATGTGGCAACCTTCCTCGAAGTCTGTTGTATGTAGTGAACATTTTGAAAGCACATGCTTTAGCATTTCTACTAAAACTAGCCGCAATCAATTCCAACACTTGTTTTCAGAGTATCCATCATATTTGCATGGCAAGACATTATAATTTGTTAAATTCCGATCTTCGGATGGCATGTACTACTATTTTAGAATGTTTACAAAATTCATTGCCCCTGAAACATAAGTAGAGAAATTTGGTCGGTATTATTACGATATGAGAATGCTACTGACGCTTATGCCCTGAGTTAAAAGCATTAAGCAATAGAGGGACTTAGTAAAAACTAAATTAATATATTATTTTCATAAAATAGAATACGGATTTTTCTCAGTTGTATGAAATTCTGCGTAATAGTATTGACCACTTTATGATACCAGAAAGCAACCATTGCATGAGCTCTGTCGGTGAACTAAGGAACTAACGTTAAAGAAGAAAATATGACTAATGTTATTCCCTTAGCAGAAAGTCCCATCTATGAATACTCCCATATTCCACATATCCATATGATAATTAAAGGTGAAAATTAACACACGTGAGATCGCAATATTGTTTCACATTTGTTTTAAGTGGCCTTGGACAGCCTAATATGGTGAAGACTATGTTTAGTTTACCTGTGGAAACATGCAGGTTATAGGACGAATCATTGGGACTAGCTATAAATTAGATGTTTACTCATTTATGTCTATAGATATGGCTTTGAACAGGATGTTTGGAGGTATTCTTGACTAACTGCGGTCGCTCCATATTGATTATCTGAGTTATATAAATAAAAATGCTCTGCATTGTGGTTAACAGTATTCAGGTACTGAGATACACTTTAAAATAAAAAAACAAGCGATAATTTGAGGAAATGGATTTAAGATATACAATCCTCTACAGATATATTGTTTTGTGTGGGAATGCCTGTCGATACTCAGAAGTATAAACTCATATTTATTATTTACATAATTACATGCCGTACATGATGATTAGAATGGTAGCGTACCGAAACATATACCACATATAATTAAGTAAATATAAATACTAGTTTTACTTGTCATTATTGACAAGGGGGACCCTAAAAAAGAATGTATTTAAGATATTGGTCAATACTGACGCTTGAACTTCGGATTATGGAAGATTCAGACGAGCTTGGCTAGAAGGAATCACACTGGAAATATGATACATTATTAAAAGAAACATATTAAAACTAGCTTTCAATCGCGGATTTGCTTGCGTCGAAATTAATTTTGTAGACATTCCTAGAACTGGTGCAAATTGGAAGCTATATCGAAATGCGTCCAATATAATTCATTGAGTAAATGTCTTCTGAGAGTAGTATCTTATCAATATTCTTTGATAATTTTTTTCAAAACAATGTTTTAATTATATTGTTTGCAGCTCGAAGTATTAAGGTCTTGCCTACAGGACGGAAACTGCTGTATTTCAGAAGGAAAAGTGTAGCTGTGTGGAGAAACCATCAAACAATAAGAAAGCCAGTGCACTTGTAAAGAGTTTTGATCGACTAGCTTTCCGTTATACATAGCGAGCGAAATGCATGCCTAACAAGCAGAACTAACAAACAGAAATCGACAGTGGACCTGGATGTAGTATCCCTGTGGTTGGTAAAGTCTTGGTGGAAAACAACTTCATCAATGTCATTATTGAACTTGTATAGTGCATAAAAGATAATTAATTGTGCTTCGTTTAAAATACACTGACTGACAGAGCAAATGCAACACCAAGAAGGAGTGGTTCGAAAGGGATGAAAGTTGGGGAAAAAACAGAGACGGCACGGACGAATAATTGATGTTTATTTCAAACCGATATGCAGGTTACACAATGCGCACGGCATCGACTCAGTAGGATGTAGGACCACCGCGAGCGGCGATGCACGCAGAAACACGTCGAGTTACAGAGTCAATAAGAGTGCGGATGGTGTCCTGAGGGATGGTTCTCCATTCTCTGTCAACCATTTGCCACAGTTGGTCGTCCGTACGAGGCTGGGGCAGAGTTTGCAAACGGCGTCCAATGAGATCCCACACGTGTTCGATTGGTGAGAGATCCGGAGAGTATGCTGGCCACGGAAGCATCTGTACACCTCGTAGAGCCTGTTGGGAGATGCGAGTAGTGTGTGGGCGGGCATTATCCTGCTGAAACAGAGCATTGGGCAGCCCCTGAAGGTACGGGAGTGCCACCGGCCGCAGCACATGCTGCACGTAGCGGTGGGCATTTAACGTGCCTTGAATACGCACTAGAGGTGACGTGGAATCATACGCAATAGCGCCCCAAACCATGATGCCGCGTTGTCTAGCGGTAGGGCGCTCCACAGTTACTGCCGGATTTGACCTTTCTCCACGCCGACGCCACACTCGTCTGCGGTGACTATCACTGACAGAACAGAAGCGTGACTCATCGGAGAACACGACGTTCCGCCATTCCCTCATCCAAGTCGCTCTAGCCCGGCACCATGCCAGGCGTGCACGTCTATGCTGTGGAGTCAATGGTAGTCTTCTGAGCGGACGCCGGGAGTGCAGGCCTCCTTCAACCAATCGACGGGAAATTGTTCTGGTCGATATTGGAACAGCCAGGGTGTCTTGCACATGCTGAAGAATGGCGGTTGACGTGGCGTGCGGGGCTGCCACCGCTTGGCGGCGGATGCGCCGATCCTCGCGTGCTGACGTCACTCGGGCTGCGCCTGGACCCCTCGCACGTGCCACATGTCCCTGCGCCAACCATCTTCGCCACAGGCGCTGCACCGTGGACACATCCCTATGGGTATCGGCTGCGATTTGACGAAGCGACCAACCTGCCCTTCTCAGCCCGATCACCATACCCCTCGTAAAGTCGTCTGTCTGCTGGAAATGCCTCTGTTGACGGCGGCCTGGCATTGTTAGCTATACACGTGTCCTGTGGCACACGACAACACGTTCTACAATGACTGTCGGCTGAGAAATCACGGTACGAAGTGGGCCATTCGCCAACGCCGTGTCCCATTTATCGTTCGCTACGTGCGCAGCACAGCGGCGCATTTCACATCATGAGCACACCTCAGTGACGTCAGTCTACCCTGCAATTGGCATAAAGTTCTGACCACTCCTTCTTGGTGTTGCATTTGCTCTGTCAGTCAGTGTATCTGTTTTTTTCTTCTATCTCAAATGAACAGAACGAACTTTCTTTTTACTACCAGTTAGTTGAGATTTTACTTCACCAGCCATGGCAATAATTCAGTGAGTAAGTATCATCTGAGAGTGGTGTTTTACCAATATTATTTGATCATTTTCCGTAAAGCATTGTTTTCACTATATTGTTTCCAGCTTTAAGTATAATGGTCTCTCCTATAGAATTAAGTTTCGCGCTCTGCGTGATGTTAAGACTAACAATACGCGATGTTTTAAGCCAGCTTTAGTTCTCAAATCTAATTTAGAAAGAACTTTGTTCAGCTTTGTGCACCTCAATACCAAAGGTAACAAGACTACTCACGGCCGACTTGCTGCGTCGTTCTAGCTAGCGGAACGCAACGAGGGATCCAGTCGGCCGTGGTCTACTTTTCGTTCCTATGTGTCGTTTGAATAGTTTGTGACTTTCATCTAAATGTTGGGCCGTTTCTTGTTTAACATGCCCACCACATAACTTTTCACACAAAGACACATTCACTTTACAATTATGGGTCACGATTTTCAACACAGTAAATCCTATTTCTTCTACAGCTGCTATTACTTGCAGGTTCTTCTTTGGAGCTCAGTTCCGTCCAAACTACAGCAAAAGGAAAACACCACGGGGATACGAAATCTTGCTGCCAGGCCTCTGAACATAAAGCAAATGAATCTGTTAGCTAATTCTCGTTCCGTAGCAAGTTGGTTATCGCCATGAAAGTGGTCTAATTGTCGATCATATATAAGTTTCGGCTATATTGCCATTTTCTCGATAATAAGAGAACCAACCTTTTCCTGTTCCGTAGAAAGTGTCTGTAATGCTGCTTCCTACCTACAGTATCTTTTATCTCCTGTGCAACTCCTCTTCCTCCAGATGATCTCCCAATATATTTCATCAGTGTACTTTTGTGTGGCAAATGCAATATTTCCATTTGCCTAGCAAACTCGTAGCCTTCTGGCGATTTCCTCTGCCACAGAACACACATTTTTCATAATATCTTCTTATACTGTATCTGTTTCTTGCCAAATGCCTTCAGTTGCTCAAGAAAAAACGTAGCTTTTAAGTCCTTCGCTTCACTAGAAACCTGCAGTGTAGCATGGAGTTTATCTGCACACGAGTTTCACTTTCGTTTATTCACATTGGCAAGCAACTTCCTATTCTTGCACCTCAATTGCTTTATTATAAGGTTTTACTTTTAAGAGTACGCGATGCCATTTGTCACGCATTTACCTTGGTTGTGGAAGTTGACTGAGCCAAGTCAACCTGGACTGAACTTGAGATGGCATTTCTTCTTCTCCTCGATCTACTTGTACGTCATGTGAAACATTTTTACTTTCCTGCGTGAATACATTTTTGTAGCTTCGTTTCTTGGGTAGCTTACGCGTTTTATTAAGCCTACACTTGTCATGCAAATACGGTGGATGTGCTGAAAAAAGCGTTGTAATTGAATTTGGAAGAAGGCGTCTGATTATAATAGAAATGCTGAAGCACGGGCTTTCAAAATGTTCACTACATACTACAGATTTTGAGGAAGGTTGCCACATGCTATTTTCGTCGCCACTCCGACGAGATATAACTTTGACCAATTTTTCTCATAATTCTGCATTTGCTGGGAACTCGTGGAAAGAAATCCCACTACCTTTCTTAAGTTTACTTTTGCTGAATGGAACACAGCAATAAACCATTGCTTATCACGTGCAATAAACATCCTGTGAATAGAATGTTGACAGTAAATACTCTCTCAGCGCCAAATACATGCCTTGTATATTCATCAATATGCATCAAAAATGACCGTAATCTTATATTTAAATAGAAACTGTTTACTCACCACAAGCTGAATACACAAATCAACGCCTTTGACAATTAATTTTAAGGCCTAATCACCTAAAAACTCACTAACTTAACTTTTGCTCCACTATTATCGTATAAGTCTGTGTTAGACAGTGGAGGACTAACACGAAGTCTAGCGGCGAGTCTGGAACTAGAACGTATTTCGCGCTGCATAACGCCTTGTTTCTAATCACATAGGAAACGCTCTAGCTAGCTAAGCGCAGCGAGGGATGCAGTCGGCCGTGGTCTACTTTTCGTACTTGCGTGTTTCGTTGCTAGGTGCCGTTTGAATGTACAGTCATTCGAAAACATTTCGTAACATACAACCACTGCCTTCATCCCCACTCCAAATGATTCTTGTAGTAATTTTGAACTTTTTCTCTGAATAGGTAACAGTAGATATTTATTCAATGGCACTAACAACAGAGACACTCTCAACTTGTCCTCAATTCGCGTTTCCTACAGAAAGTGAGTCATGATCACGTTCCTTTCTCCCGTCGGTAGATGCAGAGTCGGTCTCGACCGTCAAGTGGCCACGGCTGACTCTGCACTCTGACCGGCCAACCGAGCAGAGGAGGGATAGCCCTACGCCTCTGCATTTGGGAGACGGGACATGGTTGGACCTCACAGCTGGCCTCAACCGTCGGCTGACCTGAGAGTGGTTTTCCGTGGTTTCCCATTTTCCTGCACTAATGCGAATGCCGCGAAAGGTCCTAGTATAGGCCATGGCCGCCAACCCCCTCACTTTCTCCGAGCATCTCCTTCACCGTCACAACTCTACCGGCCCCCTCTTCAGGGGAGGAATGAAAACATTTCAGTGGTGGTAGTCCTTTCTCTTTGTCCTCCTGCCTCGTAGGCTGGCTTCCATAATGCATGATGTTCGCTATTTATCAAAAGTCACAGCCACGTACAGACTAATGCCCACACCATTGCAGGATTTTCCGACGATTGAAAGCAACCGAGTCGAGAAGAGTCACAGGAGTAAAAATACACTCAGGCGTTGAAATTCTGTTCCACTCGTAGTGGAGGGCTGCACAGTTTCCGTGGTTGGTTCGAATCCTGTTTAGTGTGAATCATATTCCACGAGGGAGGTTGAAACCAGGTGGTGGCGTCTTCTTTGTCGTTGAGTCTCTTCTGCCATTCAACGGAATTTTTTCTAGTTGCTGTTCCTCAAGTTCATGGCATCTCCTGTTGGCGGTTTTATTGAACGCAGCCGATTAGTATTGTCCTCACCGATATCAGCATGTATCGACAGTTCTGGATTGTTCATTAATTTGTTGAATTCTCTTTACGTCTGATATCTGGGGAAGGAATATGACTTAACGCTGGTAACAACTGTATGGGAGTAGATTTGATTGTGCCAGTGATGAGATGTATTGTGGTGCTCAGTTGAGTATCTACGATATTTGTGCGGGCGTTATTTAGCCAGAGAGCAGCGCAGTATTCTGCAGTCGAATACGCCAACCCCAGAGCTGAGCATCGTAGAGTTGCAGCTGTACAGTACCGGTCAAAAGTTTAGGACCACATTGAAAAATCATGAAGTTCCATCTAGAACCTATAATTTTGCTACTAGACCTCTGTATTTTTTTTCTTGAGCTCTTGTATCTAATATGATATACATCGCCTGATTTCAGTGATTTGCGCCAAGCATTGTATAAGTTATACAATTTTAAATGTTATAAGGTCACATCAGAAAGTCAACATTTTTGTAAATATTATGTACTGTATCCTCTAATTGGTTTCAAGTATCACCCCCAAGATTCTTGTAGAGACTTAGCAATAGTTAGGGGTCATTTTAGTATAAATATGAAAATTCCTAAAAAATGCGGCACCCATTTTTGTGCGTTTATTTTTTTTCAAACCAGTGCTAAAATAGTAAATTTTTCCTTGTTCTTGTCATAGGTCTCAGTGTGTACTATCGGCATCAGAAACGTATCCTTGGATGCCATCCACAGAGTGCAAATGAAACCACCAGAGCAGATAATTTTGACGCCGATAGCTCACAATGAGACCTTGGGCCATACATGAAAAAGGCAAAGAAAAATCAACAATTTTGGCCCTGGTTCAAAAAATAAAACACGCAAAAAAAACCGGTGCCGCTTTTTTTCGGATTTTTTATATTTATACTAAAACGGCCCCCACCCATTTCTAAGTCTACAGAAAAATCTTGTTGGTGATACTTGCAACCAATTAGAGTATTCAGTACATTATATTACCAATTTTTTTTATTTTTTGGTGCGACCTTCCAAGAGTTAAAAATTCATAACTTCTACAGTATTTGGACCAACTCAATGAAATCAGGCGACATATATCCTATTAGATGTGAGAGCTCAGAAAGAAAATTACAGAGGTCTAGTGTCACAATTTTAGGTTCTTGATGACATTTCGTGATTTCTTTATGTGGTCCTAAACATTTGACCGGTATTGTAGATACCCAAGTTGTTCCATATAATTAATTACGTTGTTGCGAGTTCTTACTTTTGCAGTAACATTGTGGAGATGTTGTTTATAAGAAAATGTTCTATCCAATGTGACACAACAGAAGATGTATCATACCATCATCGCATGTAAGACAAGAAAGTGTAATGGCAGTGCTACTGATTTCGCTCTCGCATCCCCAGAAATTATAGAATGCATAAAAAAATTAGGTATACGGTACTGTAACCGTTCATCACCATGCCATAGTCATGTTTGGAGGTCTAGTCAATTATATATGCCGTTTTCCGCAATATTCTATGACATATAATGTAGTAATTAGCAGTCTACATGCCGAACCGGGGTGTGATTTGCGATACCCCAGCCCGAAGGGAGCAGTTTTCTATGCTGTAATGAGAAAAGGATAGCGTAGTACCGCGGGACCTTGAAATCGCGCTCTCTTTTCGTGTGAGCGAGATGGAAGGATGACGCTACGCGTGGAAATGTAGGTTGTCGGAGAGTGGGCTGAGTTAAGGTGTGTTAACTCCTGAGAAATAAATGTCCTTTACTAATTCAACACCGCATTCTCTGGTGCCACTTCACTATAATTTACTAAAAAGAGGAAGAAGAAGAACACCTTCATCTGAAATATTTTTTGGAAATTTATGAGTCAGGTCTCATTCGGAACGATGTATTTTATGCTAATTGTTGATGCATATAAATGCAATACTTTAATGGTGGGTCGGTAATGACGCTTGTCATATAGCAGTACGCAGAGTAAAGATGACTGCTGAAATCTGACAACGTGTGGAAAAAAGTGGGAGATCTTGCGTGATGAACCATAACGCGTGATTTTCTAAAAGGACGCTTTTGAGATTGTGAATGACCCACTAATCGCTTTAGTTTTATATGTAATCAGTAGAAAGTAGAGGTCACAAGCTATAATTTGAGTGTTTTCACGTCGCTGAAAGATTCCGATTACCGGACCTTGAATTTCAGCAAGGGAATAATTTACGTCCCCCCTGATCATTTCGTCCGGAGGCTATAAGTAGAGCCAGGACCTAGATACAGTATCTCATTGGCATTTGTGTAGCTGCAGTACTAACACGTTAGGAGTGAACTTGTATATCAGTTTATGAAGTGTTGTGTCATAGAAGAAAAACACATCAGTGCGATGTAAAATATCGCGAAATAAGCCGTGTGGTTCAAGAAAAAGTACAGTATTTATGAATAGAAGCCTTATCTCAACATTAAATATTTCACGTGTCAACGACAGTCAGTTGCGGCTCATGGTGCAATAACCAGTGAAAGGGCAAACGCGTCAGATTGTTTAGAAGTAGTGAGACAGCTAATTATATTCAGCAATTACATAATTGATCCAAAGCATTTAAGAGTGAGTGACGTTCAGAAAAATTAAAGAACGATTCCTGACAAATTTAGCGTTTGGATACTCCATGGACACTCGTGGCGATAGACTGTGTGATTAATGGGGAAATGAACAGCGATTTCTACAAACTTGCTACTATTTGCATGGATCTATTTAAAGACATCAGTGTATCTTATCAGCAGTAGATCCTTTTGAAAGTACATAAACAGTGTTTAATAACTGATTTCCCATTGTGCCTGTATGTTCGTGAGTGATCGTCGAACCCGAGATCTGGAGCCTACAAGAATCGTGCCTAAGTGCTTGGAGTCATTTCTACAGGGAGCGTCCAGAGACTCAACTAAGAAGACCACAGTTCGAGACATGGATCGTGGTAGTATGGAGAGGAACCAAGGACTATCAAAGAGAAGACCGCTCATCATGAAGGAGTAAAAACCTAAGATGTATCTCGAGATGACGGCAAACCATACCCCTCATTCGATAAGTACATATTTGAATATATTAAACCACGAGATTTGCATGCCAGTAGCAATTTTTATTTTGTAAATATTAAAATGAATAATTAATTATTTAAAATGTAGGGAACACTATATGCGTGTGACTGGGAAAGATTTATTATTTTAGTTAGGATTTTTAAGTGATTTAAGAATAATCATTGATATTTAGCAGGTTTATTTGCATGAATTATTATATAGATCCCTTAAATTCTTAGTGTATATGAAGCACATATTTGGGAAGAATAGCGATTTAGCTAAACTTATAATTTCTTCGTAATGTTATTATCCGGTCAAGATTTTTATATAGTTTGAATATAAACTGTATGTTTACTTTAAGGTGATTCAGGTATGATAATCCCGTATGATAATAGATGATCATTGAAGATGTCCCAAACCGAGGTATTTTGCAATTTTATATAGAGAAGAATTAAATAACCTGTAAAAATTGAGTCTTCTCTGTAAATTAATAGAACGGATTTGAGATGCGGTGGTATGATATGGAAGGGTGAAGCTGTAACATGTTGTGTTGTTCGAATGATAAAAGATAATAATAATTGTGGCTGTTGTGATATATTGAATTGGGCTGAATATATAGCCAAATAATGAATAATAAGAAGTAATGGCTCTCAAATGAATGCGTACTTGAGAACAAGCCGAGATGACATATAAAAGAATGAAACAGAAAATGAAAGAAAGAAAGAACGACGATTTCAATGTGTTTGTAGCCACAGAGCTGGTCACACAGATGTTGTCATGATTGACAGTTTTATTGCGGGCGGACTTAGGGTCGGAGGAATGCTTGTCTTTTCCAGCAGTTTAATGTTTACTGGCGAGATCCTTTTCATTCACCAGAGCAGTCTCAATTCCATTCTAATGATACGTTATGAGTAGTACGGATAATTTTCTGATTTTGCGAAGGATAGATCCCTTCCCATGTTATGCATTGAATTAGCTCGTGATTGGAATTTTAATTTTTTTTACCTTGGAAGCTGAAGTACCTGAGTTCGACCCATGTTGGAGTGAAGAATTTAACCAGATACTATGGTTTGGTTAAGCCATAATCTTCGAGATGTATTGTGTGATATAAGTTTCATTTGTTTTTATGTAATATGTTTATGTGTTTTATTATTTCCCAAAGTGTTCTATGCTGATGGGTTCGATTCCAGCGTTGGCTGATTTTTCTTTGAATTTAATTTGTTAGGTAAATCCAGGATACACGTATGTGTTCAGTGTAAATATATAATTGTTGTGGTCAAATGGACCATGTGTTTGATATACGGCGATGCAATCTCGTGTTTTAAATAAAACGTACTTATGCTTTCTACAACCATAATAATGTAACTATATGATTTGAGGTATGCCGAGGACCAACTACAACTATGAATAAACTACAAGGACACGAAAGCATACTATATATAATTTTTGCATTATTCTTGACTGTTTCTTGTTCATGTGTTGTAGTATGGTAATATCTCGTGTGATTTATCAGTATAATAAAATGTTTAGCAAATAATATTTTAACGAAGATTCTTCTCATTTGATAATTTTAGTGTATTCCTCTCACACGATAGAATCCTACTTTCGTTATATTTTATGTAGTGCCTATTTTTCTCTTTCGAACATGCTTTATGAGTTCAGCCGGTGATGTAATGAAAGTAGGGAGGACGAGACTTCAAAACCTGGTAAGTGACTTCTGGAGGTTCTCATCCAACCATTCCATCTATATATATCTGTTTTTTGGAACCAAATTATGTAATAGTTGACCTAAATGACCCAGTATGGGTACAGTACGTATATAGAAGTGTAGATCCTACCTAAGACGAACATTGACACTACAGCCCTGAAGGGCCTTGGCCTACTAAGCGACCGCTGCTCATCCCGGAGGCCTGCAAATTACGGCGTTATTCTTGGCTTTTTAGACAGGGACCGCTATCTCACCGTCAGCAAGCTCCTCAATTATAATCACGTAAACTGAGTGGACACCGGACCAGCCCGAATATCCAGGTAAAATCCCTGACTTGGCCGGGAATTGAACCCGGGGCCTTCGGGTAAGAAGTAGGCACGCTAACCCTACACCACTGGGCCTGGCATTTTCTCTCTAGTCACACGCTAAATAAATAAGTAAAAATAAAACATATTTTTCAATCGCAATTTGAATTGCTTTCCTCGGTCAATGAGTCTATGTTAGAGATAACAAAAGCAAGTGGTTGTTGGCAAGTCGAGAAGACAGATAACAAACAATGTTTATTGTTCTCATCACAAGTTTACTTGTAAGAAACTGTTACAAAAGTAATTCCCTTCATTTGTAGGTTAAACCAGAAGCAGTGTCATGAATTTAATAAAATATCAGTCCCAGGAAAGAAAGATCAAGCTATGTGGAATAAACAGTTTTGTACATATGCTCTTATAAGAACATTTTTAATGGAAAGCCCATTATTTTGCCATTCTCAACTAAAGGTTATTTTTCGGTCTTTCACACGGTGTTACCGATAGAGCAGGGCGGAGTGACACTTCTGTCTATTTCGAAACATTAGATACGGCACAGCGAATTGCATCAAAGCAGTGTGTTGAAACACAGCGCCCTTCCGTCTCGGACTGGAAAATAAGCAGTGTTTCGTGATGGCGTATTGAAATATGAACCACGCTTCATAGCTAAGTTCAATTCACTGAATAAACTGTTCGATGTTATGTCAACGGTAAAATATGACGTTCATGAAATATTTTATGAGCAAATTTAGTACGTACAGTATGATAAGTAGACGATGTACAGGATAACAGTACCAGTATATTGTCTCTTTCTTCACTAAGCGCTTACAGTGAGACTAAAAGATACCAGTTAACCGTTAAAAGCACACTAAAACAGTAACTAATTTTAATAATTATAAAATGATAAATGAAATTTAAGAAGAGTTCAAAATAGATATCCTATGCACAACAACAAAAGCATACCTAGTAAAATAGTAGTCTGAGTAAGTGAAGTAACTTGAACAATTATGAAATATGTAATGCAATGAAATTTTACGAACAGTTTTAACGTTTCGAAGGACAATCCAAAATACTTAACCGATTTTTTGAGTTTCGTACCATAAAACACAAAATATTAGACTAACGATTTCGTATAATGCAATCAACCTTTTCTGCCTTATCTTCACCCAAACATAATGTTTAATAAAAAAACATCAATTTTCAAAATGTTATAATCTTGAAATTGGTATCACCAAGTTGAAGAATTTCATTCATAGAATGTTTAATAAAAAAACATCAATTTTCAAAATGTTATAATCTTGAAATTGGTATCACCAAGTTGAAGAATTTCATTCATAGAATGTTGTGAACTAGGATCTTCTTATTTTCAAAAACAGAAAGGGAGCTAGACATAATTTTTGTCAAAATTTTAAAAATAATTAATCATCCCTGCTAAAATGCTTTTAATATTAATAATAATAATGATTTTCACAATATTAACAAAGTACTAGTTTACAACATTCCCACATTCATTACCTTTAATTTAATCTATCATTGAGTTTTCTATCTCAATTTTAAGTATATTTACATTTATTTGAATTGTGGGGAGGTGTGCAAAAAATTACATTCAAGAAAAACAGCACTGAAGTTTCAGAACTAAGTTGTGAACTTAAGCCACTTACTTGGGCACCCTACCAATGGAATAAATGTCTTTGAAATACGCTAGAATTGACATCCGTTCGTCAGAACTATGAACTATATACTCAGGAGGCATGTCACATCAATGAGGTAAATTTCGATAAGAAAATCTTACGAGATGTTTACATGTAAGCAGGGCACTGCAGCCACGCCCCTTTTCACGCGTGCACGAGGCTATATAAATCTTATTTTCGGATACTTACAGTTGGAATATATGTATGAATTATATCTCATTTTGAAGTAGAGACTTCAAGCTTTCATTTCCAGTGAAAAAAATTAAAATGGCATTTTTTGGTGAAAAAGGCGATTTCGAACATTTATACATACCTTAACCAGCAATCTAAACTAGTTAGGAAAGCACAGTAAAATAGTTAACAGACTCAATGAATTTATTTTAAAGTTTATAAAATTAGTAATTAAATGTATAAAAAGTCCAATACTGGTATGATATGCACAGGCTTGAAATAATTCACTTTAAAAATCTTCTTCATATTGAAGTCAAAAAGATAATTGTAGAAACGTTTGCACTTGACAAACGGGGACGTCTTTCTGTTCGAGAATGACCATGTTTTGAGAATAATAATATTTTTCTGTGTATACGAAAGTTCTTCGCTTGCGAAGTACGTTCTTCTTTTTACTACATTCGCGGTTCGGAATATGAAGCGTCTATTAACGAGTGACTGCTCATCTTTAGGGCAATGTCACGCAGAGTATTTCTGTTGAGACAAGAGGACAAATAACTTACCATCACTGTTTCAAAAGTGTGCTGTTTCGATGCACCGATTTACCTGACATGAACGGAACGACTGGAGTTTGTGCTCACGCGACACGTCACACGAAGCAATCTCACTGCTTCGGAATAGCAAATACAGTAGAGACAATATGAGACACTTCCGGATTTAGCCTTGTTAAAAAGGGAGACAAGTCGCAAGTGGCGCTCCTAGTGGCTTGACCTGAAAATTCGCGATAAATTCAAATATCAATGGAAATGTATATACAGAAATGTATAGGCCTAAATAAATTACGTCTAGAAAGAAAGAGTTACTATGATATTAACTTCAAAGTTGGTAAAGCAATTCTGGATAAATGAATGAAGAATTATTTCACAGGTTATTATTTAAAGACTGAAATTAGACATATAATCAAGATGTGAAATGGACTGCTGGGTAAGGGCTTGAGCTTTCATTTATGCATTACTCTTTTAGCTTTAGAATTCCTGCCTAAACGTTCATGGCTACATTTTTCTCATTTAAAAGCATTGTATCATCATATTAAAACACTTGTCAACAAAAATATCGGCATATTCCTTACACACATAATTCAATGAATCTACATTTAATAGCTGGAAATTTTCCTTTTAACTTGAAGCCTAATAACAGAAAGAAAATCTATAAATTTAGCCTCGAAAACATTCAAACTTTCCCTATAAGCAATACTTGCCAGAATGCAAGATCATATTATTTCAACAAAATATGTAGATTTCTTAAATCACCCATATTTTCTTCAGTGCATGACAACGCATTACGGCATTCCAAATGGGCTAACTTGGAACACAATGAGCCACACTCATATGCAAATGTATTTTCCTGAATTAAATTAAACCCACAGATCACACCTACAACAACACATCGGTATTGAAGTTTAACGGCTGCACTATACAATAAAATATGCGTATTATATTTTAAGCCAGTTAAAATATGAGTCAAGCAGGTCGGAAGTTTATGAAGTACTATAAAAATCTCCTTGTCACTGGCAGAATATATATGCAAACATAATATTACTTACATTTTCTTGTCACGAGGGAAACGGAAGAAAGACCGCGCATTCTTCTCTACTTCATAGTTACTGCAGCCAAACACAGCACATACCTTTTCCCTCATGTTGAGAGGAGATATCAAGGAATGACACACGCTACTATTTAATTATGTCATCACACTGAAAACGCATAAATAACACCAAAAACTTCACACACAAGTACACGTGCTCTTATGACAGAATCAGTAGTTCTCAGGTCAATCCGCTAGAGGGAGCTCTAATAGTTGTTCCTCGATATCTCGCTGAGTGTCGCGTATTTTCTCCACTGTATTTGGGAATAATGAAGCATTGTTGTGTCGAGGTATCGATGCAGCTGATTGAACCGGTTTAAAGTTTCCAAGCATACACACACTAGCCAAGTCTAGTTACCAATTACATGTTCAATCTCACAGGATCTCAAAGACAGACCTCAAGGAAGACTTACGGTCCGCGGACCATACTTTGAAAACAACTGTTTTAGTATATTGTTAAAACAAATGCATAGGCAAATATTGAGACTGTGTGTAAAAAGGGCACCAAATCGAAACAACGCACAGCGTTGTGCGTGTATGGGAGGAGTTGTGTATACATACTCAACGATTGTTATCTTATGAATTGAATTACCTCATACAATTTTGTTAAGTAATTAAGAATCTGGTCACCGCTGTTGAAAGAATTAGAACAGAGAGCAGTTTCATGTGGCCCGCAATTAGTGTTGCTCGCTCATTGGGATGCGGGCATGGTGTGACTTTCCCAAGGAGCCACATGTCGGCCGTCTGGTGAGACGTGATCGCTGCAATGCAGCACACTCTGCAATGTTTATCGTGAAAATTGAATATTCTAGCCGCAGAGTGGAACCAGTGGTCCAGTCCCCTTCCTGGACGTGATTTCCTATGCCCATCATTGTATCCCTAGAGGGATGGACTTTCTCAATCGATCTACCTGAGAGAACGAAGGTAATGATTTGACCACCCTTAAGCTCTTCGGGTATAGTGCGCAGGCGGTCGGATTCATGAGGGATCGGATATCAGAAGAACCACAGTACAGAATTTTTTCAAAGTTACATTAGTTACATCAAATCTAGTACCAGTCAAAGATTTTCTTATTGATTGCAATGGGATACAGGGAGATTCAGCTAAAATGATCTTACCAGTTAAGTCGTAAACTGATAAAGACAATGAAAGGGAATTTACACTTTTCCCTTTGCGAAAAGCTAATGATCATGCATATGTATTTTAATAAATGAAACTCAAATATTGATAACGAACGATTAATTTGCACCATTTCATAGAGATAGGTTGTGTTTTATAAAAATCTACATCCCGTGCACCTCTGAAGATCACTGTTTCTAAATAACACATAACATAAACAGGAGGCTGTCGATTTACATATTAGTTCTACAGCGAGACCCTTGTTCTGAATGTTAGGCTGAGCGCACATTGGATCCGTCGTATGAACACGCACCATTATGTGCGACCAAACCCGACTCTATAGCTCATTCCACGTTAAGAAAACAGTATTGTTCTTATGGACCTACAAGGAGTGAACATACCCCCTCTGAGACACCCATAATTCCTCGTGATTAAGGGATATAATACTGTACTTTGTAATGTATTACGAAAGAGAGATAAAAAGAATGAGGCATATTTGCCCGTGAGTTATTAAACTAACTATAAAACATTTTCTTTTTCATAAATACATTCGCAAGGAGGAAGCACAATGGCAGGAACAGCCATCACTTCGTTGCCTTCCTTCATTTTCCTTCTTGTGTTGCTCTGGTACAAGCCTCGTGTAGTCCCTCACTCTGTGAACCGCCGGCAGCTCACTTCTGTAGTGAAGTCATCTACAGTATTTATTTGTTGCGTGTGTGTTTTCTAGGATTTAAATCAGTGCGTACTTGTCTTGTGTTGAGTGAGAGTTGGTTGTATACTGCAAGTATTTTCGTACTATACAGAAGTTGTTACTGAAGATTTTAGTGTTGTGGTGTGCAGCGATACGTAATGGCGTAACTTGTACTGATAAAAAAATGCTATGTATTTTATTTGTGCTTGGTTTTGTTTTTTATCTGTTCTTTCTTAAACTCATTTTAATTTTACCACTTTTTTCAAAACCCAATTAAATGTTACCTACTATTGTTCCTGTGAGCTACAAGCCAGCAGAGTAGTACCCCGCGTTGGCTGGTTAAATGTATTAAATGCAATTAAATGCATCCCTCACGCCTCGAGCCCATAACAATATCATTTTTCTATTTTCTGCCCTAATATGCCTTACACTTCATTGCTGAGGTTTTTCATGTGCCGTAGTGTACCTCTGATTCCTTACAAACCAAAAATAGCCCCTGTAAACCAGTCGTCTCCTTTAGTTCTTCTTCTTCATATTACCGTATCAGGTCCCCCTGACGTTGGCGATCACTGTGGCGAATGCAGAACGGTCTCTAGCTAGGTGGAAAAGTCTTTCAACACTGTGAATTCCAGTCCATTTTTTGATGTTTCCAAGCCATGATGTTCGCCTCCTCCCGACACCTCTTCGACCCTGTATTTTGCCTTGTACAATCCGCTGTAAGATGAGGTAGCGGTTATTTCTAAGGATGTGGCCAAGGTAAGAGATCTTCCAGAGTTTTATTGTTTGAACGAGTTCCCGACTTGCTCTTGCCCTTCTGAGTACTTCTTGGTTCGTTAGTTGTGCAACCCACGAAATCCTGAGCATCCTACGGTGGATCCACATTTCAAAGGCTTCCAAGCGTTTCACTGATATATTCTTGAGAGTCCATGTTTCCACACCATATACTAAGGCTGACCATATATAGCACCTGACCATCCTCTGTCTAAGTTTTAAATTTAAGTAGTCATTGCAAAAGAAAGATTTCATTTTTGTAAATATTTTTCGTGCTATTGCTATCCTCTGTTTCACTTCTTTCTCGGGATCAAGTTGTTCAATGACAATGGCACCCAGATATTTACAAGTGGTTACTCTCTCAATCTGTCGGTTGTTTAGTTGTAAGATTGCCTCAGCATTGGCACGTCTGCTGAAGATCATGAACTTGGTCTTGTTTACATTTATTTTTAGTCCCATGTCCTCACTTACTGCACTGATATTATTGAGCAGGAGCTGGAGACCTTCAAAATTGTCACACAGGATGACTGTATCATCCGCATATCTTATGTTGTTAATTATGCCGCCATTTACTTTTATTCCATATTGTTGATTTTCTAAAGCTGTTTTGAAAATTTTATCCGAGTAAAGGTTGAATAACTATGGAGACAAAACACAACCTTGTCTAACTCCTCTTTGGATGGCTATCTCGTTTGTAGTTTGATTTCCGATTCGGACAACGGCCTTTTGTCTCCAGTAAAGGTTTTCAATAATGCGGATATCTTTGCTGTTAACTCCCATATCCTTTAGGAGTTCCACAAGTTTTGGATGTTGTACTCTGTAAAATGCCTTTTCAAAATCAATGAAACAAGCAAACACTTCTTGCTGTTGATCTAGACTGTTCTGAATTAGGATATTTAGCGCAAACAATGCTTCCCTTGTACCAAACGAATTTCTGAACCCAAACTGTGTTTCGTCGAGGTCTTGTTCACACTTAGTCTTGATTCTGTTATGTATTACACGAAGGAATACTTTAAGTGTGTGGCTCATGAGGCTTATTAGCCTATAATCATTACACTTGCATGCCTTTTGCTTCTTTGGCAATGTGATGAATGTAGATAACAGCCAGTCAGATGGGATGTCTCCAGTATTATATATAGTATTGAACAACTTTACCAAGAATTGGATATTGTCTTCGTCAATCATTTTAAGAAGTTCTACAGGGATGTTATCTGGACCTGGTGATTTCTTGCTTTTTGAAACTTTCACAGCATATAGCACTTCTGATTTAAGAATGTCAGGGCCTTCACAATTAGCTCGTTGGTTAGTTTCCTCACCTCTCTGATCACAGAAAAGTTCTATCAGATAATTTTCCCAAGTATTTAAAACTTCTTCTTCATTAATAATAGGCCTGTTTGTAGCATCAACCAGTACAGAAAGGTTACGTTTTCTGTACATGCCAGCTATTTCCTTTAATTTTCGATGTATATTGAACAGATCATGTTTAGACTGAAAGATTTCCATTTCCACACATTGTTCTTTCATCCAGTTCTCTTTCGCAGCACGTATTTCTTTCCTTATGTGGCGTTGTAATTTTTTGTATTCCTCTGAATCATTTTTTACTAATCTTCGTTGTTCCATTAGTTCAAGAATATCATCTGTCATCCATTTCTTTTTCTTCATTAGATGTATCTTTTGATCTTTGTTTTGAAGAAGTATCTCTACCCGACTTTTAAACTGATTCCATAAATCACTTGCTGTTTCACAGTTATTGGTATTGATTTCTTTTAAATGCCTATTCAAATCTTGAGCAATTTTCTGCCGAGCTTCACAATTTTGCAGATTAGGTGTATTTAGTACCTTTCTTCTAGGCTTATTCTTCATGATTTTCGGACGAACTCTTACGTTAGCTATCAATGGATTATGATCCGAGGAAATATCTGCACCTGGATATGCTGCGACTCTTTTGATGGAATTTCTGAAACGCTTATTTATCAGAATGTAATCAATTTGGTTCCTTGTTGAGTCAGGATTCTGAGGATCATCTTTAGGAACTTTCCATGTGTATAAACGACGTTTTCGAAGTTTGAACCATGTATTGGTGAGAACCATTTGATGTTCTACACAAAATTCGTACAGCTTTTCTCCCCGGTCATTGCATTTACCAAGCCCAAATTCGCCTACCAAGTCGGAACGACGCCCTTGACCAATTTTTGCGTTGAAATCACCCATTATGACAGTTATTTCATCCTTCTTCAAGTCTTTAAGAACAGTTCCAAGTTGTTCATAGAATGTTTCTTCTTCGTCATCGTACTTTTTGTCCGCTGTTGGTGCACATATCTGCAAGATGTTTACGTTAAAAGGTGAGCATGAAAGCTGTAATAACATGATTCGATCAGAGACTGGTACAAAGTTGCTAACATACTTCGTAAGTTCAGAATTTATAAAGATTCCGACTCCATTTCTATGATCTTTATCATTATCTTCGCTACCAGAGTAATAGAATGTACCATCATCACGATGACATTTACCTGCACCAGGCCAGCGAACTTCACTAATTCCCATTAATGGTGTTCTTAATCTAACCATTTCCTTGATAAGACTGTCAAGCTTGCCAGCTGCATAGAGACTTCTGACGTTCCAAGTCCCCATTCTTATTGCGGAATTCACTAATTTGAGCCGGGAGATTCTTAGCACCCCTCGCCCATTTAAGGGCTGCCCGGGACTAGGGGCAGTTTCTTTCTGATTCCTCGCCATAGTGATTTCCTGGGAATTTATACCAGTGTGGTTTCCCCTTGCCTTCACTGGTGTAGACTCAGCCGCCCCTAACATGGAGAACAGACGCTGTTGGTAGCCGCTCCTAACATGAAGTACAGACGCTACTTGATGGATTCTAGTGGCATTTCCTCCACTAAGGGACCATCACCCTCCTAAGGGAGCTCCTCCACCATAAGCCGTTGGCTCCTTTAGGGTGTCAGGTTATTTCCCGCCGCCCAACACTCGGCGTTGAGTCGCTGGCTGTACGGTCTACTCCATACCGTAGCAGGATAACCTGGCCAGACAGGGCTCCTTTAGTTAATTTGCAGCTTAGTTTCTTCCGCTTTTATCTTGCACTTAAGTACTGAATTTCACACATTTATGTACCTGTGACGGTATTGAACAGTCATTCGATACGGAAACCCTGTTGTCATAAAAGCAATACTGTTTTCTTAAAATGGAATGAACTATAGTAATGCTCTGCGGGCTCACACAGTGCACGCAAGTTTGTCGTGCGATTGAGCGCCTATAGATACTATGTCCGATCACGTTCCCAACGTGCTGGGATTTTACCGGATCTTTCAGTACGAACTCCGAGCAATATGGATGTGATTGTAAATATCACGCAATTCATGGAAGGATATCTCTGAAGAAATTCATATGCCTGCTGAGTAGTAATTAAATTTTTCATTTAAACTTGAAGTGATGCATATTTATGCACGTATACACACAAACAAACGTTTACAAGTTAGGTTATACATTATTACTAGGGGTCAAATTTCCGTGACAGACGGCATATTGATCTTCTACGAATTTCAGTTAAAAATCCTAGCTGTTGTGATAGCTGCTTTGAAAAATACTACAAATAATTTATTGGTCATTTATAAATATATACTTTATTTCAATATAAGTCATATGTAATCAAAATGACAGAGAAAGCCATCTATCATCTTATTCTAATTGCTGTTTCCGTTGTCCAGGTATTATTCGCATGCTTTGTGACGATAACACGATCTGATTTTGTTCGAATTTGGTTAATATCTTTCCAGGTATGAAGGAGTTCCCCTAATTCTTTCCTTTTCACACATGTTTCATTAACCCACTCTACGATGCCGTCTTCCTCATCTAAGAAGAGAATTCTCCAACAAAAAAAGATTATTCATGTTGACAGGGGAAGGAAACAGCAAATAGCCTACTGAGTGATCGGATCTGATGAGTTCGCAACCAATGTGTGTACCAAACAAATACGGATCCAACGTGCGCTCAGCCTTAGTACTACCAGAGCCGACTTGATGCAGCGTAGATCTAGTTGGCCGTGATACTACGCTACTTATCTTAAACAAACGCCTTCTATTTCACCACACTCTATTCATGGAAATCTACAGCTCGTGCACCTCTCGACATCACTAGTGCTAGGTAAAACATTTTGTGACGTCACTTCCGTTACACATTTTAGCGTGTCACGTCACGATCGCAAATTATCGGTTGATTCCCAGGCCTAAGAAAAACATATTGACATCGTGACTGAGTCGGTTTGTTTTAAAACCCCGTAAGTCACTTTCTTTGACAATCCCGTTTCGTGTGACAAAATGAATGTTGAAGGATAATTACATCATTTTATGTAGAACCACCGTAAGTCTTTAATATTTGGTTAGGTTATAACTGACTTTGTAGATTTCTCAAGACAACAGTGTTTTACCGCTAGAGCGTGTTGTCAGCATCAGCTGTTTGTAACACGAATTCACTAATCGTGGGAAGCACGATGTTTTGTGTTTGTTATATAAGCGGTGTTGTGCAAGCATGTCTTTTCAGACGATAATGATGTCAGTGTCAAAAAGAAAAAAAAAGAATTAGAAATACGCATTTACATAAGTGTAACAAAATACAAGCACCAAGAGTGAAACAAACTTCATATGTGCGCTACAATGACAAAGAAGTGTATCCACGAAATACTAAAGTACCTTGCAGGTAGTCTGATAATTAACCTAATATTGCTTATTAATAATGCATAATTTAATTGAAAATAACTTCTACTAATTTGTCTTCTGGAGTACTGTATATAAATGGAGCACAACTACAAGGAGTGAATCGGAAATTTTCATTTTCATTTAAGAAGCATGTTCTATGTATCATTATGTATTAAACTATTTATAATATTACATATTTTCTTGTGAAATTTGGGTGGAATTTGTTGGCACTGTAAATGTTTATAAATTTTTATGCATGAATAAAGCATATATACACATTAGTATATCATATGAGTATGAATTTTGGTTTTTCTTTAAGTCAGTAATACAGTGTTGTTCATTTGGTTTCAAAATACAGTAAGTCACAGTGTTTTAAACTGATCTATAGGCAAAGTTAGTAAAGAATACAACTGAATATACTACTTCCACGATCTCCTTCTGTAAGTATTACAGTAGTGGTCAGACACAAAAATCTTTACAAATAATATCAGGTTTATTCACCAGTGCGGATTTTTTTTCTGTTTTCCCACATGTTTACATTTCGTGACTTACGGGAGTTTCAAAACAATAATAGATTCAATTGCAGTTCTTGACCAGGGTGTCAATATCTGCTTGTGAGGTAACAGTACTAACCTACGTTGTAACGTAGACTTACGCTCCCCGATAACAGGTACATGGAACAAAACATTTTAAGATGCTTTTAGTGTTTGGATAGAACGCTATATCGCAGACAGTAATTAAATTACGATTATGTTTAACGTCTGAACTGACAGATGAAAGAGAAAGCCACGTGTTGCAAAAGGAAATTTAAAATCTGAAACGTAGTTTACATGAAATAGCACTTCAGATTAAGGCAAAATTTGTACTAAATACGTGACGTCACGCGAATACTCGGTTAAAAGATGGCGCTGCGTTGGCTCGCGCGCTTAGTTGCAGGTTAGCTGTCCTTGTCAATACATCGTGGTCAGTTGTATAGAATAACAAATTTAATAATTGTAAAGAAAGATTTGATTAGGATTCGGCAAAAAAATGTGCAAAAGTAACAATTGAAACGAGAAAGGTGAATGATGAAGAAAAGGAATGAAGAGAGCGTAATAAGCATTATTATGAGAAATTGAAACAGCGGCCGTTAAAATAGTGACAGCCTACTGCCAATTTTTTTTCTTGAAATTACTCAATTTTTATTTTAAAATCTTCTCAAATTTGTATTTGAAAAACTACTTAATTTTTATTTAAAAAACTACTCATTTTTTATTTGAAAAACTACTCAAATATTTGAAAAATTACTCAATTTTTATTTGATAAACCTACTCAAATTTTTATTTGATAAAACCACTCAATTTTTATTTGAAAACGGCTCAATTTTTTATTTGATAAAACTACTCCATTTTCATTTTATAAAACTACTCAATTTCTTTTTTGATAAAACTACTTAATTTTTATTTTATAAAACTACTCATTTTTTTATTTGATAAAACAACTCGGTTTTTTACAACCAGTATCAGAAGTTTGGACATTGCAGATTCAGGGCTGTAGTTATTTTGAAGGGAATTCTCCAGAATATGTTTTCAAACCACATCTGCTTCATTCAGTAGCCGCCGGCCACGCTATTGGAATGAATCACTAACCAGGCGCCCACAGGACGCACTAGGTAAAAATCATGAGCTTTACCTCCATTATCTTCTAAGTCTAGCTACTTGGGTGAACAGTAAGCGTAGTGGCCGTTGGTTCAGAGGGCCCTGGGTTCGATAACCATAATCATCATCATCAGTGACTAATGGTAATGCCTTGTCTATGCAACCAATATTCGCTGTCCTCTGCTACTTGTTTCATTTCAAAATAGCAACAATAATGAAGACTCTGTGCCAAGTCTTGAAGGAATTTCTTCCTCGGTCGTCCTCGGCCTTTCTTCCCCGTGATGTTTTCTTGCACCAGATCGGTAAGAAGGGTGTTATTTCCAAAGATGTGGGCAGTGAATTTAGCTCATCTTCTCTATATCGTTAGCATCAGTTGTTTCTTCCCTAGAAATTCATTCAGAACGATTTTGTGTGTTCTCTTTTCTATCCATTTAATCCGTAGCATTCGTCTCCAGACCCACATCTCAAACGCTTCCAGTCGTTTCCAATCCTGATCTCGGATTGCCCAAGATTCACAGCAATACAATAGCACACTCCATACAAAGAAATAAGAAATAACAAATTTTTTCCTAATTCCAAAATCTAAATTTGCACTAATTAAAATATTTCTCTTATTAGTAAACGCCTATTCGCGCTATTCGCCTTTTGATCTCTTTGCTGAACCTGTTGTCATTGGTGATCAGGCTTCCTAGATAAGGGAATGTGGTGACTTGTTCCACTATCTTGTCAGTATCTTTACTCACAACTAATACATTAGATACATTGATCTTCTTAATATTGAAGTTTGAGCGTGAATCTGGGAATGCTGATGACAATACACACAGTACCTTGGACAACACTTTCTCGGAGAATGCTACAATTGCTATGTCGATAACCTTAAATTGTTAATTTCCTTTATTCTGTGACTGGGTGTTTGAGCTATCCACTGCATCCTTGCAACTCGTACATCACACACAGCACTATCCTCCACCACAATATCACGTTTTTTCCATACTCTGTATATGCCGTCCACACTCAACAGAAGGTCTAACTTACAACGGCTGCACAAAAGTAAAACATGATAATTTTACTATCTTCTTCTGATAGGTAGATATTCACTCAACTGTACCCCCTAAATACACCAAAAATACTATTATTCACTGCATGATTAATCCCCGTATATAATAAAATTACAGCTTTGGAGGTGTACATCAATGTCTTTTCTTTCTTACTTTCTTAATCCGTTGAAATGAAATGGCGTATGGCTTTTAGTGCCGGGAGTGTCCGAGGACATGTTCGGCTCGCCAGGTGCAGGTCTTTCGATTTAACTCCCTTAGGCGATCTGCACGTCATGATGAAGATGAAATGATTATGAAGACGACACATACAGCCAGCCCCCATGCAAGAGAAATTAACCAATGATGGTTAAAATTCCCGACCCTGCCGGGAATCGAACCCGGGACCCCTGTGACCAAAGGCCAGCACGCTAACCATTTAGCCATGGAGCCGGATTTAATCCGTTTATCCTCCAGGGTTGATTTTTCCCTCTGACTCAGGGAGAGTTCCCACCTCTACCGCATTAAGGGCAGTGTCCTGGAGCGTGAGACATTCAGTCGGTGGATACAACTAGGGAGGAGGGTCAGCACCTTGCCTAGGTGGTCTCACCTGCTATGTAGAATATGGGCCTTGTGGGGGTATAAGAAAATTGAAAGGGAATAAGGAAGGAAGGAAGGAAGGAAGGAAGGAAGGAAGGAAGGAAGGAAGGAAGGAAGGAAGGAAGAAAGAAGCAGCCGTGGCCTTAAGATAGGTACCATCCTGGCATTTGTTTCGAAGAGAGTTGGGAAAACCATTTTAAAGGTGACTGAGGTGGGAATCGAACCCTACTCTACTCAGTTAACCTGCCGCGACTGTTTGGCCCCGTTCCAGACTACGTACCACTTTTCAAATTTCGTGGCAGAGCCGGGAATCGTACACCGGCCTCCGGGGATGGCAGGTAATCATACTAACCACTAAATCAGAGAGGCGGACCGAGTAAACAACGGTCACAAAAACGTTTGGCGAACTGGTTCCATTGATGAAAGATGTATACATCCGAATATAGAGCGCGGGAAGTAGACCGGATGGAATGGTTGTTCATCCGGAATCACGAACAGATTTTGTTGATGAGTGAAGAATTACGAGTGATTATGAAAACCTGCATTACTACAATATAGCGCATGATTTATGCCCATTTAGAACTTGTAAAAGAAATATATTGTATTTAGCACATGGCTTTACAGGTACAAGACATACGTACATGATTTTCGAATGCAAACTGTATCTTTATGTCCAGGTTGTTTCAGTAACTAATTGTCTCCGGAAACGCGCATGCAAAGTACTTTCTTTCTGGACACTCGGTGATAATATGTTTGTTGGTCTGCTTAGAGGCACCACAATCACAGTTAGGTTTAGGAATTCTTTTCCATTTGTATTGGAAATCTGCGCAGTTACCATGGCCTGATCCTATCCTGTTAAGAGTAGACCAGGTTTTACGAGGAAGCTCAAATCCAGGTGGCAACGACGAACCAATTTATGGTAGGGTTGACTCAGGCCTAGCATCTTGTCTTCCCTGCCATTCTTTAGTTGTATTGAAGTTGGTATACTTCAATTCTATTGAAGTTCTTATTAGTGGACATAGAAGGAATAGGCTTCACAGAGAGGCATTTTAGGGATTTGAAACTTTCATCTTTCTTCCCTGTGTTGTGGCTGATACATCAATGATTACATAGCTGATCTCCCACTCTTGGTAGCAAGTTCAAGGCTGGCCTTGGGGATTAAAGGGCACGGTGGTCTTCAACTTGTCTTGCGACGTCGTGCCACATACCGGCTATGTGAGGCATCTATATTTCCTAAAATAATTTTTTCCTGAAATATCATTTTTTGGATAAAGAATTTGTTAACATGAGTTTAGGCCTTTCTTCAATACAGTTCTGAATGGTTGATTTCCCGTTGTTCTTACTTGTATGATTCTCATGTTATCGTCAATGTATTTTAAAACTTTCTTGAACTTATCGCAGAGGCCCGGGTTCGATTCCTGGCTCTGCCATGAAATTTTGGAAAGTGGTACGAGGGCTGAAACGGGGTCCACTCATCCTCGGGAGGTCAACTGAGTAGAGAGAGGTTCGATTCTCACCTCAGCCATCCTCGAAATGGTTTGGCATGGTTTCTCTCTTCTCCAGGCAAATGCCGGGATGGTACCTAACTTAAAGCCACGGCCGCTTTCTTCCCTCTTCCTTCTCTTTCCATTCCAATTTTCCCATCCCCCAACAAAGCCCCTGTTCAGCATAGCAGATGAGCCGCCTGGGCGAGGTACTGGTCCTCCTCTCCAAAGGGTTACGCTCCAGGACTATGCCATTGAATCGGTAGAGGTGGGATCTCACGCTGAGTCCGAAGGGAAAACCAACCCTGGAGAGTAAACAGATTAAGAAAGAAATAAAGATGTAATTATGAATTTATATTGGCTGATTTCCTAAAATCCTTATAATATTTATAACTTTTTTTGATGATAATAATAAATAAAATCATAAATAAAAATATCTAAATAAAATTACTAAAAACTTAATAAAATTAATAAGCATAATTAACCGAAATGTCCGTAGTATGGGCGCCAGAGTTCACCAGAATGGATCCCTCGAATTTAGATAAGAGCATGATAAACTTTATATCCCAGGGCGTGTACATAATGCTGCGTACTGGTACATCTGTTGCAGGCCTTACCTAACCTCCTGAAAACGACTAATTAGGTAGGAACTGCACCTAGGTTCATCAATAACACTGATTCTAAAATAGCTAACTATATTCTTAACAAATTCCGTGCATGAGCACCTCATCAACATACAACATTATACATATAATACACACATAAAATATTGCTGGAAGACTCCATATTTACAACAACAACAACAATAATAATGAAAATCGTGGGAAAACGAAAGCGAGAACTAAGCTACCATTTGTAGATAGTCCGATGAACAATGTACATGTATGAAGATAAAAACCCTTCACTGTCTCTATATCAATTCGACTTACCGATTCTCATAATCGGCAGTTATCACATCACACAGATACTGTACCTTGTACTACTGTGTTCACATATTTTAACACTTGTTGTAAAGATATATACACACGTCTGTCGATCCTCAACATATAAATTTATGGAAAGTCTGAGATAGCTTTCACCAACATATAATGCTAGGCCGCCACAAGTGCTACAATACTTAATGCGCAAGCACTCTCCACAATCATCCACTTTCCACGAACATAACAAGACTACGCTCCACGAACGTTTGAAGTCCAGTCCATTGCTGCCGTGCCACTCCAGTACCGTGTATCAACACCACTTCCTTCCCGTACAGTGCGTCAGTTGTAGTTCTCTTATACAGTGTTACTGCTTGTAGTTGTAGTTATCTTCCTTCTCGTTCCTTTACAATAACTCTTACAATCACCCTTACAATGTTTTATACAGTCTCCCTGGTTGCTGCCGTATGATCAACCTTTATAGACATCAACATCCCCCTCCTCTCAGACGATACGTCTGGATTGGTGCTTGCCAGCCAATCATGGGTGAACCTCTTGTCAAGACCAAGCCCTGAACTATTTCTTCCTCCCAAGACAATAACAAACTCTGGGGTATATTCCATGAATCACCAAACTTTCCTAATACAACAACAAGCTCATCTCATCAGGCTGGGATATATACATGACTCATGAATTTCCCGACACAAGTACATCACAACAAACACTGGGGCAGCCATATGACTAATTCAAATTACCAGAGTTATTAAAGCAATGTTTCCCCACTCGTGCAAAACAAATTACTCATACCTACATATGTGGATATCTTCCAGCTTACCAATATACATGGCAAAATATACAAATGAAATACTGGTAATAATAATAATAATAAATCGAATACTGACAATAATATCTCTACCTTCTACATATAATTCGGGGGTGTGATATATGTACTATCACATATTATTATGATCTTGAAAACAAGATACCAAAAAAATTAATCGAAAGATTGAGATTATCCCCCTCACACCCTTATTTTAATTATCATACGCTGTTTTGTGTAACTGTATTTTCTTTTATCTCTGTACATTCCTTCCGACTATACGGTTATGTCACAGGAATAAATTAACTGACATTGTCTGTGGTACCGCACAAAAATACGAGGATGATTCGGAATTTTTCGCTCCCTACCTGCGCTGCTTCTGACCAGTTACTTCACTATAAAACTAACTTCAAGAGTTATATTATTATTATTATTATTATTATTATTATTATTATTATTATTATTATTATTATTATTATTATTATTATTTCAGTGTCCGACTCGTTGCTGAACGGCCAGCGTACTGGCCTTCGGTTCAGAGTGTCCCGGGTTCGATTCCCGGCCGGGTCGGCGATTTTAATCTTCGTTGGTTAAATCCATTGGCCTGGGGGCAAGGTGTATGTGCTGTCCCCAACATCCCTGCAACTCACACACCACACATAATACTGTCCTCTACCACAACAACACGCAGTTACCTTACATGGCAGATGCCGCCCACCCTCATCGGAGGGTCTGCCTTACAAGGGCTGCACTTGGCTAGAAATAGCCACACGACGTTATTATTATTATTATTATTATTATTATTATTATTATTATTATTATTATTATTATTATTTCAGTTGTTAGTCTGACATTTTTAAATACCTTTGTTATTGTAGAAAATTATAACAAATACTAAAATTTGGCAGGCCTAAATATTGTATGGTTCAATCGAGGAAAGGTAACCATGTAAGTTTACAAGGGCCTTTGGGGTATTCTGTGGGTAGATGATATTTTCATCCTCTACGCTTTCTGTTGTGCTGTTCATTAAATAATTAATTTACTAATTAGTCCGTTACACTGAGTTGTCTTGTACTAGATTAATGGACTCTATAATGAGATGATAGTGCTGGACAAGATCACTCGGAAAATTAATTACCATGCTTGATGTATAACACTGTGTTATACTTGTTTGCAAATCATTAGAGTTACAACCCTTGGGCTGAGAAGGTTAGATGGTAAAGTAAATGGCAGGTGCGATCCTGGCTCACTCCGGTGGTATTAGGTTGTGTTCAAATACGTCATCCCCGTGATAGTATACTTAACAACACGTAATAAAACTCTCACAAGACATAATTCTGGCACCTTGACGTCTCCGAAAACCATGAAGATAATAAAAGTAATATTATTATTTTTATTAATATTTTTTATTATAGTTACAGCAAAAATATTTTATATACGTTATGATACACTAAAATGAAATATGAAACACGAAACAAATAGTCTTATTGTATGAAACGGGAGTAATGTCAAAACACAGACTATGAAACGGAACGGCGAAATTAAATAATACCTTACACAAGAAGACATCCAACAGAACGGAGCCCAATTGAAGTTCACTGGAAAATGTGTGTAACGTGATATAACAAAATGTGTAACGGAAGGGTAACCATAGCAACCATGCAGCCAGTGACTTTGGTCAGACAACGTTACCTAGCAACTTCCCTCTTCTGTTCACAGGCCGCGCGAATCCCCAAGCGAGATCCATATGGCTTGTGTCAAGCTTGGCTTGAAAAGAAGCCTTGATAGCTGATGCAGCAGTTCGCTTGTAACTGTTAGAGTTTTAAGGTGCGTTGTGAAGTTTTTATCCAGATGATTAAAAAGACTACAGCGCTGTGGTCGAGGCTTATTTGCTCAAGAAGAAGAAATCAGAGTATGTGTGCCTTCTAAAATTCCATGCACTGTTTTCCATTTCTATTCAACCATCACAACGTTTCGGCGTAGTGTTAGTTTCGTAACTTATAACAAAGAAAAGAGCGAACGAGAACAGCTCTCACACAGGAGAGGTTAGAACATATACAGGCAAGACTACATGAACTCACTTTGGAGTGTCTCCATGGCTAAATGGTTAACGTGCTGGCCTTTGGTCACAGGGGTCACAGGTTCGGTTCCCGGTAGGGTCGGGAATTTTAACCTTAATTGGTTAATTTCGCTGGGTGTATGTGTCGTCTTCATTATCATTTCATCCTCATCACGACGCGCAGGCCGCCTACGGGCGTCAAATCGAAAGACCTACATCTGGCCAGCCGAACTTGTCCTCGGACACTACCGGCACTAAAATCCATACGCCATTTTATGTTTTTACTTCGGAGTGTAGCTCAGGAAACTGGTATTCACATTGGTCAGCACGTCATGCAACAAAATTATTACATTTACGAATGCACTACTTCAGTCATGACTTCAGTTTCATCTACAAGATTATTTCTTAGTTCTGATCATGTATATAAATAGCTGGTGAGTTCAGTTTCGTTTAATTTCTATAGACGTAATCATGCCGCTCCTTTGAGAAGACTACGTCCGCTCACCATTGATTCTAAAATCGGTGAAAATGTTCGTTGATCTTTCGTCACCAATTATATGAGCACGGATATCTCGCTTCCTAGTGTATGTAGCGTGTATACTGCGGAGCTTTACGCCATCTGAAGTTTGCACTGGGTGACGAAAGATACGATTTTCTTATGTGTTAAGGCTCAAGTTCTTTGCAGACTATTGAAGCATGTTTCCCGCAACTCCCACTGGTGCAGCAGATTCATGACTTAGCCAGGTTAAGTGATGCTGGCACCAGAATCACTTTCGCATGGCTTCCAAGCCACGTTGAGATTGCGGGAAATGAACTTGCGGATGTAGCTCAAAATGAAGTGGTACTTTTACCTCCAAGACCTATGAGTGCACCTGCTTAAGATTTTGTTCTCACCTACGTAGAACCATCTTGGCGTCCTGGGAATCGGAGTGGCTGTCTATCCGAACTCCCAACAAGCTGAGAGCAATTAAGAAGATAACCACCATGTGACGGTCCTCTTTCCGGCCTTCATGGCGAGAGGCCATAGTATTGTGTGGGCTGAGGATAGGTCACGCACAATACACGCACACTCAACTTCTAAAGAGGGGAGGCCCCCTAGTGTGATCTTGTGGTGCCGACTTCACCATGACCTACATCCTCACAGTGTGCGCCGATCTGTCTGGCCTAAGACGGAGCCTCGGCCTGCAGGAAACTCTCGAACGCATATTAGCCGACTAGCAAGGTACCCGTGCTTCACTACGGTTTTAAACTAAAAGTTAGTATTGAACGTTTTACATTTTGGAGAGTACTTTGTCAGCTGACACTATAAAATACGCCCTCAGTTCATTCGTCAAACGGTTTTGGGAAAATGATTATTTACAGAAGAACTTGAATATTTAAAATCCTATCTTATCTAACATGTAGGATCTAAAAGTGACCAATCTGTGGAAATCTGTACGTCGAACAGTAATGGATTAATGAATAATTTTGTTTAACGGGTGAATGTTATGAAATATTTATTAACATCTAGCATATAGACCACCCTTCCCCCCCCCAAAAATAATAATGTTAATAAGTTCGTGCCTGAAACAGTTTCGGAAGAATGGATGTTTCGTTTTTGAGAGTCAACCACTATCTAAACTCCGCAAGGGAGAAACATTTTGAAGTATGATATATTTTACACCTAGGACCTAAAAGAAGACCCTTCTCGAAATGTACAACATTGTACGTCAAATGGTTTTGAACAGATGAATAATTTCGTTTCCGGAGCTAACCTCATTTAACAATTTAGGTGTGGAACGTTTAAAAATCTTCCCCATTTCACATCTAGGATTTGAAATATATAACGATAATTGGAATTTGGTCTTCGTACGTTAAATCGTTTCGGAGGAAGGAATGAATATATTGAACCCATAATTCTACGATGAAATATAATTATAAATATTTATTTCAGCTACAAACAACTTTTTGAGAGTAGCCACGTTTTTATTTCAAGAGCCTCGCTCTCGTGGGAACGCACTCACCGTGCCAAGCGAGTCGCTAGCTCGTGAAATGCCGGGATACTTCGGTTGACCTCGAGTACCGAATAATGTATCAATTTAGGAAAATCCTTCATAACGAGAGATTTTGGCGACATGGTAAATCCAGGAATAAAGTATCTAAATTATTAATAAACATTACATGAAGATAGAATCCCCACGGAAAATATAAATCCAGTTAATACTGGAGGAAAGTTGGCGTCCTACTCGCGGATTTGCGACACGTGTTGAGGACAATGGCTGAAGAAACACCGCTAAACGACATGTCAGAAAAAAATTCGTTACGCCGGAGTAAGTATGGGAAAAAATATGAAATTAACACCGTGATGAATTATAAGTCTGTCCGAATTTATGGAATAAATTTCAAGAAAATTGGTCCAGTGGATGTGGAATTAGCAGATTGCACCATCGAGCTTCATGGCGAGGATGGCATCATCTCAGAGGGTATATGAGAAAACCCCTCCACCTACACCTTTTCATTCTATCTGATGGTCTGGATGGTGAAACCCACGTCGCTCGTCTGCAAGAAAGTGCGGGGTTTTCTTTTCAAAATCACTTGTTATATATTCGTGTCAACGGTTCAAGTAGAATATTAAATGGAAGGTGATAGAAATTTTCCTGAGCTTCCGCCGATGAAAACTGTAAAGGCTTAGATATATATTTAAAATACGTAGCTGAGTTTCTCTCCGTATTACAATTGTGTGTGTTGAGATTGTCAAAGGGAGACGGGAAGCTAGCCTGTGAGGTCTGATTTTTCTTATCTGTTGAAACACCTGGCCAGCAGTAGGTTCAAGGAAAGCAGGGTCCTGCGTAAACAGTGGCAGTCGCCATTTGAGAAGGGTGCTCGTCGCATGTTAAAACGCGAAGAAAGTGTGTCATTTGAGGCGTTAACCGATAATGATTGTAAAATCTGTGTATTTTAAGTTATATATATCTCTAAGAATATGGTGCCTAATGTAGCCATGGAAGGCTAAGCACGAGGGCAGCTGGCTAAATGTGGCCGGAATCTCCAGGATGACTACTCTTACAGATCTGTGTCCATATTTTGTATCAATGTTGTAGTTTAGAATTTGTTTGTCCCAATAAAATTTTCAGTGCGTGTGTCGAATTAATATTTAATAATGATCAGACGAATGTGTTATATTTCTGGTCGTCGTGTGAAACTCTTCAGGGCAATAAAATTCATGTAGAGAAACTGTAAAAATGTGAAGTATAAATCATGTGTTAACATTCTTTGAGATATTGTTCAAACTGAGTAAGATTAGGAAGGTTATAACGATAATACAGTCGTGGTGAATGCCTTAATTTCGAATATTGCATGAGTTCAGAATTTTTCGTCGAAATAATAATAATAATAATAATAATAATAATAATAATAATAATAATAATAATAATAATAATAATAATAATAATAATAATAATATTTACGACAGGATGAAACAAAATTTCAATGTTAAACGTGTATTTAACAGATATGTTGAGTAAGATTTGCGTTCATCTCTAAATCCAGTGGAGACTGATAAAGTTATATTTATTCGTGGGAAGGTATTTTTTGTGACATCGTGTATGTCGGTGATATTGGAAATCACGGTGTGTTATTGTATTCTTGAGGTCCGAATGTTGTAGTAAAAATGAATGAATAGATTATTATAAAAATTGTTCTTCACGGGAGTATTGAGGCGGGAAGTTTTGAAACAGGAAGAAATTGATTGTGCCGGAATGATATGTTGAGATAATAGTTGTGTAGATGTTGAAGGCATAGTCAGCCTGTATTTCATGATTGATGCCGCCGTGATAGGCGATGAAGATGATTTTTTGAAACAGGCTATGTTTGTTGATGGCGAAGAATTTTTGAGACGGGCTGTATGGAATGTGATATTTCTGAGGCAGGCTGTAGTGAGATTCTGCTAACAATCCGGAACAGCTGACCTGGCGAAGGTTGGTCCTAATGAGTGATCTGTGACGCCCATTATGATTTCAAGTTAAGATCTCCCAGTGAAAAACAATTTATATATAAGATTGTAGCTCTTGGCAGTTAAGTGACGAATTATGTAAACTCAGCATAACGAGTATTATAGTATGCGACTTCAAGGGTTGAAGAGCATTCTGAATACACGGTTGGTGTTATTTGACTGTTATAAAAAATTCCATTAAGAAAATTTCATATATTGCGAGACGATAATTATCATTAATAATTATACCTAAACATTGTGGGATAAGATATTGGACGTTATTCAAGCGATAGTTTGGCTGTGTAGATTCATTGAATTTCGCTTCACTGGATAGTTTATGGATATGAATGTTTGGAATAGTAAGATGGCAGGCGATTTTTGGGCCTCACCCTAGAATTTCAGTGTGGATTTTTGCGATGGTGGTGATTATTGTTTTGTTGATATTCACGTAATGTTAGACGTGTGCTGAAATTCATTATTATTTTTCCAAACTTTATTGCGTATGTCGGGATCGTGTTTGAGTTGTGGATTGCTTACCATACGTTATTTATTTATTTTCAATTTCACGTTTTATTGACAAGATAGGGACTTAGTTTCATTTTCCGACTTGCATTCAGTCTGTGGAAAGTTTCATTGTGTGCTATCGTTTCGACAAGTTTTCCAGCTAAATATCAAAGAATGTGTTTGAAGTTACGATTTCGCCTGCCATTCTAGAGGATGCATAGACGTCTAAGTTTCCGCTCGACGATAGATTTAGGGCGTCACATGTTATCATAGGAGTATACTGATGATGAGGCATCCCAGTTTACGCTCGACGATAGATTTAGGAAGGTGTGTGTGTGTACATAGAGGTTAGTGTTAGGTTGTGTAGACATTATGTAGGCTCGACGATAGGTTTAGGATGTCGTCTGTATATATTCAAGTCTTAGATTAAGTGTTTTTGCGAAGTGACTTGAACGATGGTAGTGTCTGCGGTAGTATATGCAATGCGAAGGGTGTTAGCGAAGTAATATTAAGGCCATGGTTTGGCACAGCCCTTACCAGGTGGAAGGTGTTTACATAAGATTGTGGAACCACTAGTGGCATGAACGTGAGGGTTGTCCAATATTGGATACTGAGCTAACGGCGATTGAATATTTACTGCTGTTTGCCACGCGCGTTTGAGTTCAGTGAGCTTTAAATTTTTTATTTATTTACAGACTTAATAGTTTTGTCGTTCAGACGTCTGATTGCTTTATTAGTGTGTGTGTTGACACTTAGCTTCTTTATGTGAGACTTGAGTTACTAGTGCGGTTTCGATTCGTCAGCTGGGAATATATTTTAATTTCAATTTTTCGTTCTTTCATTTATATAATAGTTGATTGTGGTCGATCAATAACGTTGTAGTTAGTTTGTTGGGACAAACAATAAGTAGATGGATCTGTAATGGTAGTCGTTGTTGTAAAGGAAAGAACTCCCTAGATTTTTTATTTTATTTTACCACGTGGTCTTGTAATTTTATTAAGCGTAACGTAATCGTCGATAAGCTGAAAGTTGGTTTTAAAAGAATATTTTTCAATAATTTACCACTTTTTATTTAACTCCAGTGTTTGGCAATTCTTCTAAATGCATGATGAATAAGTGTTTCCTGTATTTCGCAGTTTTGTTCCTTCAAACGACGTAACGTAAGATCCTCTCGGATCGAATTGATGTTGGTTTCTTCTGAACAGCTGTTTGGGTGATGCACGTTTCAGCATCGGGATTATTCTATAACTTAAGGGTGCCACGAGATGGCAATACATGGTGGAATTTTATCTTAATTATGGCTGCTGTTGTTAACTTGTAGTGAACACCATGCTTTCCAGTAGTATCTCGCAACCTATCCAAAGCAACTGATAGTCAATTTGGTTCGATTAAGGGTAAATTCGGCGGGTGTTCCCATGTCCGACAGGGTATTTGACTGGTGGATAACCTTAATTAAAAGTAAATCTGGAATTCTACTTGTTGAAGGTCAGATTTTCCACGGATGGTGTGGATTAATTCTCAGTTATCGTTTGGATCAATAGGTGCCCGATTTTCAGGTTTTCTTTCCAGTTTTCTAGTTTTCTCTGTCTACTAATCTGTGATATTTCTACTTTTCTCCGAAGAAAGTTCTTCGATAACTGTAAATAATAAAACAAACGCCGTGCAATGTGACTGTGTTTGAAACATTAAATAAGTAAACTTTTTAATGAATGATTTTATAAAGATAATTTTTTGCATTTAATTAATTCAATAAAAGTTAGTAAGCACATATTTGCGCCTCATTTCAAGTAGTTAGGCTCTCTTCTGAACCCCATCGTTTGGTTAAGATCGTGACCGAAATATTCCCGCTACGACCCCAAGATTTAAGAGTTCGATATTGCTCTACTGCAGCAGCTGTGGTCGACCGACGATGGAATGGTAAGTTAAAGGATTCAATATTTGTTTTCGTATCTTAACACCGATTTAACTCTCTGAGGGGTTAAATTTGTTTCAAACCTTCTCTTATTTAACACATAGGGTATCATTTGAAATTTTACCTTTGTTTAATATAAATGTATATTTTTGTCATCATTTCTCACCCTCCCCCCCCCCTCCAGTCAAAACTACTTTGGGGTGTATTGTTTTAAATCCACTTCTTATTTTTTCCTCATAAAAAAGGATTCAACTCATTTCAGACACTCCCCTTAAGTTGATTCCCCTCCCCCCCACCTAAGTGCGCGTTTCTTTATTTTCAAAAGGAGATTCCAAATACCAAATTTCACACGTAACAACCTTCGTTTTTGGAGATATAAGTATTATCCTCATACAAAGAATTCAACTCATATTTCAATTCATTTTTCCCTCCACCTTAATTGGATTTTCCGAAAACAAAAGAATATATGTTTGTTATTTTTAAAAGGAGATTGTAAATACCAATTTTCACGTCTGTAAAATCTTCAGTGTTTGTGACATAAGAAACCTCATAAAAATAATTCCACCCCTTTTTCAGTTCTTCTTACAAATCCTCTAAGTGATCTTACTAAAACAAAAATATATTACTTCTTTAAATAGGTTAAAATACCAATTTTCACGTCTGGAATATTTTAAATATTTCAGATATACTGTAGATATATTCATTTTAAAATTTCACCCCCTTTGAAACACCTGTTCAGCCCGCCCCCTCAAGTAGATTTTCCAAATGCAAAAAGTACGTGTTTCATTATTATTAAATGAGATTCCAAATACCTATTTTAATGTCTTTAAGCTGTTAAATGTTTGAGATATAGATACACTAATATTCAAATTTCACCCTTTTTCATGCCTTTAGAGACGAAATATCGAAAAACCCTCCCTTAGTGAGCACCTACATTGTAATATAATTGTATCCCCAAAATGTAATTTCTTTTTGTCCATTAGTTTTGGCTCGGTGATCAGTCAGTCAGTCAGTCAGTCAGTCAGTCAGTCAGTCAGTCAGTCAGTCAGTCAGTCAGTCAGTCAGTCAGTCAGTCAGTCAGTCAGTCAGTCAGTCAGTCAGTCAGTCAGTCAGTCAGTCAGTCAGTCAGTCAGTCAGGAAATGTTATATATATATATATAAGGCGACTATTGCTGATCTCGTCATCCGCTTTATGTGCGGCAGTGGATTAATCAAGGGTATATCAATTTCAAGTAATTCAGGGAACTCACGTTCCCTTTCATTTCGTTAGCGATTTTCACGGCTTAATTCAATAATTTGTTGTTTTATTTTGTACATTCTTTTCCAAATTCCTTCGTTGAAAAAATAATTTTGTTTTGTTTTAACTTTGTTTTCCGCTTAATTTGTTCAGAGAGGATGATTACCTAGTTGTACTTCCTCTTCAAACAAAAATCACCACCACCACCACCACCACCACCACCACCACCACCACCACCACCACCATTGCGGGCACAGCGCTCCTTGTCACCGCTTCTCTGCACTCCTATGACTCAGTACTCCGTTATGAAGTCTTAAATTATACTCCCTGTACCTAATCATTCACTGGTTCTACTGGAGTAGTACTCATCATCATATACTTTTCCCGTTTCTCGTGCCGTGTGATGTATACAGTGACGAGAAAGTAATTGTTACAAGAATGTAAAGATTAGAAGTGTAATTCAAGAAGTAAGTTACAAATAAAACTGCTCCTTTTAAAAATAATTATTAAAAGTAAGAACTGCTAAGCATGTAATCGTTACAAGTAATCCGATTACTTTTTAATAACTTTAAAACATAGTGTATGCCACACGGTTCGCCATGGTCAAAAATCTCTTTCGTTCTTACACTCAGTAGTGCCAACTATATCCAGCAGTATATGCCGGTTGGCAACTGCTGTATTTCGGTGAACAACAGTTCTTTCACTCCTAAAAAGGATTACACTCAAAGAGTTACCATTTTACTGTTTTCCCGTCAACATTTCGCAATATCTGAGTGTGTGTTCGCGGTAACTACCCGGTCCCTATCTCCATTTCACTTCTGACGACATTCGCTTTCCCTCCTTGGTTGGTCTATTCTGACCACCCTGTATAGTCACAGATTGCTTGCAGCTAAACTGTGTGTGGTTTCACAACATTGTGCTTCACATAGAGTGGACACCTGACTCTAATGTACCATGACGGCGGTCGGCGTAATCCTTAATGTTTGGTCCACTGGCTATTAACTACGAGAGTGTGGTAACGATACCATGACGTAAATGACCTTCGGTATACGAGAAATTGACGACTGGTAGGGATCTGGTGAAGTACTCACAGACTGTATGGCGGAATTTAACCCTTAATACTGATTGTTATTATTCCTATCTCATATGATGGTGTTTGTATTGTAGAAAGTTGTCATAATTTTGTAGTCCTGATGAATGTTCTGTACCTTTAACCTGAACAGTTTTATAACATGCCGGTAACGCAATTTTGGAACATTTCGGATGTTAGGGAGGGGTACTATAAACTCAAACGTTCATTACGCTATTCTGTTAGTCCAAGTGTCTACATATGGCCTATACAGATTACTTTAATTTCACGATTTTAATACTGAAATACACATACGGCTTTTTCCGTTCCCACAAAAACCACCATTTATAAAAATCATTGTGTACATCAGAATACAGATATTAATCATGTCATGTACCTTATTTTCAGTCTGTACTGTCGTGAAATTCTGTTTAGCACTCAAGAGGTCCAAAAGCACACTTTTTGCAAAGTTTCCTGGTCCATTCAAGACACCCTGGAGTCTTGCATGCACAGCAGTGGTAGGCAGTTCAGTTATTCTAAATCTTGATCACTTTTACTGACATAATTTGGATCTGCGTAAGATCCTCTTACATTAAATATATCTGAACACTGCTCGTAATTGGAGTCACTAGCTACTTCGGAACGTGACTTCCCGCTACGAAACTAGACTAACCACGAGGTGCGCTCTGTGTGACTGTCACAAAGCTAAACACCACCCACTCTTTGATTTGGATCACAATTACCTCAACAATGCAGAGAGGAGATGTGCAAGGAAAGAAAACTGGATCGGAAAGGCATTTAGCCAATCAGCCGCTGCGAAAAGTTGAATTGGTCACAGAGACTGTGACTGGGCCTCGTGACTTAGGGGATAAAACCGTGTAATTGGCGCCTACTTAATTCATTAACAGTTAGGTAAGTACTACTTCAACAACTCTCACAAGTCAGTACCTTCTTCTCAAGACTGACAGTTACTCTGTAAATACTGAACAAGGCCATCTAAATACTTTTAATTACAACACAAGCCTACTATAAAATAGCACACATAACAAATATTACTTCCACTAGCCAGCTAATGATCACTTAGAATATAAGATTACTTTGCCATAAGTTAACTCTGTAGGAAAACAAATTAGCGAGTTAATGAGCCATAATCAGCCTACGCTAATCGCTACAGCCAGCTATATACCTGTAAATGTAGACTAAATTACTTATATTAATAGAACTAAGACTAAAATGTACCATCTTCAACGCTAAACGCCTTAGCTAACTCACCACTTCTCTTGTCGGGCTCCATGGATAAATGGTTAGCGTGCTGGCCTTTGGACACAGGGGTCTCGGGTTCGATTCCAGATACTGTCGGGAATGTTAACCATCATTGGTTAATTTCGCTGGCACGGGGGCTGGGTTTATGTGTTGTCTTCATCATCATATCATCCTCATCACGACGCGCAGGTGGCCTACGGGAGTCAAATCGAAACCTGCACCTGGCGAGCCGAACATATCCTCGGACATTCCTGGCACTAAAAGCCATACGCTATTTCATTTCACCACTTCTCTTGTAAATGTACCGGAACACGCGCAGGGGTACAGGTGGATACACACTCAAGAAGCAATACCACTGGTAAAAAGTCATCGGGGAAACTTACCGATGAAAAATTACGGCCACCAAAAGGTGAACTGCACATCAACTCTACACATTATACAAAATATTACTGTCGTACACGTCGTTAATCTACAAACCACGTCTTGCACCAAGCAATTTTCTCTCCATTGAAATGGGACAAAGGACCTAAATTGGGGCGGTGCTCCCAACTTTCAGTATCGCTTGTGTGTCACCGCACGGTGGTGAGGGCTGGGGTATAGTATTTTAAAGTACTAGCAAGAAGGGAACATCAAAGGCCACAAGAAAAATATAAGGGCGCAGACTGTGAAGTGGTCTGGAACATTCCTTCATTTGTGTGAAGCGGAAAGAGTTCATGAGCAAGCCACATGAGTACAAGACAGCAGACGAATTCAATTGCAGCGTATTTCTCTTCGTCCAGTGCCGTCTCCTCCATCATTGTGTTCTCTATATCACGGTCGCTGTTTCATGGTTGTTCAATCTCTGTGAGAGTTTCTGCTCCTAGGAAAATCTCCTCCGTCTGCGGCTAGTTTTCCCTTCTATCCTTGTCTTCTACAGTTACGCTCATTTTTTTTCATTTCGGAAGACGCGATAGAAATGAGCATTTTTCTGCGATGTTAAGACTCGGCGCTACGGAGTACCTTTTTGTTGATGATGAGGCCTAACCTTGGTACAACGCCCAAGGGCACAAACAACAATTAATACAGAGAAATGGCAGCATCAACATCAAAGCACAAAATTACTTACCTTGGGGCAGTAGCATACGTACATAAAACGTCGAAGGGCCCAGAAATATGAAGGAATAAAGAGGACAGGACCTTAAACTAACACTTGAGTGGTTGCCTGATCAAAGTGACTAAGAAAATTAAATAATGAGACCAAATTAGAATTGGAGTGAAATATTTACTTAATGAATAAGATTAAAATTTCATGAATATTTACAATTGAACATTTGGCACCTTTTAAATTGATAAAATCAAAGAAAAAACACAGATATCAATTAATAAATTACTAAATAATATTAAATTGAATCATTTGTTTAAAAACTAAGAATACTGAAAAGCTGATACCTTCATAACTTACAATTAATTTGATACTGTTTTAAAAAATATTAACATTAAATTCTTAAGGTATACCTTTCAAAAATTAGAATACTGGCCAGTAGCTAACTATAAATCAGGTAAATTGAAATTTTTTTGAAATTGAAATTTGTTTGAATTTATTCTTACGTGAAGGTTTAAGCAATTAAGAAACCCGTACACGCACACAAATTCAAAATGTGACTGGATCAGCAGTTAAAATTACACAAATAGTTAATTAAATTAAAATGATAATAAATAGTAGAAAATATTCCCCAAACCGATCATAAATTTACAAAGAGAAGAACAGTATTAATGTTCCACAATTAAAAAACAGAACAACGACACGCACAAACTGAAGCCTGCAGCTGCCCAAGCCAAACTGCCATTCATTAAAAGTAGCCAAGGCCGCTCAAAATTAAAGCGTACACACCGGATAAGGGATATGATGCAACAAAATATTAAAGAAAAGAAACAAGTACGGATGAGAATAAGACATGTGAGTGTTACCCACAAAAATTTGAGAACGGGACTAATATATTTCAATTTTCTACAAGCCTAGGAGTTACCGAACATGATTAATAATAAAAAAATATTATTGCATAAATGATCAAATTTTAAGTTCATAGGATTTAACATTTCATATAAGAGAGTATTTTACAGAAGACCAAAATGGTTGTTTACCGAAAATTTCATGACGACGGTTGTAGAAAATGCCTTCTTCAAATAATCCATGGCAATAGATGAGCTTCCGAAGAAAATATTTTTAAAGAATATTTACTTACATATCGGAGGTTTCAAATCCAATTTAGTGTAATCCAATGGCACAAATCTTACGATACAGTTAGAATTTCAGTGGTAGAATGCCCGCCTGCCGCACAGGTAGCGGTTAACACTCATATCATCAAATATTACTGCCAAATTAACAAGTATGCTACGTGAGGAAATTAACACGAGAATTACAATCCATAAGGGTGAACTCATCAATCAAAATAGTTTGAACGATAATCGAGGTAATAATTCGTTCATAACGAACACAGAAGCGGATCAAGCAACTTCCTCAAACATGTCATCCATGGAAATCACAACGCACCTCAGCCGCACATACAAAGAAATCATGGAAGAGTCACAATCCACTCAAAAGACACCAACGCCTTCCAACGTACAGCCGACAATTTTGACAACAGCAGATGTACGATTCATCAACTCCGAAAAGGACCTTACGATGAATGAAACAGAAATACAAACAGCTTGGATATACATAGGGCGACTACACCATAATATCACTGTAGAAATGGTAAAGCGACACCTAACCGAGTTAAATGTGACAAATATTATTGAATGTGAAGATTTACAAACTAATAATTCGCTTAAAGCACTAAGAGTAGTAATTCCTTTACATGAAATGGCGAAGGTTGAAGGTCCAGAAGCGTGGCCTAAGGGCATTGTCGTGAGACGATACCGTCTTTTTCGCTCCCGAGAAACAGGAGTCAAACTCCCAGCGTAACTTTCTTCGGATCTTGTTATGGAACGTACAAGGTCTAAAGAGCGCCATACAGTTGACAAACAATAACCTTCTACAATCGCATGATATTCTCATACTACTTGAGGCTCTATCTACCAAACCCAATGAACTAAAGCACTTGTATGCGAAACATATATCAGCAACGCAAGGACCAATAGGGAGACCAATGCGCGGTATTTCATGCTACTACAAAGACTAAGTACACACCAAGAACAGGATACAATGATAATAAACTTTAAATGTATCTCCGTGATAGCAATATACGCAGGACCACTAACACCCATTGAAGAACTAATAGCAATCATCATGTCCTCCATAAAGCAAATAGCTTCGGGCAGAGACATAATACTTGCCGGAGACCTAAACTGCAGGCTTGACAACAACAATCATAGAGCGAAAGAGCTCCTGGAAATGATGACTGAGGAATGTTTCAACCTTGCTAACAACTTCGAAGATAGAACGTACTTTACATATACAGGGAGAAGTACTATAGACTTCATCCTTTACAAAGGTCAAAACATTAAGCTAATAAATTACTCCGCGTGTTTCACTACGGAAGAGGCGATGATAAGGAAACACTGTCCTATCTCGACGCATTTTAATGTCTCAAGAATAGAGAAGAGAGAGAACTACCCTGATGCCAAACCCTCAAGACAGATAAATAAAAATGTACTCAAACAACAAACTAAAGAACGGAAAGAACTTGAAAAGAACACAAAGAATAATGACATAGATGCAGCCGCACTATCTCTGGAGAAGACATTCAAATCATCACTTGTGTATAAGCGTAAGAGAAGATCGCGAATATGGTTCGATAAAGATTGCTATAAGAGAAAGAGCACTATTAAGGCCATGCATGCAGCAAAGAACAACAAGAGCGTTGAGACAATAAGGCAATATATCGTCATCAAGAAGGAATACAAGAAACTGCTGTCGGTGAAACGCAATGAACATATGGAAAAGGAAGCGATAAAAATCGTGAAGGATGCCATAAAGGACCCGTTTGTAGCATTAAAGCCTAGGAAAATGCAAAGCAATGGAATGATAGAAATGGACACAAGGGAAGATCACTTTAGGAATATACTAAATGTTGATGAGGACGTCAATACTGAGGCTGCGATAACAGGATCATACCAAGAATTAACTGACCCGTTCACAAAGAAAGAGGTGTACGAAGCTATTATGTCACTTAAAAATAAGAAGGCCATAGGACCCGATGGCATTTACATCGAACACATAAAAGACTCATCAGAAACACTGTTACCGGTGATTTCAAACCTAATGAACCTCTGTCTACAAGTATGTGACATCCCAACCTTTTGGAGAACCTCGACTATGAAAATGTTGTACAAGGGAAAAGGCGACCAGTCAGACCCTAACTCATATAGAGGAATAGCTATAAAAAATGCATGCTGAAAATAATGACAAAGCTTCTCACAAAAAGAGTTGCAGACGCAGTAGAACACAAACTCCCAGAGGAACAGTTTGGATTCCGTAAAGGAAGGAGCACCCTCCATGCCATTAACAACCTCATCGATGACATTGAAGAAGCCCTCAGACATCCAAGAAGCAAATTCCATGCAGTGTTTATTGATTATACAAAAGCTTTCGACACGTTAAGCAGACCACTAATAATCGCGAAGCTGAAAGCAATAATGGCAAAGGACAATCTCACGATTCTGATATGTAACATACTGACGACAAATTAGTCACAAATTGATGACCAAGTCGCGACTTCGAAACTGGCCATGCAGACCAACGGAGTACTCCAAGGAGACCCACTAAGCCCCTTGCTGTTTAACATTGCGACGTACGATGTGGCAAAAGTTACTCAGCAAGGAATAGAGGATTTGAAAATATACTTATATGTAGACGACATGGTCACTGGATCAAGTTCCCTACATGATGTACAAAAAGCTGTAGACAATTTAGACAGGTGGGCAAAAGATAACAAGAACAAAATTAACAGAGAGAAAACAGTGGAAGTGACATTTCAGAAAGGTGGCCGAAAGGCCGCAAGTGACAGGATATACCTAGGATCTACAGTCCTCAAGACTGTCAATACATTTAAGTAACTAGGACTGACCATGCAAACAACAGCAACAGCCTATAGAATTGATATAAAGTCTAGAGCAACGGCGGCCACCAAAGCAATATATGATATTAAAATAATGACCAAGCTTTCACTAGAAACTGCTATGAAACTATTCGATGCGAAAATTGCGCCAATTGCCACATATGGACTAGACATTATATGGGTTATACCGGGTCTGGCTGAGCTGAAGACAATTAAAGTAGTCAAGTCGCGCTTCCTGAAAGCTACACTGGGAATATCAAAATACACAAAATCAAGGCTTGCACATGAGCTTTCAAAGAAAACCTTCTTCATCGGGGACCTCCGAACGAAGCGAGGATTTCCATCCACAGATGCTTGGGAAAAATTAATGCAGGACAGAGTGAAGAAGAGGGAAGAAATCTGGCTCGATTTATACTCAACGGAGGCGATGATGAATAGAGCATGGACAAAGACTAAACAAGACATGCGACATTTCGTTAACTCGATGGCGGTCCATGGGTATCACCATAAACTGTGCAACACCGAGTAGTTCCATGACCCCGACGAAACCTGTGTTTGCAAGCTGTGCAGTGAGCATTGCAGTCGATATCTCGTAATCACATGCAAAAATCGGGGATTATCCATTGTGAACTTCTGTAATAGTGAGAGGTGACAGTACATATGACAAACTTTGTTTATACAATGCACAATTTGTGTGCTGTATCTTTATTAATTATGATGATTAATAAAGAGTTTATTAAAATTAATGTTTTACTTGGAGCACACAACAATGTAAAAATAGTATTAAGACATACATAGCCTTAGAATTATAGCACTTTCAACCCGGGGTATTTAGTTCCTTTCCCCTGGCTATCCAATATGCCTTCCAACGAACACAACTTGACCTAACCATCTCGGAGCCTGGCTGCAAGACAAGTCCCTGGCATGCCGGAAGCTCGCAGTTCAGAAACGAGCTACACGCATGCGCGCCGTATTGATCCACTTATCGAGCGAACAGAATGATCGCAGCTCAGCGCAACAGGGGCTACTTGCAGATTTAAATATATAGACATTATCGATCAGACCAATCAACATCATTTCCAAATAATGGACAATTAGAGTGGGGGGAAAAAAACCTGTATACGAGCAAATATGCAAATAAATACCTCTTGCCATATTCATGTCACACTTGCGATCTAATATATCCACTTCAAACGCGTGAATTTTTTTCATTGACGAAGCCTTTATTGACCATCCTTCGACACAGTAAAGCAGAACAGGAAACACAAAAACTTCACAACACCCTAACGAGTTTCGAATCGGAGGTAGCGGTAACACAAATAAGTTTGAATTTCCTGAAGCGCCAATGTTTTGGGGTCGGGGATATTTCTGGAATTAACGTCACCACTTTCTTGACACCGTTGTAACCATGGCAACCTGTGTTACACTCGGTCAGTAGCGCCATCTTCTCTCTGTGCGCTTTCTACTGTAACTAAGAGCTTGAGGAAATATCGTATGAAGGTGAACCCCATTCTACTCCACAGTACGGAATTAAAATACTTGAAGTGAACGGGAAGCGAACCCACGGCCTTGAAATAAGGGATAAGCAGACTACCTATACACATCAGGCATGGATAATAATAATAATAATAATAATAATAATAATAATAATAATAATAATAATAATAATAATAATAATAATCTATCTATATAAATAAAATTGTAAAGACCGTGTGTCTGTACATTGACTATTTTGGCGAAATTTCCGTACAGTTATCCGTATCAGGTGTAATAATGACCATCTACATAATTTTTAGCTTAGGTGTCTGTCTGTTTGTTTGTTTGTCTGTCCTTCTATAACTTGGAAACTACTGGATACATTTCCACCAAACTTCATGTTTAGAATCCACCTGACCTTGGGTAGGTTTTCGGGAAAATATTGTTTCTAATTTCCTGAAATGACTGGGGATTTATACGGAACCGAAACCGTGATTTTGCACTCTCTCGAAATGCACACAACCAAACTTAATGGGAATATACCTGAGTAAATGGAAATTTATTTCTAAATATATTTTCTCATTCGCATCATTTCGATACCAGGATTAATAAGGGAGATATCATTTTCGGTACAAGTCCCACCGGACATAATGCAAGAGCGGGTGCGTGTAAAGCGTATTTATAACAACTTGAAAACTACTGAAGATATTTGAACCGAACTTTACATTTAGCATCCACCTGTCCAAGGTCAACACCATTTCAAATTCCCGGAATGGACTGGGGTTTTATAGGGAACCGAAATGGTGGTTTTGCTCTCCCACAATATATAAAGTACAAGACCAACCTGACTGGAAATCGGCCAAACTTGATGGAAATATAATTCTAATTTTTCCTCATGTGCATTTTTCTAACTGGAGGATTAATAACGGGGATATAATGAAAGGTCGGTTTCTCAGGCTAAGTCCAGCGGACATAGCCCAAGGGGTGTTATACGTGGAGTAGATTCCTTATCTATCTATATAAATCAAATCGTAATGACCGTGTGTCTGTGCGTTGACTATTTTGGCGAAATTTTCGTACAACTTTCCGTTTAAGGGGAAATAATGACTGCCTGCATATTTTTTAGCTATATTTTCCTGGAAGTCCTAAACTTTACCCCTTCGCCCAAAATCAAGGTTGCCTCACAATCTGCCACAGGAGCTGAAAAATTGAAATTAAGCAAAATTATACGTTTTATGGAGGCAATTTAATGACGGTGCAGACCTTAGTTTCGAGGTATTTCGTGGCTAATCGGCAAGTCCTATCACAAAACGGATGGCACTATCTCCGTTCAATTTGGAGTGATTTACAACTTTGGTCCTGTGGCATTTTGTCGTCTCTCTCTCTCTCTCTCTCTCTCTCCCTTGTAGGGTAGATTTGGCTCACACGTATGTTACTTAGAGTGACACGCTTATAGGAAGGATAGATTTATCGAATTTGGCACGCACATTGACACGACCAATGGCTATATGCGGACCAAAATTCGTGATTCTAGCTTCCACATAAGTATGTGAAAAATAATGTAAAATAATAAAAATGTACCCAAATTTCACCCCATTCAAATATCGTAACTCAATCGAACCCATAAATATGGGAGATACGAGAAAATGTTTTAAGGCCAAACATGTAGAGCAATGAAAGGGACGCCTGAGATTGCAAACAGTTTGTCGGTATAATGTACCGTTTAGGAGCAGTAAATCTTGAAATGAAGGTTTGCACTTACAAACGTGTCCATGCTTATCTGTCATGTATATAAATATAATCGTAATGACCGTGTGTCTGTACATTGACTATTTTGGCAAAATTTCCGTACAGTTATCCGTTTCAGGAGTAATAATTACCACCTGCACATTTCTTAGCTTTGGTGTCTGTTTGTCTGTTTGATTGTATGAGTTCTTATAACTTGAAAACTACTGAATATATTTCTACCAAACTCGATATTTAGAATCCACCTGTCCTTGAGTAGGTTTCATTACTAATATTATTTCTGAATACATAAATTTACTGGGAGTTTATCCGAAACGGAAATCATGACTTTGCACTCCCACAAAATATGCACATCCGAAATTAATGGAAATCTACAATCGTTAATGGAAATCCATTTCTAAAACATTTTTTCTCATGTAAATTTTTCGGCAGGAGGATTAATAAGTGAGATATCGTGCACGGTCGGTTTTGCAGGTTAAGTCCAAGCGGACATAAATCAAAACGTATTGTACGTGGGGAAGATTCCTTATATATCTATATAAATAAAATCGTAACGACTGTGTGTGTGTGTGTGTGTGTACATTGACTATTTTGGTGAAATTTTCTTACAGCTACACGTTTGAGGGGTAATAATGATCATCTGCATATTTTTAGTGTAGTTTCCTGAAAGTCCTAATTTTTACCCCCCTCACCCAAATTTAGATTGCGGCACAATCTGCCAGACGAGCAAGAAATTTGAAATTTGGCAAAATTATACGTTTTAGCCTGTAACGGACAGAAAATTCTTCTTCTTCTTCTTCTTCTTCTTCTTCTTGCATTACGGCCTCTGTAGGACCACGGACAGCTTCTTCATGGATTGCATTTTCTTCTTCTCCTCCCAGAACCTATTCATCCTTTCTCTTCTTCTCTCCCGTTCTTCTTCCGAGATATTCAGTATCCTCTTCTCTTGTCTACTCCACTGGTGACTCTCAATCCTTTTCCTGTATCCATCCCTATCATTGATCTCTGGCATATTAGTCGGTATGTACTTGCTTCTCCAATTTTCCTTTTCTTTCACCTTGATCCCCAATTCCGACCAGTCTTTCCGGAGTTCAACTACCCACTTGGTTCCTGTCTTTCCTCGTGTCCTCGCTGTTGTTTCCCATACTCTTTTCGTCATTCTAAGATCTTTAAATTTCTCACTTTTTTCCCCGAAGAATATCAAAATATGGAGTCAATTTTAATGATGGTGCAGACCTTTATTTCGAGGTATTTTGTGAGATAAACTGGAAGTCTTATCACATAACGGATGGCACAATCTCCGGTCAATTTTGAGTGATCTTCAACCTTGGTCTTATGGCTTTTTGTCGTATCTGTGTCCCTTATACGTAAGATTCGTTTTTATTTCTCGATTTTAAGTAAATTTGGGCTTTTTATATGCATTATTAATACTTTCAATCACTTACAGGAAAGATAGAATAATCAAACTCTACACGAACATTGGCCCACCCAGTACCCGTATGTGAGCCAAATGCTATGTATGTAACTGTCACATAATAATCCAAAAAGTAATGCAATGTAAGATAATCTTACACAAATTTCGCCCTATTCAACGTTTCTAACACAATCTGACCCATGAATAGATGAGATGCGAGAAAATATCATAGGACCTGCCATTTAGGCCGCTAAATACTGCGTTTTAAGGTAGAATCCTTTGTCAGTATGACGTACCGTTTAGCAGAAGTTAATCTGTAAATGAAGGTCTGCAATATTGTAAACATGCATATACCTTCGTATGTCGATCTATGTATATTCATTGATGTCGATTTGTAGCGATCCAGAAAGGGTGTGTCTGCTATTGTAATCAGTACTCCCCAATCCAACTTTGACTGGCAGTAGGAATAGGGTCCTTCTCCAACTCACTGGCATTAGTAAGGAGGGCCTACCATTGTAATGAATAATTCACTTCTCGATTTGATTTGCAGAAGGATGGGGAACATCAAATTTTGTTCAAAACTCCCCTACCCGATTGTGTTTGTCTGTAGTCCAGGGTGCCCGCCATTATAAACAAATTTACGCATCTAAAATGTGATTACCATTAGGCATAGTGTCCTGTTATTTTAATGGAAACTCACCAACTCTGTGTGACTGGCAGTAAGCTGGCTGGCAGAAGAAAAAAGGGCCTGTCATTCTAATGATAACTGCACAACTCAATTTTGACTGGTGTTAGGAATGTTATCTGCCATTATAATGAAAACTCCTCAACTGTAATCTGTCTGTAAGTAGGAAAGGGGGCCTGCCATTGTAACGAAAACTCTCCATATCGATTGTGAGGGTGCAGTAGGCAATACGGCCTGCAATTATGACGTAAACTTCCCAACTCGATTGTGAATGGCAGCAGGCAAGTGAGCCTGCCGTTATCATCACAACTCCACAACCCACAATTTACATTTGAAACAACATATGCTATTTCTCGGATAACGCTAAGAGACATGTAATTTTAAAGCAATTTTATTTATTGCATGTACATTATTTACTTCGATATCCGTATACAATGTAGAATACCGTAGCGAAGCACGGGTACATTTGCTAGTAATAAATAGAATAACTAGATGACCCATGCTGCACCTCAGCATTAGTTACAAATAGGTCAGAAAACTCGTCTTGATATGCCTACCTTATTCATATTGTTTTGCCAGACTTTTACAATGGTTTTACGAACATTTAGTAAGAACTGCGTTATGATATGCCGCAGTTAGTTGTCAGAATTCTTCCATTTTGATGATTATCTGGTAAAAATCTATCCATATATTCCCTTTTTTTAATCCCCCACTTCTTGATGTAAAACTTAGTATTATGTTGCAGAAGGCAATGGTATGTTTAATCGCAGTTCTTCTATATCGAACAGTTATCTTGTGACCTCAGAGCTTGGTCTAGAAGGAGCTTTCTTTGCCAGCCAGAGAACATATATGAGAAGGACAGCTGATTCAGATAGTGATGGAACCAAGTAGAGGTAAAAATATCCTGGACGTGATGCTTGTAAAACCAGACGAGCTCTATAGAGAAACCGAAGTAATAGAAGGTATTAGTGATCGTGAAGCTGTTTTTGTCGTAGTTAAAAATAAATGTGATAGAAAGGAAGGTATTAAAAGAAGGATTATTAGGCAGTACCATATGGCTGATAAAGCAAGCATGAAGCCGTTTTCAAATAGTAGTTATGATCGCTGGAAAACGGTAAATAAAAATGTGTACAGACTCTGGGATGGGTTTAAAGCTATTGTTGAGGAATTTGAAAATAGGTTTGTACCTTTAAAGGTAGTAAGTATGGTACAGAGCCACCTCATTATAATAGAGAAATAAAGAGACTAAGAAGAAGGTGCAGATTGGAAAGAAATAGAGTGAGAAATGGCTGTAGAAGTAAGGAGATGTTGAAGGAACTTACTAGGAAATTGAATCTAGCAAAGAAGGCAGCTAAGGATAACATGATGGCAAGCAAAATTGGCAGTCATACACATTTTAGTGAAAAATGGAAGGATATGTATAGGTACATTAAGGCAGAAACAGGTTCCAAGAAAGACACTGAAGAAATCATTAATGAACACGGGGAGTGTGTATGTGAAGTTCTTAAAAAGGCGGAAGTATTCAGTCGGCAGTATGTAAATATTGTTGGTTACAAGGATAATGTCCAGATAGAGGAGGTGACTAATGCTAAAGAAGTATTAAACTTTACATATGATAACAAAGATATTTCCAATATGATACAAAATTTGAAAACTAGAAAAGCGGCTGGAACTGATAAGTTTTCGGGAGATATACTAAAGACAATGGGTTGGGATATAGTACCATATCTGTAATATTATTTGATTATTGTTTGGTTGAAGGAGCTATACCAAATGAATCGAGAGTTGCTATAGTAGCCACTGTGCATAAAGGAAAGGGTGGTAGACATAAAGCTGAAAATTACTGGCCATTAAGTTTGACATGCATTGCATGTAAGCTTTGGGAAGGCATTCTTTCTGATTATATTAGACATATTTGCGAAATTAATAACTGGATCGATAGAAGGTAGTTCGGTTTTTGGAAAGGTTATTCCACTGAAGGTCAAATTGTAGGATTCCAGCAATATATAGCAGATATCTTGGATTCAGGAGGCTAAATGGACTGTATCGCGATTGACCTGTCTAAAGCAATTGATAGGGTTGATCATGGGAGACTACTGGCAAAAATCAGTGCAATTGGACTAGACAAAAGTGTGACTGAATGTGTTGCTATATTTATAGAAAATAGATTTCAGTGTATTAGAGTGGGCGAAGCTTTATCTAACCCAGTAATAATTAAGAGAATTCCTCAAGGCAGTATTATTGGACCTTTATGTTTTCTTACATGTATATAAATGATATGAGTAAAGGAGTGGAATCAGATGTAAGGCTTTTTGCAGATGATGTTATTCTGTATAGAATAATAAATTACAAAGTTGTGAGCAACTGCAACATGGCCTCGTTAATGTTGTGAGATGGACAGTAGGCAATGGTATGATGCTAAACGGGGTTAAAAGTCAGGTTGTGAGTTTCACAAATAGGAAATGTCCTCTCATTTTTAATTACCGTGTTGATGGGGTGAAAATTCCTTTTGAGGATCATTGTAAGTATCTAAGTGTTAATATAAGGAAAGATCTTAATTGGGGCCATCACATAAATAGGATTGTAAATAAAGGGTACAGATCTCTGCACACAGTTATGGGGGTGTTTAGGGGTTGTAGTAAGGATGTAAAGGAGAGGGCATATACGTCTCTGGTGAGACCCCATGCAGAGTATGGTTTCAGTGTATGGGACCTTCACCAGGATTACGTGATTCAAGAACTGGAAAAATCCAAAGAAAAACAGCTCGATTTGTTCTGGGTGATTTCCGACAAAAGAGTAGCGTTGGGAGACAGAAGACGAGGTGTTCGACTGAGTGGTATCTTCCGAGCTGTCAGTGGTGAGATGACGTGGAATGATATTACTAGACGAATAAGTTTGAGTGGCGTCCTTAAAAGTAGGAAAGATCACAATATTAGGCATAGTTGGAATTCAAGAGGAAAATTTGGGGCAAATATTCATTTATAGGAAGGGGAGTTAGGGATTGGAATAACTTACCAAGGGAGATGTTCAATAAATTTCCAATTTATTTTCAATCATTTAAGAAAAGGCTAGGAAAACAACAGATTAGGAATCTGTCACCTGGGCGACTGCCCTAAATGCAGATCAGTATTGACTGATTGAACATTTTTAAGGTAAATGGCCTTCACTTTTTAAGTGTATCTAGGTCATCCTTCGATAAGTGTTCCTAGATAATGGCTAAGGCGAATGTCATATTGGGGTCTGTTTGTACTTAGACGTTTTCCTCTTAGCAGCACTTAAGTTATTAGGAAAGCTCTGTCATCTGTTGAGTATATTTGGAAGCTGGGAAAGGTTAGAGAATAAAAGAGTATCTAGCAAGGAATAGTATTCTTCCACGGTGAGAGGAAGTGTATACCCTCTGGCTTGACAGATTGTAATCAAACATGGCTGCATGCAATGACATTAAGTTACTAAGGATGGAAGTCGCGTATATCAGAATATTAATGCAAGTGATATCGCTTAACAACCCGCTAAGTACACAATGAATTGCGGGTTAGGGTAAGCCTTTGCCTGCAATTATTTCAGTGATCATTTGATGGCCTGATTGTATGATTACTCAAAGTTGTCTGAACTTAGACACCTATCAATATCTCGTGATACACCGGGCGGGTAATTCGGGAATGAATAAAATAAATCAAGCAAATCTGTCTAGTAGAATGGACGGAAGGATTTGCTAAATCTGTCTTTTGCAATTTATTTTAATATGTTGATAATAATAATAATAATAATAATAATAATAATAATAATAATAATAATAATAATAATAATAATAATAATAATAATCCGTTACCTGTACTCCTGCATATCGTAAGAGGCTACTAAGGGAATAACCAAATAATATGTAATCGCTCTCCAGATAAAGATATGAGTGTATACATTTCCGTGTTTATTTTTGTGTGTCATAACTTCCACATCCTAATAAATTGAAATGTGACACCTTTCCAATGGTTTCTCAATCCAGAGAGATACCAGAGTATAGTGGCAGGGAACTAGTATACATGGAACGTTCCGGATGTGAGCAAAGGGGAAGTACAATTTGTAGAAGAAGAAAACCCCAATACCAGAATTATCTCCCCATCATCGAGACAAGGAGCGAATAGCGACGAATCAACACGACGATCTCTTTCATTTGTTCATTGCAGTCGCCAATAGTGCAGACTTAACTTCGAGATACGACCTTGGTATGAGAACACACAAAACTGGACATCTGAAAAATCAAGCTTCTCGATTTATGACCCAATAGAAAACTACATTCAACATGGTTGGAGGATATCGAACGAATTCTGAAAGGACTAGGCAGCACTATGTGTCGACCCAGGTGGAGTCTGGTTGGACAGTTCAATGTGGAACTTCTATCTGTGTGTGGAAGAGGAGTGGAGACTTAAAACAGCTAAAATATATCCATCGTAGGAAAGACATTAAGGTAGAACAGGCCAATGTGGAGCTGGCTTAATTTGTAGAAAGTTCGTAATAATGATAAACTCAAAAATGAAGGAGATGGCTCCACTGATATGTACATTTTATGTACATACGGTTACATTAAGGGGAAATACAATGTGATCATCATGTCCATTTAACACTAATCATAGAAATAATAATAATAATAATAATAATAATAATAATAATAATAATAATAATAATAATTTTGAAGCAGACAAAGTCGGACTCCCCACACTATGAAAACCGTAAAACTGAGTAATGTTCTCAACTGTGCCGAAAGTTGAAAGGCTAATGGGATCGGAAAAGTTTCAATTTGTGATCCTTGGATACCTATGAAGAACTAAAAGAAAATTCGAAAATCACTTCTGGCCTAAGTGCAGTTCCTGAAAAACTGTCTAAAACCGCTTGTTTCTTTACTAGCTTTCTTTCTGTTCAAATCCTAGCCAAATTAACTTATTTCCATAATTCTTTCTGTAATGTCTTGCTTTAATATCCTCAGGTATATTTGGTTGTTTGACAAATGTCCACACGGAATATAGTTATAAGGGCTTAAGGGAAACTTTGCATTTACTCACATTAGCACTTGTAGTGGTAGAAAAAGGCAAACTGCTCTTCTAATCGACCGGGTAACGATGATTAAGAAAAGTATTGCAATTTTTATGAATAAATAAAGAATATATTCTCATATTTTATTATGTTTTATTTACCTAAAATTCGTAGCTCATATCCCTAGAATATTTTCAGCATTGAGCTGCTTGCCTGAAGTGCCAGAAATGTAGAATTTTACTTACCACTAAGTACTTTTGGTGGTTGTAGGATATGCTGAGGTGCCGGAATTTTGTCCATCGGGAGTTCATTTACGTGTCAGTAAATCTACCGACAAGAGGCTGACGTACCTGAGTACAATCAAATACCACCGGACTGATCCAGCATCGAACTTGCCAAGTTGGAGTCAGAAGGGCAGCGCCTCAACCCTCTGAGCCACTCAGCCCCGTATCGATCATAGGCCTAGACAGAGAGGACGAAGTGGAAAAGATCATGAAAGACTTCGTATGTCTACCCAAACTAACAACCGTTGAAGTCAGAAAAGAAAATAATTTTACCAATGGGTGTCGAAGAAGGAAGATCTAGCACCATCATGCACGCGGACGCATGATGGTCAGGGTCCGTGGTGTCACTTGGCACCCCAGGAGCTGATAGAGTAGAATGCTCTTCTCATTTTCACCAAATGGAATAGCACTGTTAAGGATATCGTGTGGCTATTGGTAGACTGGTGAAGCTTTTGAATGGTAGATCGCCACCTGCATCTGCCTTGTATGAGAAACTGGTTGTCAGTGAGTTCGAAGGTAGTTTTGCGTGAGGTTTGTGAGGGTTGGCACAAACACTCAGTCATTAGATTTTTGCATGATCATAAATAAACCCAGTTCTAAATTGATGTAGAGGCACACAATACATTATATTTTTTTAAATGGTTAAATCATATATGAAAAAAGCTAAAATCAAAACATCACACAATCTTCATCACTAATACTTTTTGCATGGTATTACACACCAAGCGGTGGTGGACACAAATGCTGTTATAGTCCTTGCACTAATATAAGGTGCTTTAGTTCTTATTTCGGGTTGATTTTGTCATTTAGGTGTAGGGAACTGTTATAATTGAAATGAAAAGACTGTGGAATAGATTTATAATGACCGAGCTCGATAGCTTTAGTCGCTTAAATTCGGCCAGTATCCAGTATTCTAGGGATAGTGGGTTCGAACCCCACAATCGGCAGCCCTGAAAATGGTTTCCCGTGGTTTCCTACTTTCACACCAGGCAAATGCTGCGGCTGTACCTTAATGAAGGCCACGACCACTGCCTTCCCACTCCTAGCTCTTTCCTGTCCCAATGTTGCCATAAGACCTATCTGTGTGGTGCGACGTAAAGCAACTTGTCAAGAAAAAAGATTTATAATGAATACAGATCACGAGCCTTGAAGATATAGGAGTGTGCATGAACGGATCAGTAGACCATTATTCATATACTGCTAGGATATGTTTGTGTACATGATTCTCAGCACAATTTCTAAAAATCAACGCAGTCCTTTCACAATTACATCAGTCCCTTATTGTAATCAAGCTGAGACAGTAGTTTCTGGATAATTATTTTCCACGAACTGTGCACGATACATGTGCGATCCTCTCTGGAGCTGGTGGTTTTAAGTCTGGTTAGGCACTATGAATTATTCCTTCAAGCTTGATTATGATATTTCCTGGAAGGAAATAGCCATAAACTCCTTTATGAGTATGAAAAAACTGACTCCTTAGTTACATCATCCGACAAAATTTTGAACGCTTTCTCACTATCTATTATTACTTCCACACAACTGTGAGGGGCCATTTTTGTCAGATAGCAGTCTATCCCCAAAGGCCGTACACATTAACATACAAAAACTAGCAGTCTTACTAATAAACGGTGTATAACATTTATACAAGGTTTATACACCGTTTTTGTGCAATTTGTTACTAATAAACCGTGTATAAGCCTCCTGTGTATACATCTGTTATACAGTTGTTTGACCGAGATGAAAATGTTGTATTATTTCCGACCAAAACTTTACCTCTGGAGGTCGCGTATGATAACCACACATAAAACAATGAATTACACTTTCGGAGGACCACTTAAATGTTAAGGCAACACAGTATATAAAACATTTAGAGCACACAAGTCACTTATATATTCAGATGTACGTGAACTACAAAACGCACTAGTACTGTACGTACTTCTTATACATATACAATTATATTTACACATGCGGTACGTACTGACACAAATTAACACTAGAAATATGCTTTACACTTGTGTTCCTAATTGTATTGTGCCAATGGTTTGGCTGCACCTGAAACGTTAGCACTGTTGTGCTAGTATTTTGTGAGACTGTTGTCTCCACATGTTACTAGCGGCCTGTCTGACGCGCTTCTTCCTTTTCTCGCCAGTCACTGGCGCCAGAAAACAGTCCCGGAAGCCAAGTGCTGCCCTCTATTCACAATTTCAAGAAATATAAATAAATACTACAATAATGTAAGTTAAACACAAATATGTTATAAAATTAATTAAATATATTGTTAATGCGATATATGCAGTAACATACCGGCCCACTTAAAATGTGCTCACATTTTACAAATTAAATGCAATAACAATGAAATTAAATACCCTGAAAATAAAACAAGTAATGCATTGAGTTCTGTCTCAAAAAAGAAAAAACTGTCAAGGCAAAGATAAATACATATGCACAAATACACAAGAAAATATGGACGAAGCACTACACTGAGGTCACTAGTCAATTGGGAGTGGGCATAATTTGCACACAGGTCTCCTATAAACTCCTGTGGGTGTACGGACATCAACGACTCTCACCAACCCGTCCTTGCCTGGAAATGTTTGCTCAATGATGCCTAGTCTCCAGTCCAATGGTGGAGTGTTGTCCTCCTTAATTAGGACAACAGTTCCTGTAGATACACTGGGCTGTGCTGACCTCCATCTCATGCGTTGCTGCAAGCTGCCCAGATAGTCGGATGACCACCTGTTCCAAAAATGTCCCTTCATTTTTTGAAGATGATTCCACCTGGAAAGCCTTGAAGTATTTGATAAGGTTAGGTCTGGTTCAGGTATGGCCATCATGGGTTCTCCTATCAGGAAATGTCCGGGTGAAAGATAAGAGGTGTCATTTGGGTCATTGTTCAGGAGAGTGATTGGACGTGAATTTAAAATGGATTCAATCTGACAGAGAAGAGTAGACATTTCTTCGAATGTCAAGTGAGCGTGCTTGGTGATTCTAGTAAGGTGAAATTTCACAGATTTCACCCCAGCTTCCCAAAGACCTCCGAAATTTGGTGCTCGTGGAGGAATGAATTTCCAGGTAAATCCTTCTTGGATTCCAACATTATCAATTTCACGTTGGTGTTGCTCTGATTGGAATAATTTGTTAAGTTCTCGAAGTTGATTTCTGGCTCCGATGAATGATGAACCATTGTCACTGTGAAGTTGAAGTACCTTTCCTCTCCGGGCTATCATTCTCCTTAAGGCAGCAATGAAGGCTTCGGTGGTTAAATTGCTTACAAGTTCCAAGTGAATGGCCTTGGTGGCTAAGCAGACAAAAAGTGCAACGTAGCATTTTACTCTCGTGTTACTACGTGGAGAACCTTGTTTAATGAAGAAGGGTCCCGCAAAGTCTACACCGCTATATAGGAAAGGACGAGTGGGTTTAACTCTTTCAGCAGGCAGCTGGCCCATCAATTGCGATGAGCTCTCGGCCTTGAACCTGTGACATGTCACACATTTGCGAATGACACCTTTGACAGTTGTCCTGGCGTGAGGAATCCAATACTTCATTCTAAGTGATGCAACTAGTAGCTGTGTGCTAGCATGTAGTAATCTTAAGTGTTCGTCACGAATAATTAATTTCGTGACATGGTGATGCGCTGGTAATATAATCTGATGTTTCTGGTCATATGCTGCGTCTGCATTACGTAATCGCCCACCCACTCTGAGACACTCATCTTTATCAAGAAATGGAACGAGAGATTTTAACTGACTTCTCTTGTCAACTTCTTTTTTCAGTTGAAGATATTGAATTTCCTTCTGAAATTCCTGGTGTTGAATATATCGTACACAGCAAAGTAGTGCATTGTTGCATCCTTCCGTGCTTAGATTTCCTGTAATCTTCGCATGTGAGTGCTGTAAATTGTAGATGAATCTTTTACAGTACGCAAAGACACGTTTCATTCTTGATAACGAGGAAAACCGTGTAGTGATGTATTCATTATCGCAGCTGTTGATTGCACATGTAGTGGGTTTGGCTTCAAGTGCTTCTGAGGTACATTCTGCAGTACTGATTGGCCATAATTCTTCAGGCTGGCACAACCAGGACGGTCCATGCCACCAGAGGTCATGTGATTTTAATGCTTGAGGCTCGCTTCCTCGTGACAATATGTCAGCTGGATTCTCTTGTGTAGATACATGATGCCATGTGCAGTTTTCTGCCGTGTCCTGGATTTCAGAGACCCGGTTGGCGACGAATGTTTTCCACCTCGTCGACGGTGACGCAATCCATTGTAAGACAATTGTAGAGTCTGTCCACGCATGAATAGTACTTACATCCAGGTTGAGACTCGTGAACGTTCGCTTAAGTAATATTGCTAACAGGAGAACGCCGCACAATTCTAAGCGTGGAATTGACAATTGTTTAAGTGGGGCGACTCTTGATTTAGAACACATCAAATTGCATGAAATAAGCCCTTCTTCATCTGTGGTACGAATGTACACGCAAGCCCCGTAAGCACGTTCAGAGGCGTCGCAGAAACCATGTAATTCACAATTTACAACTTTAGTCTTACTTAAAATGTACCTGTCAATTTTGATGTCGTTAAGTTCTGGTAATTGCGAGTAAATAGCATTCCAAGTGTTAAGAAGCTGACTCGGCAGGTCTTGATCCCATTTTAATTGAAAGGTCCAGAGTTGTTGCATGAAGACCTTGCATGAGAGAATAACTGGACCCAATAAGCCCAGAGGGTCAAAAATTGCAGCAATAGTTGAGAGTACACTTCTCTTGGTTGCATGGGAAACCCTTTTAACAGTTATGTCGAATTGAAACTGGTCCGTAGAAGGGTGCCAGAGTATTCCCAATGTTCTTACTGTGTCTGCATTGTCGAGTTGAAGTGGTGATTTGGTTTCTCTATTTTCTTCTGGTATTTTTGACATGACCTTACTGCTGTTAGAACACCATTTCTTAAGTTCAAATCTCCCTCTTAACAGTAATGTCTCTAATTCTTGCTGTAAACGAATGGCTTCTGATTCAGTACTGGCTCCGGTTAGGATGTCATCAACATAAAAATCCTTTCTAAGGACAGCTGCTGCTTGTGGAAATTCCTTTGACTCGTCATCGGCTAACTGTTTCAAACACCTCACAGCGAGAAAGGGAGCACTTGCCGTACCGTAAGTAACTGTCGTGAGTTCATAACACTGGAGAGGTTCGGTGCTAGTGTTTCTCCATAGTATTCGTTGTAGTTTCATGTCCTTGTTGTCAACTTGTATTTGTCGATACATTTTTGTAATATCTGCGACAAGAGCAATCTTGTGTGATCTGAAACGTAGTACAATAGAATGCAGGTCGTCTTGTATGGTAGGACCTACGAGTAACTTGTCATTCAAAGATACGCCACTGTCAGTCTTAGCAGACGCATCAAAGACAACACGAGTTTTAGTGCTGGTACTTGTTGGTTTGAATACGGCATGATGTGGCATGAAGTATCCTCCATCTTCAATGCACGTGGGTACCGGTTTCATGTGGCCAAGTTTCAGATATTCATTCATGAATGCTGAATATTCTTCTCTTAATTTGGGATCACGATTAAGTTTCTTCTCAATACTGTAGAATCTCACTACTGCCTGAGGGTATGAATTCCCTAACTGCGATGAAGTCTGTTTAAGTGGCAGTCGAACTCGGAACCTTCCTGTAGCATCTCGCGTTGTGTTCTTAGTGAAGTGTTCTTCGCAATCTCTTTCTTCTTTGGTGATTGGTGGCATATTAAGTTCTTCTATTTCCCAGAATCTTTTAAGGTGTGTGTCTAATTGGTCTACCTGGATGAATAGTGATGTTGCATGTTCCCCTTGGTGTTGTACGGGTGCCTGGCCAGCTACTACCCAACCCAGTTTCGTATTCTGCAATGTTGGATACCCATCACGAGTTTTCTTGCCCTCCAATATAACCTTAAAGAATATGTCTGCACAGAGTAGCAAATCGATCTTGCTTGGAATGTGGAAATTTCTGTCGGCATATTTTATATTGTTGGGTAGATTCCATCTTGAAATGTCGATTTTTCTACTTGGCAAATTGTTTGTAATCTTTGGTAGCACTAAGCATGTGGCATCTATATTGAAAGGGCTGACCGCAGATTGCAAATGAACTGTAATGCAGTGTGAGGTTTGAACTCCTGCACCGTTAATTCCAGTTACTGGTGTAACATGTTTTTGTTTTCTTAGACGTAATAATTGAGCTAGTTCTTCGCTCACGAAATTTGTCTGAGAACCTGAATCCAAAAGACATCTAGCCTCATGCATATTACCGTGAATCTCTTTAACCTTGACTATCGCTGTTGATATCAAGACTGTAGACAGATCGGATTCCTTGACAGCGCAGTGAGTAACATCTGTTGAACGGGTTGTGTGATTAGCTACTGCTTGGGGTGAGCTGTGTTCTCTCTCTGTTTCCCGTGAGCTAAGCATTGGCCAGATGCGGTCACGTCTGGTGTCATCATGCAATAGTGAATTGTGATACTTTCCGCACATCTTGCACGAGCCTGATTGGCACTGATTGACATTATGATTACTGCCCAAGCAGTTAAAGCATAATTTGTAATCTCTCACAACATTATGTCTCTCATGGACATTGAGCCTTTTGAAGGACTCGCACTTAAATAGGTAATGTGAGCCCTTGCAGAGTACACATTGGTAATTAACACTAGCATGCACATTGCTTACTTGATGTTTGGGTGTAGATCTAATCGACTGTTTAATCTGTTGAACTTGAGTACCTGGCTTGATTGCCTCAAGTGCTAAACATCTCTTTTCTAAAAATGTCCACAACACCTCCAGAGATTCTTACTCAGAACCTGAAGTGTGTATTTCCCATGCCTTCCTAGTCGCTGGGTCTAGTTTGTTGATTAACAATTGTGACAATAATAAATCTTCAATTGAAACATCTAAGTCAAGGGCTTGTAATGCTTTTACATTGGCCTGACTTGTGTTTATAGCCTCTCTGAGAGAATTGGCATTCTCTTTCTGGATTGAGTCTTGCTCTAATATCCGTTTAATGTGGATTGACGAAATTAATTTGTTGTTTTGAAACCTGTCTATTAACCTTTGCCAAACTATGCTGTAGTTTTCAGCAGATAGAGGGAGACTTTGTGCAATTGAAAGAGGTTCGTTTCTTAGACTGCTAATTAGGTAGTGAAATTTCTGTATATCATGCAAATCTTGATTGTCATGGATCATAGATACAAAGGAATCGTGAAATCCTCTCCAGTCTTCGTACTCGCCTCCAAATGGTTTCAGTGTAATAGTAGGTAATTTGATGTGCGCCCCATTGTAATTATTGCTTACTGAGATATTCCCTTGACTGGAGTGTCTGGAAAGACCTGTTATTTCATGCTGGGTGATTATTCTGTCTATGTCGACCTTTATCTGATGATATGTGTCTTCAAATATTTCTCTATCTGCTTCGTATGTTTCTCCCTCCTCACTGATTTCTAGCTGGGATTGAATGTCCTCATACCTTTGTTTCAATTCCTCTAAACTTTCCCTACGAGAGATAATAGCCACAAATCCCTGCTCACTGTTAAACCCATCTACGAAGTTTTTAATACGTGTTACGCTGCCATTTATTACACCTCGTTTGCGTATTAGAATTTTAATACTCTCCTCTGCCATCATGAAAGGATAGGAATAAAGATATGAATTGGATCTGACCTTGTAAGGTGTGGGAAGTAGTTGTTGTCATCAAGGAGCCATCTTGATATGGCTCAGGGTTGCTACTGCCAACAGTCCACAGGTTGTATTCCACAGCGCGGAAGATTTGACCGGCGCGGTTGGTAGCTCTGATTTAGCGGCGTGAGTTCGCGCGTAAATCAGCCATGTGGCGAATTGCGTCATAAATTGCACCACGATACATCACAATATATTATCGGCATAATCCAGTCACTGTAAATGCACTATGTTTGTTGTCACATAAAATGAAAGCTCGAAGGATCCGGCCCGGAGGACCAAAATGTTTGACCGAGATGAAAATATTGTATTATTTCCGATCAAAACTTTACCTCTGGAGGTCGCGTATGATAACCACACATAAAACAATGAATTACACTTTCGGAGGACCACTTAAATGTTATTAAGGCAATACAGTATATAAAACATTTAGAGCACACAAGTCACTTATATATTCAGATGTACGTGAACTACAAAACGCACTAGTACTGTACGTACTTCTTATACATATACAATTATATTTACACATGCGGTACGTACTGACACAAATTAACACTAGAAATATGCTTTACACTTGTGTTCCTAATTGTATTGTGCCAATGGTTTGGCTGCACCTGAAACTTTAGCACTGTTGTGCTAGTATTTTGTGAGACTGTTGTCTCCACATCTTACTAGCGGCCTGTCTCGCGCGCTTCTTCATTTTCTCGCCAGTCACTGGCGCCAGAAAACAGTCCCGGAAGCCAAGTGCTGCCCTCTATTCACAATTTCAAGAAATATAAATAAATACTACAATAATGTAAGTTAAACACAAATATGTTATAAAATTAATTAAATATATTGTTAATGCGATATATGCAGTAACAACAGTTACTACATTGAATTGCTTATGCAGACCAGGACCCTTGCAAAAGCATTGTACAGCAGCGAGTGACGGAAAAGAAACGAGTGATCAGTTTATTTTAGTGGCATTTACTATCTGCAGCAATATAATCGTTAAAATTGAATAATTGAAAAAGAGGTTCAACCTATTCAATATATAAGAGAAAGAAATGTAGTGATTACATTCTTATTTAATAGTAATTAGAAATGGGACCGGTTTCGACCCTAGTCCAGGTCATCGTCAGCCGTTCAAAAGATACAAAACATGAAAAACAATGCATATGAAAAAGAAAAAGATTAAGTGAACTCTGGATCGGGATAAGATGATATATAAAATGATGATGGGGGTAGAAACTGTGAGTCACTTAAAAGAAAACAGTACGTAATATTATAAATGGTAGTACGGCACACGCAATGATGGTAATAGTAGTAAGTCTCACAATGTTTATGAACAGTGGAAAACGGTCAAATGGGTCAGTTTTTACACACCATCAGGTACAAAGTCACAACACTATCGAACAACATATGAAGATCTATAAATATGTTGAAGTCGAAGACGAATAGATTTATAGAAGCAAACTGCCAGCTCCCGGAGATCAGCGCAGCACACTCAAGGTCATGCGCTGTGGTCTCGAACGACAAAGTAGAATGGAGAATATCCTGAAGATCCAGTATTTGCCTCGGTTGCGGGAAGTTAAGTACGTATATATAGATACTAGCAAATGTACCCGTGCTTCGCTACGGTATTCTACATTGTATACGGATATCGACGTAAATACTGTGCGTGCAGCAAATGAGATTGTTTTAAAATTGCATGTCTCTTAGCCTTATCCGAGAAATAGCATGGGGAGGTCCACATACGTTGTTTCCAATGTAAAGTGAGGGTTGTGGAGTTGTGATGATAATGCCAGGCTCACTTGCCTACTGCCATTCACAATCGAGTTGGCAAGTTTACATTATAATTGCATGTCCCAATGCCTACTGCGCGGTCACAATCGATTTGGGGAGTTTTAGTTACAATGGCAGACCCATTTCCTACTTTCAGACAGGTTACAGTTGAGGAGTTTTTATTATAATACCAGGCAACTTCCCTACCACCAGTCAAAATTGAGTTGTGCAGTCATCATTATAATGACAGTCCCTTTTTACTGCTGCTAGCCAGCTTACTGCCAGTCACACAGAATTAGCGAGTTTCCATGAAAATAGCAGGCCACTATGCCTAATGCTAGTCAAATTTTAGATTGGAACATTTGTTTATAATGGCGGGCACCCTGGCCTAGAGCCAAACACAATAGAGTAGGGGACTTTCGAACAAAACTGCATGATCCCTTGCCTTCTGCAAGACAAATCGAAAAGTGAATTATTCATTAAAATGGTAGGCCCTCCTTACTAATGCCAGTTACACAGGAGTTGGAGAAGGACCCCATTCCTACTGCCAGCAGTCAAAGTCGTTGTAGGGAGTACTGATTACAATAGCAGACACATCATTTCTCGATCGCTACAAATCGACATCAATGAATATATACAGATGGACATACGAAAGTATATGAATGTTTACAATATTGCAGACCTTCATTTACAAATTAACTGCCGCTAAACGGTACGTCATATCGACAAAGGATTGTACCGTAAGGCGCAGTATTTAGCGATCTAAATGGCTGGTCCTATGATATTTTCTCGCATCTAATCTATTCATGGGTCAGATTGAATCAGAAACGTTGAATAGGTTGAAATTTGTGTAAGATTATCTTACATTGCATTACTTTTCGGATAATTATGTGACATAGCATTTGGCTCACATATGGGTACTGGGTGGGCCAATGTTCGTGTAGAGTTTGATCATACTATCTTTCCTGTAAGTGATTGAAATGATGCACATGAGAAGAAAAGGTTTAGAAATTAATTTCCATTAAGGCAGGTAGATTTGCATTAAGTTTGGTTTTGTGTATTTTGAGGGAGTGCAAAATCACGGTTTCGGTTTCGTATAAACCCCCAATTAGTTCAGGGATTTAGAAACAATATTTGCCCTAAAACCTCCCCAAAGGATAGGTGGATTCTAAATATGAAGTTTGGTGGAAATATATCCAGTAGTTTTCAAGTTAGAGAAAGACAAACAGACCAAACAAACAAACAAACAAACAAACAAACAAACAAACAAACAAACAAACAAACAAACAAACAAACAAACAAACAAACAAACAAACAAATAAACAAACAAACTAACTAACTAACTAACTAACTAACTAACTAACTAACAGACACCAAGGAAACCTACCCTTGGACATATGGATGCTATATATAAAATTTGGTTCAAATATCTTGTTAGTTTTCAAGTTTGTAAGAAGTACGCTTTACACGCACCCGCTCTTGCGTTAAGTCCGCTGGGATTTGTACCGAAAAACGGTCCGTTAATGATATCTCCCTTACTAAATCCTGTTATCGAAATGATGCACATGAGAAAAAAAGGTTTAGAAATTAATTTTCATTAAGGCAGGTTGATTTCCATTAAGTTCGGTTGTGTACACTTTGAGGGAGTGCAAAATCACGGTTTCGGTTTCATAAAAATCCCCACTCTGTTCAGGGATTTAGAAACGATATTTGCGCTAAAACCTAATCAAGGAGAGGTGGATTCTAAATGTGAAGTTTGGTGGAAATATATATTTAGTAGTTTTCAAGTTATAGAAGGACAGACAAACAGATAAACAGACAAAGAGACTAACAGACAAACAAACAGACAAACAGACACCAAAGCTAAAAATGATGCAGATGGTCATTATTACACCTGAAACGTATAACTGTAGGGAAATTACGCCAAAATTATCAATGTACAGACACACAGTCGTTACGATTTTATTTTTAGCGCTAAAACCTACCGAAGGACAGGTGGATTCTAAATATGAAGTTTGGTGGAAATATATCCAGTAGTTTTCAAGTTATAGAAGGACAGACAAACAGACAAACAGACACCAAAGCTAAAAATGATGCAGATGGTCATTATTACACCTGAAACGGATAACTGGACGGAAATTTCGCCAAAATAATCAATGTACAGACACACGGTCGTTACGATTTTATTTATATAGATGACGGATAAGCATGAGCACGTTGAAAAGTGCAGACTTCCACTTCGAGATTCATATCTCCTAAACGGTTTATGATATTAAGAAACGGCTTGCCCCATCCGACGCCTCATTTATCGCTCTACATGTTTGTTTCTAAACCATTTCCTCGTATCTCCCATATTAAGGGGGTAAATTGAGTTCAAAATTTGAATAGGGTGAAATTTGGGTGCATTTTTAACATTTTACATTACATTTTGCCTACTTATGTATAAGCTAGAATCATGAAATTTGGTACACATATGTCCCTTAATCGTGCCAATGTGCGCACACAACGTGATGATCCTATCATTCTTATACGTGTGTCAAACAATAAAATATACTTGTAAAAATCACCAAATTTACGAACAATCCAGAAATACGGCCACATTTAACGTATAAGGGAGAGAGATACGACAAAATGTCACAGGACCAAAGTTGTAGATCACTCCGAATTGAAGCGACATTGTGCCATCCGTTTTGTGATACGACTTACCGTTTAGCCAAAAAATAGCTCAAAAGGAATGTCTGCACAGTCATTAAAATTGCCTCAATATTTCGACATCTTTGGGGGTAAAAAGTGAAAAATTTGAACATCTTGGAATTTTCCCGTCGGTTGGGGACCAAAAGCTATAATTTCACCAAATTTCAATTGTCTACCTCGTCTCGCAGGTTGTGCCGCCATCTTGATTTGGGGGGATGGGGGATAAAAATGAGGAAATTCGCGAAAATTTTTAAGCCCACGAAACCTATAGGTTATCGTTTTGAATATACTATACGACTGTGTTCTTATACTGAGCCCAAAATTTGAGCCCCCCCAGCGTGCCCCCTTCAGGGAATTTTGAGAATTTGCGATTTTTCTAGGGATCCTGGGGTCATCAGTTTCCCTCGTACCAAGTTTCAAATTTCTGAGATTTCTGGAAGTGCCTCATTAATTCACGTCTTTTTTTCATTTTTAAATATTTATATATACATCGCTCCAGCCCGACTTGCTTTTATATATATATATAGATATACAACGCAATTCAGTATAATTGAATGAGTAACTGTGCTCCTGCTGAGTTCTTGGAAAACAGTTGACTTGAAAAAACAATTCTAAAGAGAAAAAATATAGTAAAAAGCGCAATATCGGAAAACAAATGAAAACATATATGCACAGTGCGCTATTTTTTTAAATGAAAAATTTAGGTCATAATTGAAGTAGTCCAAGCTGACGCAAGACAAGAGTTAAAATTTGAATGAGGAGAACCGAAATGAAGGTAGGGTGTTTTTCTTAATAGAAAATGTAGAATAAATTAATAGAGGAAGAGTGATAGTGAAATAAGAGAAGAATAAAAGAAATTGAAGTTAAATGGTGTTGAGGAAGGATAAGATAGGGAAATGACGGAGGGGAAGTTTAGGGTGGGTTAGGAGGGTGGGTTATTGGAGGTAGAAAATGTGGGTAGGAACTTTGTAAGGCATGGAAAATAGAATTGGGGTATTGGAATTTGGAATTTTTGAGAAGAAGAATTAGGAAGTCGAAAAGGATGTTGAGTTTTTCAGGAATGTCGTTTAAATTGAAATTAGGGTTGAAGTACTGGTCAAGGTAGATAATGCAATTTTCAGTAATGTTTAAGAGGGGTCTTTGTTAATGATTTTAAGTATTTTCATGTCATTGTCAATATTGGTGAAACTATGCTTGCAGTCTTGTATGTGTTATCCTATGGCGGAAAATCTGTTGTATTTAATGGCGTTGATATGTTCAGAGTATCTGATATTGAAGTTGCGGCCAGTCTGTCCGATGTAGGAGGAATTGCAGTTGTTGCATTTGAATCTGTATACACCAGATTTAGAAAAAGCATTAGACTTATTTAGAGATTTAGAGTTGTGTAAGATATCAAGAATTCTATTGTTAGTTCTAAAAGAAATTTTCATGTTTTTTTTTTAAATTAGTTATTTTATAAGCATCCTGAGTGAAAGTGAAGGTGGAAAAAGCACTTGGTTTTATTGTGTCTTTAGATAAAATGGTTTTTGGACGGTGTTTGAATTTGTTGATGAAGCGGTTTATGAAGGAGTTGTTAAAGCCATAGAAATTAGCGATGTTGCGGATGGTGTTTAATTCATTATTAAAATCTTTTTTGGACATAGGGGTGTTGAAGGCACGAAAAATTAAGCTGTTATAAGTAGCACGTTTATGTGCTTGAGGGTGCGAAGAATCTTGTCGGATTGTGGTTGCTGTTTGGGTTGGTTTTCTGAAAATTTTGTAAGATAAAGATGAAGGATGTCTAGTGATAGTTAGGTCTAGAAAATTAAGAGTTTGGTTGTGTTCTGAATCGAGGGTGAATTTAATGTTAGAGTCTAAGTTGTTGAGATAACAGACTGGCCGCAACTTCAATATCAGATACTCTGAACATATCAACGCCATTAAATACAGCAGATTCTCCGCCATAGGACAACACATACAAGACTCCAAGCATAGTTTCACCAATACTGACAATGACCTGAAAATACTTAAAATCATTAACAAAGGCCCCCTCTTAAACATTACTGAAAATTGCTTTATCCACCATGACCAGTACTTCAACCCTAATTTCAATTTAAACGACATTTCTGAAAAACCCAACATCCTTTTCGACTTCCTAATACTTCTTCTCAAAAATTCCAAATTCCAAAACCCCAATTCTATTTTCCATGCCTTACAAAGTTCCCACCCACATTTTCTACCTCCAATAACCCACTCTCCCAACCCGCCCTAAACTTCCCCTCCTTCATTTCCCTATCTTATCCTTCCTCAACACCATTTAACTTCAATTTCTTTTATTCTTCTCTTATTTCACTATCACTCTTCCTCTATTAATTTATTCTACATTTTCTATTAAAAAACCACCCTACCTTCCTTTCAGTTCTCCTCATTCAAATTTTAACTCTTGTCTTGCGTCAACTTCGGCTACTTCAATCATGACCTAAATTTTTTTCATTTAAAAAAATAGCGCACTGTGCATATATGTTTTCATTTGTTTTCCGATATTGCGCTTTTTACTATATTTTTTCTCTTTAGAATTGGTTTTTCAAGTCAACTGTTTTCCAAGAACTCAGCAGGAGCACAGTTACTCATTCAATTATACTGAATTACGTTGTATATATCTATATATACGTACTTAACTTCCCGCAACCGAGGCAAATACTGGATCTTCAGGATATTCTCCATTCTACTTTGGCGTTCGAGACCACAGCGCATGACCTTGAGTGTGCTGCGCTGATCTCCGGGAGCTGGCAGTTTGCTTCTATAAATCTATTCGTCTTCGACTTCAACATATTTATAGATCTTCGTATGTTGTTCGATAGTGTTGTGACTTTGTACCTGACGGTGTGTAAAAACTGGCCCATTTGACCGTTTTCCACTGTTCATAAACATTGTGAGACTTACTACTATTACTATCATTGCGTGTGCCGTACTACCATTTATAATATTACGTACTGTTTTCTTTTAAGTGACTCACAGTTTATACCCCCATCATCATTTTATATATCATCTTATACCGATCCAGAGTTCACTTAATCTTTTTCTTTTTCATATGCATTGTTTTTCATGTTTTTTTATCTTTTGAACGGCTGACGAACCTGGACTAGGGTCGAAACCGGTCCCATTTCTAATTACTATTAAATAAGAATGTAATCACTACATTTCTTTCTCTTATGTATTGAATAGGTTGAACCACTTTTTCAATTATTCAATTTTAACGTTAATACTTTCAATACGGAACAATGAAATTTTTATCTTTAAATGTAATATAATCGTGTCAAAATATCAGATTTATTAATTAAGTATACATTGAAATAATGGAAAATAACGTTAATGATCTCCACGATATTTCTAACACAGAAGGCATAGAACATTTAGGGGTTATGGAGAGTGGACATATTCGCAAAATCAAACACTTTAAGAGACAGAGTGATCCATTTCTCCTCGATGACGAAAGTTTCAAAACGAAATATATATTTACTAAAGAGTATGCTTGAACTGGCATTACCACAGGCAGAAATGACTTAATGAAAGATCCAAGAGGTGGTTCTATATCGGGCGAACTTCATGTTCTCACATCACTACAGACATGAGTGCGGAATCCGGTATTTATTATCAGTGACATAATTATAACTACTGAGAATAAGGTACCACTGAAATATGTGTGTTACGGTTCTGTTCTTGTTTATTCGAGCATTCTATTCTATTCTATTCTATTCTATTCTATTCTATTCTATTCTATTCTATTCTATTCTATTCTATTCTATTCGGGCTAGCACGCGGCTTCTTGAAAGGTTTTGCTCCTAGATAACCAGCAAGAACGATCATGAAGGCGGTGAACGTGAAGAAATACGCCAGTGCACTACAGGAAGAGATTCGTACGGCTTGGAACCAGTGTACACGTGGAGTGTATACCATGTTCATTACCAAGAAAAAATATGCAACGCTTATACGAGGTTTATTCAGTGTATAACTGTACAAGTGTTCAACAACTGTATAAGGATTTTTATTAGTAAGACGGCAAGTTTACAGAACTTCTCGTGAGGATACGAACAAGCGCAAACTTCAGTAATCTAAGCAATAGATGGCAGATAGCATATGCTTTTGAATCATTGCTCAAAGGCATAGAGAAGCAAATATATGACAATGGTAATTTTGACATGCAATATATTGCGTCAGAACAGCTGTGGCACTTCCCGCGAGACGCAATATATTGCGCCGTGACCCGCATTGGGTTAAAATGAAAATCCCTCCAGAAATCAAACCCGAGGCTCTCATAACGGAAGGGCAAGTCACTGACCAGTCAGATGTGTATCCAGACAGTAATAAGGATGTATTTTGTACAGTGTTAAGTATTACTGTATTTCTTTATGGGCTGGTTAAATCCAGCCGCCCATACTACCCTATCTTGTGCTGTTCTCTTCAACTATTGTACCACACATGTGCTTCAGTATTTCTGTCATACCATTGTCCTGGCCTCTATTTTACATATATATTCTCTACTCTTTTCTAAAATATCAACACATGAAAATAAAACACTCTGAGTACATCTGTTGTCAAATTGTTGCAGTTGATATAATAAATATATGGTGAAGATACATATTTGTGAAAGCTGTGCTACGACTGTGAAGTTAAAACGAAGGTGGTCAACTAAAAATATTTAATGATACGGAGTTGAAAACACACTAGGAGTAAGCCAAACATCTTTACAGGGCCATATTTTTATTTGATTCAGTTTGGTTCTTTGTAACTTTCCATAGAAATTAACTACATTTCAGTGGAAGGAGATAGGATTTCACGCTGAGGCGACGAGGCTGGCTGCGTGAGATAAGCTTCCTACATTCGTAAAAATGTACGCTACCTGGTATAATCTTGAGTTTGATTAGCGACGAATGGCCTCATTATTTCGAGTACGATCCTCCAACTGGAATTAAGATTTTGCACATTAAATTTAACCGAGCACACAAATCAAGTCTTAGTATACACACTTCATAATCATACAAGCGCAGATGTATTCCCCTGCCATATACAATCATATTTCTTTGTTTTTGTTGCTACTTTTTTTAAATCACACTTATACATGGACGTTTTTCGATGACGGGAGGATGGGGAAGTTCTAGTATTGGGAACGTAGAGACTGTATCCGTAATTAAAGCACAGCCCCGACATTTTATTGGTATGGAAAAGCATCTTCAGGGCTCTCGAATGCAGATTCCACTGTTGTGTGACCCTAACCGCACGGTCAATTCGCTGGGTAATGTACAACCAAGAGATAGTTCTTAATCGTAATTGTTTCATTTTTCATTTCTTTCATATAGCTAACAATTCGTTGGTGATAGAGCAATTTTGGCAATTCTTAAGAGAAATGTTCACTTTCTAGGAAGTGAACTGGTAATTATTAATATTGTTAGCATTTTATAAATTGCTAGTGGCTTGTGCAAGAAACAATCATGGTTCCCAGATAACCGGTAGAAATAGCAGCCAATCTGTGCAATCTAGTTGTTGCGTTGAAATTCTGTAAGCTCTCTCTCTCATATGAGTCTCAGTAGAAGATACATGTTTGTTTAGCCTGTGCAAAGTGAAAATTAAAAAATATTGCATCCATCTATAAAAGCAACAGGCTACTACACGATTGATGTTTCATTTTACTGATATATTTTATATCATTTATCTGGTTTTATTACTTAGAATTTCATAGATTTTCCTCAATCATTCACCAGTCAAAGTTGATAAGCACCAAATTTCATACAATGGGAACTAAAAGACTTATCTATATATAAAATCCCTATTGGGTCTATCATTCATAGCGATTATGAAGAGACGAGACGGTTTCAATAGCTGAAATTCGCACCAGATGTATGCTGTTGCCTCTCCTTTGCAAGAATAATATAACGAAACTCTCACAATCAAGAATTTGGTACTGTTTAAAGAAAATGACGGGTCGGAAACTTCGCTGTAGATGATTGCCAACGAGCACAGAATAAGATACGATAGAGCACCTCACCAATGTGCAGCCAGAATTGAAGCCAACGGACACGCGTGACCGCCATGTTGTTTGGGCTACAATGTTATTAGACCAGTTGTTGTCTGTTATTCATCATGTTACTATTCTTAAAGTAAATACAAGTATTCAGGATTATTATTATTATTATTATTATTATTATTATTATTATTATTATTATTATTATTATTATTATTATTATTATTATTATTATTATTATTATTATTATTATTTGAGTTTAATGAGATGTTGAAAGGAGTTGCAACAAAACTTAAGGTAGCCACTTAGGGAAGAAATCAGGAATCTACATATAAATGGCGGGACAACTTTGACTGTGGCAAAGCTAGACAAAAATATTGTTCACGCAGAAATTCTGATGGGCTTAGCTTCAGGAAGAACGTGTTTTATGACATGAGTAGGTGTGTCCATTTTGACATACCATTGATTCCTAAGCGGAGGCAATTTCCTCTAAATTTAGCCTTCTCTCTCATAATCAACAAGGCACAGGGACAAACTTTACTTACATTTGGGGTGAATCTCTCCACTCCAGTGTTTACCCATGGATAAATATAGGTTTATGTACTGTAGATTTCTCAGGAGTTCCCAGATCCGTAAATGTCATAGTACAACTCCCATGCTTCATGAGAAAATTTCATGATTTATGTGACGATTCTATACAACTGACATGAATGTTACAAGAAAGTGTAACTTTGTTCCTAAGATATATTAGCATATTCCTTTCAAATTTCCAATTACATTTCACACACTAACTTTACTGTCGAAGACAGACTTACACACTAATAAATACCTATAGTTTTAGAGATGTTGAGTGCACCAACGTTACCTACGTAACCTATACTACATATTTTCAATCTGAAAGAATATGCTAGTTTCTTTAAAAACTCATTGATTTAATTCCAGTCGTTCAATTAGCTGCTAAACTTTCCGGTATATATTAAGTAACTATATCATAAACGTTGTATAGATTTTTGAAAGCTTGCAAGATAATACTGAGAACATGTTTAACATTCAGGCGGGAGTCAAAATGATGAGAATAATGGATAACTGCTAGCTCAAGTAGAATTCTCATTAGCAGTAGAAGGCTGAAGGTCTAATTAGAGGGCAAATGTAGGAAGAGGAACTCGTTATTGAAGATCATAAGGAATCCTCTAAGAAGACAGCCGATGCTTCTGAGAACAAAGAGGATCTTGTTTGTGAAAATAACTTCTATAATATGAACTTCGCTGTAGAATGAAAGTCATAAATCTTCCTTAATTCAGTAGAGATGATGGTGGACGTTTATGATTTTGTTACTTCATCGTCAGAGTGAGTGAATTTGTACCAGTTTACATTTCTCCTAAGTCCATATATTCTTGATCCATTTTGTGAAACGTAAAGTTATTTTGTGGATAATACAAAGGTGTATTGGGTGAATACATTATGGAGCACAGTATTGTAGCCGAAGCAGTCCATCCTGAAGGACGTGAATTCGATTGTTCATCAGGACGTTGAGAAATTCAGGAATGAAACTTTCATTTTTACAGACTCGCTTGAATAAAGTGAAATACTTGGCGCTTAGAAATAAGATAACTGATTCCTTAATCTCCCAGTAAAAATTTAAAACACGTCCTAAAATGGAATGAGGTCATGATGCAATACGTCCATCAGTGAATGATATCGTGAACGTGCCATCACTGCCTCTAAACGTGCAGGGTCAGCGACGTGCCTTATTTACGAGGAATGATTACACGAGGGCTGTAAGTTAAGTCGTGGCTCCGTAGTCCAGACACTCGCAGGAGATCGGACATGCGCAAATAGGATATGGGAGTGGTCAGGCGGCGCTGTTGTGGATGTGTTGTGTGCATTTGACGGACATTCAGTTGAGAGTGTTGTTGCTGTGTGGTGTTGAAGAGAAAAGAGTCGGTTTCACTACTGTAAAGCAAGTTTCCAAAAGCTGATCAGCGTTCGTGCATTATAATCGGGGTTGCCGGTGGCAGAAATGCATCAGAATGTTATAGAGGATTACGTGAAGCCTGTGGCGTGAATGAATTACCGTATAGGTTAGTTGCACGATGGGTCAAGCCGTTCCGTGCTGGTCAGAGTGAGACTGAGAGTTTCCACCGAACAGGTCGGCTGTTCATTCCTCAAGATCCGATTGACATCATGAGTGCTCTCGTTTCCGTAGACCATCGTTTGATTGTCCGGGATTTATCCGTAGAAATTGGTCTCTGTCATCAAACCGTCTGGCACATATTGACGAACTGAGAAGAATTGCGCCCCCTTTGGTTCTACATCAACTCACCGACGTACAGAAATGGCACTGACTGGCATCCACCTGGACTGATACCGCAATGAAGAAGACGCATTTCTGCAGGGTATTGTCACTATTGATGAGACGTGGGCATGCGCCTTCGAGCCTGAATTAAAGCGTCAATCAAATGAATGGTGTCGACCAGGTTCACCACGTCCACAAAAATTTTGACAAGAACCCAGTGAGGGAAATCTTATGCTGATTGTGGCGTACGACTACGAGGGTCTAATTCTTACTCATGCTGTGCCTGAGGACAAACCGTCAACAGTGGCTATTATTGCCGATTGCTGGAGCATGTGGCGCAAACGTCCACATTTATTGCGAGGCGATCGCGCTATCGTATTTCATGATAACGCACGTGGCCTCGGTGCTCAACAGAGAACGCCTTGCCAACGATCCTCAACGGCTTTCCGACATTTGCCAGAAGGTGATAGACTTTGCGGGAGACTACAATGAAGGAATGCAACGCAATTGTACTTGTTAGCTTACTAAATATTGCCACTAACCTATTTAAAAGCCTCATAATAACAAAAGAACAATTATTATAAAAATCTCCTCCCTCGTTCTCAATAAATATTATTATTATTAGTGCTGTTATTAATATTTTCTTCTTCTTCTTCTTCTTCTTCGTCGTTTAGGCCTACTGAGGACCACGGGGCTCATATCTATTCTTCGGTAAAGTTGTAGCTTTCTTCTTCTTATTATTCTTCCAATACTCTTTCATTTGCTGACTATGAGCCAGCTTTCTCTCCTCTGGCCCCTTAGTTCCTTTAGTCTTCTTATTTGTAAAGGACGTTGGAAAAACTCCGTGTCGGATGGCTTGACGAAACATGTGTTTGTCCCAGTGGGATATCTAGTTTTCCCATATCCGACTTAACTGACATGATCCATTTGTTCTTAGAAGCCTTGCCTCTTCCTGTTACTGTGGATAACCTGTCTTTCGGAATCCAGACGGGCCAAGTGTCCATAAAAGGTCGGGTGCCTTTACCTTATAGATGTGACGATGTCCTCCTGGTGTTCATACAGTTTATCATTATGGCGGATTCTGTAAATGCCTCCTTCCCCTCTGATTGGTCCTAATAATCTCCTCAGGATCTTCCTCTTTTTAACTCCAGATTTCTGAGTGGGCCCTTCCTGGCCATTACAAGGCACTCGGAAGCATACAGAAGAGATGTTTTGACGACCGAGTTGTAGTGTCTGAGTTTGAGGTTCATGGAGAGACACTTAGATGAATAGATACTACGACACGAGTGAGAAGCCCTTTCAAACTTTGTACATCTGGCACCTATGGCTAGGTTCTCGCTCTGATTCGCAGAGATCCATTCTCACAAGTACTTAACTGCAGGTACTTTTCGTATGGTAGCGTCTGTGAGAGGAATTGTAGAAGGGGCCTCCTTGATATTGGTCATAAATTCAGTCTTCTGGATGCTGATCTTCAGACCAATCTAACCGCTACACTATAAAGACTCTGTAAGTTTTAGGTAGTATCTTATATATTGTTTCCCAGTAGAATGAGGTCATCGGCAAAGACTAGGCACGGAACAATGAGGTTGTATCTTTTGTACCCAAGCTTCAGTCCAGCTCCCGGTGGTAGCATCTTTCTCCATTCCCTAATGACTTTTTCCAGGACACAGTTGAAGAGAATGCAGGAGAGATCATCACCCTGTCTAACTCCTGTTCTGATTGGAAAGCTTTCGGATAGGTCACCTCTGAACATGACCTTGGACGTCGTGTTCCTCAGAGTGGCTTGAACTAATCGTAGGGTCTTCCCATCCAGACCAAGTTCCCATAGTATGAAGAAAAGGGTGTCTCTGTCCACAGAGTCATAAGCTTTCTGAAAATCTACTAGGACCACTACCCATGGATGTCCACCTCGGCTTTTGTAATTGAGAACTGTCGTAAGATTATGTATCTGTTCCGGAAAAGATCTAGTCTTACGGAAACCAGCTTGGTATTCACCTAACTGTGAGTCTAACTGTGTAGTGACTCTATTGAGCAGGGCTAGAGAGAGGAACTTGTAGGTAATTTGTAACAGGGAAATATCTCTATAATTGTTGAAGTGTGCCTCACTTCCCTTCTTGTGCAGGGGGTGAATCACTGCAGACGTCCATCCTTTGGATAGGGACTCTGTTGTCCATATGTCCTTTATGTTTTGATGGATGCTCTGCAAAGACTGGTCATCTGCATTTTTCCACACCTCGACAACTATGCCGTCTTTACCTGAAGCCTTGTTGTTCTTGAGACCAACGATGATGTCCTTTATTTCTTCTCTCGTAGGTGGTTGAGAATCAGGGTTCCTGTGTGAAGGCTCATGGGAAATAAGCTTTTCTTTAGGTTCCTCCGCGTTTTGTAGCTTCTGGAAATAATCTCCAAGAGTTTTGGTGCAGTCTTTATTGTTCAGTTGAAGTTTTCCATCTGGCCCGTGGAGGATGAGGGTAGGAGCTGTGTACTGGGTCGTTTGTTTTATAAGTCCTTTGTACAGGTCTCTTGAGTTGTTTCTCTGAAAATTATTTTTAGCCTGTTGCATTAGGCTCCTGTGGCAAATTCTCTTGGCACTGCCGATGGTGTTAGCTGTAGCATTTTATTGCATGAGGGAGGCTTCATAATTGGCTTCAGTTTTATGTTGGTTCCACCTAGTCCAGGCTTTACGTCTTCCTTCTATTACCTCATCACACTTTGTACTCCACCGTGGGTGTTGGCCTTTGGTTGATGAGGCAGGGATAGTTTCTTGAGCGGCATCCAGAAAGGCCTTTACCAAGCTCGATAGCTGCAGGCGCTTAAGTGCGTCCAGTATCCAGTATTCGGGAGATAGTAGGTTCGAACCCCACTGTCGGCAGCCCTGAAAATGGTTTTCCGTGGTTTCCCATTTTCACACCAGGCAAATGCTGGGGCTGTACCTTAATTAAGGCCACGGCCGCTTCCTTCCCACTCCCAGCCCTTTCCTGTCCCATCGTCGCCATGAGACCTATCTGTGTCGGTGCGACGTAAAGCAACTAACAAAAAAAAGGAAGGCCTTTTGTAAGGCAGGCCATACTTATTTCTCTGTATTCTTCCTGAGGGTATCCTGAAAATCACAATCCTCATCACGCAGTCGCAGAGTGTTGAACCTGGGCATCTGATGACTACTTTGGAGATTTGGTGTTTTCCTAAAGGGTTGCATATTAATCTTTACAAGTGAAAGGTAGTGATTAAGAGTCTATGTTGGCTCCTCGTAATACCTTGACGTTCTGTATGTCCATATGATACTGCCGTGCTATAGCAACATGGTCTAACTGGAATTCACCAAGCATAGGATTTGGACTCTTCCAGGTTTTGGCTTTTCTAGGTAGACGTTTGAAGGCTGTTGATTTCAGGACTAAGTGGTACTTGTCGCAGAGTTCAATGAGACGTTCTCCATATCTGTTTGTTCTCTTATGGGCTGGATAATGGCCTACTATCTTCCGGTACTTCCACTCCTTACCGACTTGTGCATTGAAGTCTCCCATGAGTATGATGGAATGGTGGGAAGAGATTTTATCTAGAATTTCTTCTAAGGTGGCCCAGCATTGTTCTAAATTTCCTACGTTTGAACAGTTTGTGTTATTCGTGGCTGAGTGGAAATTTACGATTGTGTATGCTCTATTACGAGACCTGAAGGATAACGAGAAGGTCCTTCCGTTAGGTGAAGTTAAATCTAAAATATGGTCAACCATCTTGTGGTGTACCGCAAACCCAGTACCAAATTGTGGAAGTGTCTTGATAACTCTTTGACCAGGTTTCCCCTTGTAGATTCTGTACACTCCAGACTCTATTGTATCCTCATCGATAAATCGAGTCTCTTGTAGAGCTGCTATTATAACCTTGTACTTTTCCAGCACGTCAAGCGTTTGTTTGAGCTTACCTACCTTCAGTAGGGAATTAATGCTTATTGTAGCAAAGTACTCGATGTTTCTCTTTGGTTGTCATTTAGCAGAATTAGATCGAAGTGGGAAGCATGAAGGTGCTGGTTCCCCAGAATCCGATGACCTGCTTGCCCCAGACTGTGTGGGGGTGGATTGTTTACCACTTGGGGTACTCTTCTGAATATTCGTTGTCCCCATGTTTCGAGTATTACGAGAGTTGTAATGGTGGTTACCTAAAAGGTAACGGGTTTTTAACTATCAAGGTTGTAGGCCTTGAAGCCACCAGCACTGATCGGCTCACCGACCCAATTTCCCTCTGGGATTGGTTACCCAACCTTCCACTGGGTTGCTCGGTTTAACAAGGACACCTCTTGTAGGTTACATGCTGGAGTTGGAGTGAAAGAGGCTAAGTTGGGTTGTCTTGCTGAACCCAATATGTTATAGCTGCAGATGACAAACAACGACGCATTTCACTCCCATTTGCCCAGAGCCATGTGATAACAAACGCCACATGGACTCCTCCCAGGTTAATTCCTGGGACCGTTATTATTATTATTATTATTATTATTATTATTATTATTATTATTATTATTATTATTATTATTATTATTATTATTATGTCCATATTTACTCGAATATAATATGACATCGAACGTATGTAATAGAGACGTAAGTTTATTTAAACGTTAAGATATGGGAAGAAAAATGCTGACTAATTGCGAATATTAATATTATACCCACCATTTCAGGAACCATCCCGCATTGGAGTCTTGCACTTCAGAATACTTTTTTCAGGAGCCTTCCTATCGTGTTTTGTTGTTATGGCGTGAAGTATCACTTTCCGTTTGGAAGAGGCATCAGAGGATTTGCTCCTCTTCTCACGTCCATTTATTTCACTAAAAGAACAGAAAATAGCGCAGCTTCCTGCTAATACTAGCTGACAATAACTAATTCTACCCCAGTCTTTTAACGTAGATATTGACAAGCTCCCTATGGTATATTTGAAGACACTGCGATTGTTGTAGGTTCTGTAGGCCTACGTAAAATCCATAAATAAAAGGAAATTTGCTACGAATGTGTTATAAATATCGTTAAATAAAAATGAAATTCGCGTTAATAATACTTATTTCCAAAAATGGATGGGAAATATAGAATCAAAAGTCATCAAATACAAGAAAGGTCTCGCCTCTGCTGTTCCCATCCCCTGGTTCCCGTCATATGTAGTAGCATATCGTGCATAATTTAATTTTTTCGAGTGTACAAGTTTACAACGTCATTAAGTGTACGGAATTTAACGCCAGTTTTCAAGACTATATTTTTCCAAAGAAATCGGAAGAATTCTTCAGTTTGTTCTCTTGGTCAGCTCGACATAGTGAATTTTGGATGTCTTATTGTGTGATTTCTGCCAATTTAGAATCATTATTGCTTTCACCGATCCATTGCATAGAGTGTATTTTCGCCTTACTCCCATTTTCAGAACGTATCGGTATATATTTTATTAGTTCATCACGATCCATTCTTCTGACGTCCCCGTAATCCAGTGCCACTGGGATCGTCTGCCTATTTTGTTATTTCCTATCCGTTTCCGAGTGTCTATTGTTTGTGTACCGGGCGGTACACCTCCACGCCGCTAATTTAAAATGTGCGCCAATTGAAACTCCTCTGCTGGAGGAAGTCTGAACTTTATCGACGGTATTAATTTTCAAGTTGCTCGGAAGATGTCACTACTTGGAAAGTTTGGAGTTTTTGAACTGTGCCACTTTTGATGTATTTTTGTTTTACCGGTAGTAAGAAGTGTGAACTTTCTCTTCTAGAGGACACTACTGAAGAACTACAATAGTGCACCCTAGTGCGAAGAAAAAGAACTGTTCTTTTGGAGAAAATTTAATTTCAAAAGTTTGTGCTTTGTTAAATTTCCTTCTGTCATTGTTTAAGTTGGCAATATTAACCCTTTCTTTCCCCTTGTTTTAAATTTAGCCAATCCCGAATTTCTTTCATTAATTTCTGACCAATCGGATGTATCTTCCCCCAACTTGAATATGTTGCTGTATCCTACCCAATAAAGAGTTTGTGGGAGGGTGTTCTCATTCCCCTAACGCCTCGAACTTTCCGCGAGAGTATATAAACTGCTGATTTTAGGGTCTCCGGGCCACTTCTGTTCCATTTTTTCGTGTGTAAAGTACATAGCAGGGGGCGGGAAGCGCCTCTTTCTTCGGCGGCAGTCAACAACCAGGTAATGGCCGATTAATTACTTCTTTTCTTGCTTGCTCAGCAGTTTAACTCTCGGGGCGGGTCCGAAGTTTTTCCATTATGTAACCTTCCTTAAAATGTAAAGAAACTTGTATCTATTCCATCTTTTAAACTACATATCGGGATAGAGAGTGCTTAACCCTCTCGAGCTCCCAATCATATTGTTTTGAGGTGAACTTATTTTTCTCAACCTATTCTTCGTTAACGTAAAGCAAATTGTTCTTTTCTAAAGTCACCTCTGTAGTATGGGATCAGCCCTTGCATTAGTGGCCTAGAGCCAGATTTGGTTTTAAAAACAAGTGTATTAGGAGTGCAGATCGCCTCCTCTCAAATTGTTATTTTAGAGGTCATGTAATTAACCTTCTTGTCATTTAACAGACCTCAGTAGGTTGGGTATTTTACCCCTGTGTATATGTCCTGAAAGGACAGCTTGAAAGTGGAATTAGGTGGGGCCTTTGACAGGCCTGAATTTTGAGAGCAAGTTGCTCTTTTTCTGAAAATTTTGTTTTCTGCGCGCCTCAAGGAGGCCTTACTGTGTATTTTGGAGCAAGTGCTCCTAGGCATGAATGGGGTTCTCTGCCCCTCTGTTGACACTTGTGTTTGGGGTAAAACTGAGCTAATTGCTCAAGGATTGTGATCGCGGGGCTCGAAGCCCAAATCCTGTAAATACTGTAATTGTACTTTTGTTGCCTTGCTACTCTGTACCTGCCATGTTTGTTATTTCTTGATTTTGAAAAGAAAATATAACCTTGTTAAATTTTAAATTCACTTTAATTTCGTAGACTGAGACCTATTCACCACCCCGCACCTTCTTTCACGCATAACTACCACAAAAAGACGGTAACAGTTTGCTTGTGAGTTTTACACGCAAAATTCTCCTTAACCCTGCAGTGGTCGCGCACAAGCCTATGTCATAGTAGGTCGCGTGCCGTCTGAGAGACGCCATTTAGTTTATGAGGCAATTGTGCTATCCGAAGTTTTGAATACTGATTTAATTAAATATAGGACATTTTGAAAGGCTGAATATAAAAGACTGAATCTAATTTATTGATATAAAATCAACTAACATCCCTTTCCTGCTGTAGTTCATTTGTACCTGTTAATTTTTCACGTTTGTCCACTCACCTAGCATTGTGTCATCAAAGAATAGTTCCCAGCATTCTTTACTTGTTTTAGTAGGCTTCGAAACACCTTACACACAAGAAAAATGTGTGACGATATTTCGTCACCGGATGTGAACATTTCTGGGAGGATTAGTTTTACGCCACTTAAAAATTCCATTTCGCCCTACGATATAAATACTGTCATTTTCTCCCGCTTCATCATAATTGTCTGCTACTTGTTCAGTGTCTGAAATTTCCCTTCTGGTTTTTAGAACATCTTTTTTCATCACTATACAATTCACCTTCATCTTCGTCATCATCTTCAAGTAAACTCTGAACAATCCTTCTGCCTTCCAGGTGATCAAGGTTATATCTTCTCTCCTTTCCACTCATTTTCAGCCCTAAAGTATGAAATATTTACGTTTTAAAAGAAACCATGCCATCTGAGACATTTTGAAGGATGATTGCTGCATTAATCTTGAAAATAATACTTCAAAACGGGAACTTACTTTGTATCTGTGAAGTTCGCTTGGCGTCTATCGGACGCCGTTGACATTTGTGTAACAATAACTAACCACCACACGAGTTTGACTAACACTGGCGTACTGATGCGTTATTATGTTGGTTGCTACAAGTTACTTGAAAGGTAGATGGAATTTCCAGTCGATGGCTTTGATAGTTTCTTTACAATTACAGAAATAATCTAGTGGGGTGTCCCTCAGACGTCACGCGACCACTCCAGGGTTAATTGTTCGCTTTCCTTTTTCTCTATATTGCCGATGTCTGTTCTGTTTTCGCCACAGAGAGAGTACGAAACTCTCGCCCATGTTCTGGGTGCTGGTTCTAGCAAGGAGGTACAGAGAAATTCCCGCCATCATTCTATACGACACATGAAAGCGTACTCGTAGTGAGATGGCAGTTTCACAGTACACAAAGAGGTTTCTGGCCTCTCTACCGGTGGGAGTAACAGGGGTATTGACATGATAGCTTTTCAACCAGCTAGCAAGCAAGGACTGAGAAACCCCACAAGATGCTTCGAGTCGCACATTGGCCTGGCCGAAGAGGTGGACGCCGAGAAGACGTCGGTTTACCAGCCAACCGTGAACTACTACAAAGGCAAGTACCACCTAGACAATATCTCTGTCTACGGACTCATGATCGGAGCTCGAGGCACAATCCCTAAGTTTCTTGTACAGCTTTGGGATTCTCTCGGTCTCAACAGGACACGATTTCACGACATCGCTATCGCCGCAATAAGAGATTCAATAACCATTTGACGAACCAAATATCATGCCTCATTCCAAATTTAGTTCAGCACCTTGTGATGGTTTTTTTCTATCAGGAACCCTAGCAAATTCACCGATAACTTGGAAGACAAAATACTGTGTAGTCGACATAATTTGTCCTCGTGGCAGCCTCCTCATGGGGGAAGCTGCACTAATAAAAAAGTCAGCCATTCCAATTCATTGATATTGCCATAATTACAATTCTATGAAGACTGTTTTCGATCTTGCTGCATTGATAATTTTAATACGGACTAATAATCATAATGATCTCCTTAACCCTCCGGTGGGCACGCGGCCGCACTCAATGCGCCAAATTCGTTTGTTTCACTTTGCTCATGAACGTATAGTAGTTATTTCCCGCCTCGGCAGCCAATGTAGGCTATGTTCATTATATGATCACTAGGTTTCAGCTCAATTGATCGCTAATCTGCCTCTTACCAGATGAAGATGAAGATAATAGGTACCATGACGTGAAGTGCACGTAACAATTCCTTTCGCACTTGTTTAGGACGTGTTCGCTCCGCGTGTGTTTGTTGTATACTTCAGGCAGCTCGTCCGTTGTGATGTAAGTATTATTCGTATAACTCGTGTTGCTGTGAACGTTCCAATATTATTTTGTACATCGGCAAATATGTTCCAGATTCATTTCATTACCGTAAATATAGGATTCTTTTTGACTTGTTCGCGAATTGTTTCTTGATCAAACGAACGTTCAAAAGATAACTTGTCTATTTCCTGATAAGAGGCTGAAATATTGGCAACCGTGGAGGACATTCGTCAAGTCGTTCTAGAGCTTTCCGATGATGATCCATATCTTCAACCAGAATTCAGCGGGAACGAGGACCTGGATGACAATCACGGACACGTAGTTGTGAGGGAGGAGGAAGAGGATAGTGATACGGATCAGTCAGTGGATTCAGGAGCAGGTCAACTTGACAGCGACGGAAACCGGTTATTGAACCAGTATAAACTGGGTCGAAAAATACAGTAAAAACTTTTTCCGGTTCAAAACGAGTTGCAACTTCATGAACTAATATTTGTATTGACAAATTGCGCTCCACCACCGAATTTCTAACATAATGGCTCTTTTGGGGTTTTATTCCTGATTGGAGTGAAAAAATTGAGTTACATTAGCTGTGAAGAACTGTGGAAAGTTGAGGGCACGTCTATGTCCATGATAATAGCTTTATTCTGTCTCTAGCCGTTTCTTTTCTCGATGCGAGCAATTCGCTTGGATGATGTGCACACTCGTCAAGAACGACAACAATGTGATAAGATAACAGCTATCAGGGAATAGCATACAAGTTTCCCAATAATTGTAAATTAAATTATTCGCATAGTGAGTTCGTCACAGTAGGATTTCGAGGGCACTGAGGTTTCGTGCAGTATATCCCAAACAAACCGGCCAAATATGGTATAAAATATTCACTCTGTGTGACAGTAAAACATTATTACATACATACCTTTGAGAATATAAGCTGTATTACGGAATTCAGAAACCAGGTCCTTTAGGGACGTCCAATAAGCGATTTGAAATCGTAAAAAGATTGGCTGCATCAATAAAAAATTCGAACCGAATCGCTACCACCAACAACTATTACTCGAGTTATGAGTTGGCAACGTATCTTCATGAAAATGGCCTCACATTTTCACATTTTTTCGGAAAGTTTTGTAGTTTGTATGAGCCGCATTCCATGCGGCGCGCGCCCTGCCATATAATTTCTTAAGGCGCGCCAACCGGAGGGTTAAAACAACCATCATTATAACCACACTTATAATTCATTAACGAGCAATGGACATTGTTTGAGTTCATGAAGGAACATTGATAGGAATGCAAAAATGTAGAGCACCAAGACTTAAAATGTCATAAAAATTTCACGCCTCGGTTCTTCACTTTTTTGAATGGGATGAGTATTCTTGTATCCAAAAATATATCATTTACCTATATTCCTGAAACAAAGGTGTGTTTGAAATGGCTATTTAAATTTGCTGGCACTGGTCAGCAGTCAACTTATTCTGTATTACATTTCCGAACGAGACATTTTAAAATGTTTGGGAAACTTCTGTCAGGAACTGGTAAGAGTTGTTGTTTGTCTGTCCAACTCTCGTCCCGTTTCTCTACGGGGTCGGGTATGAGGTGAGATGAATCTGTCGTGGAGGTGAACTTCTGGACGTCAACCTCATCAGAGGAAGTAGTCTCTAATATGAATAATTATAACAGTATTAGTCAATGTAACATACTTTTTTATTCCTCTAAATTAAGATAAATCGGCAATCAAAGTGCATATCAGAACGTCAGATGGACTACTCCATATCTCCGCAGTTTAATTTCACAACATTATTTTGCCAAATATCAACGAAAGTAACTTTTAGGATTAATCATTTTAATAGGAATAACCTATTTAACGTTCTCGATACATCTAAATTATGACAAATCAGCAATTAAAGTTAATACCTCTTCAGTAGCGGAGTATGCATTTCAACCGCGAAAACTGGGCCTCCAGCGCCACGTGTCGAGCTATGGAACTACTCCGAAAACAGTGCGTGGACCTGATTATCAAAGCCGGTAAGGAGCCAGTTAGAGCGACGCATCAAGTCGGCCGTGGTTAGATTAGCAGTTTGCCTTTTCCTACCACGACGAGCGCTAATGTGACTCAATTCATTGTTTAACCCAGGTTTAACCAAATACAATAGAGACAATACGCGACACTTTCCGATTTAGCCTTGTTAAAATGGGAGACAAGTCGCAAGTGGCGCTCCTAGTGGCTTGACCTGAAAATTCGCGCTAAATTCAAATATCAACGGAAATGTATATACGGAAATGGATAAATAAATTACGCCTATAAAAAAAGTGTTACTAAGATATTAACTTCAAAGTTGCTCAAGCAATTCTGGATAAATGAATGAAGAATTATTTCACAGGTTATTATTTAAAGACTGAAATTAGACATATAATCAAGATGTGAAATGGACCGCTGTGATCTTTGATTTATGCATTACTTTTTTAGCTTTAGAATTCATGCCTGAACGTTCATGGCTAGAATTTTTTTCTCATTTAAAAACATCGTATCATCACATTCAAACACTTGTTAAGAAAAATATCGGCACATTCCTTACACATATGATACAATGAATTTACATTTAAGAGCTGGACAATTTTCCTTTTAACTTGAAGCCTACTAACAGAAAGAAAATCTATAAATTTAGCCTCAAAAACATTCGAACTTTCCCTATAAGTAATACTTGCCATAATGCCATTACATTAGGGTAAAGCAAATTTGCATCATCATATTGTTTCAACAAAATATCTACATTTCCTAAATCTCCCATATTTTCTTCAGTGCTTGACAACGCATTACGGCATTCCAAATAGGGTACCTTGGAACACAATAAGCCACACTCATATGCATATGTATTTTCCTGAATAAAATCAAATTCACAGATCACACCTACAACAACACATCGGTAATGAAAGTTAACTGCTGCACTATACAATAAAATATGCGTATTATATTTTAAGCCAGTTAAAATATGTGTCGAGCAGGTCAGAAGATTATGAAGTACTATAAAAATCTCTATGCCACTGGAAGAATATATATGCAAACACAATATTACTTACATTTTCTTGTCACGAGGAAGACCGCGCATTCTTCTCTACTTCATAGTTACTGCAGCCAAACACAGCACGTACCTTTCCCCTCATGGTGAGCGGAGATATCAAGGAATGACACACGCTACTATTTCATTATGTCAACTCACTGAAAACGCATAAATAACACCAAAAACGTCACACTCAAATACACGTGCTCTTATGACAGAATCAGTAGTTCTCAGGTCAATCCGCTAGAGAGAGCTCTATCAGCTGTCCCTCGATATCTCGCTGAGTGTCGCGTACTGTCTCCACTGTATTTGGTTTAACTTAAGCACAACCACGAGCGCTAATGTGAGTCAATGCAGAGTGCGGATATTTAAAAAACGCCTGAGGGTATTGAACCATGGAAAACACTACAGAAAGAATGATGAAAATAAGTTAATTTGGCTAGGATTTGATTAAAAAACGGAAACGAGTAAAGAAACAAGCAATTATAGGCTATATTTCTGGAGCTGCAGTTAGGCCGGAAGTGATTTTGCGAAATTTGCCTTTTACATAATGGAGGCATCCAAAACTCACACTTTGAAACCTTTCTGGACTTTTTAGACCTTCAATTTTAGCACAATTGAGGGCATTGCTTATTTAACGTTTTTCCGAGTATGGGGACCCATACTTTGTGTGCAAAGAAAATTTTCAACATTAAAAGGTCAGTTTCAGGTAAGTAAAATACTTTCAGTTTTAACGAAGAAATGAATAGGGCAGTATCATTCATTACAGCTGCCAATTTGTCCTCGCCATGTGATGAGCAGCCGTGGCATTAGTGGATGTATACAAATATCCGGGTGCGAGATAAAGCGGGCCGCTCGTTTGGTTTAGCAGTGGCTAGCCATTTTAATCCTCGTGAACTCTATAATTAAATGCTGTTTGAAAGCACTGAGTGAGTTGCAGATGATTGCTAAAGTGAATTTGAGACAACCTCCACAGTGACAGACAGAGTTCCTTGCATAAAGACGTACGACGTGGATGAAATAAATGGAAGAAGGAACTATTGACGCTGTTGGATAGAAACAGAGCACAACAAAGTGATGAATAACACACAAGTAATCTATATATGAAGAATCAGTTTTATGCATGGGTGAACACGCATTTATTATGGGCATAATTACGAAATTCAAGGCTCGATATTTGATTAGTTATTAAAGTTATTTGGTTAGATGTAGAAAGTTTTGGAATTGTACACTGGAATGAGGGACTTTACCATAAAACTGTGAAATTTTAAAGTAGCTTTCTGAAACTCAAACTGTGTTTATAATGTTCTTAGGGACATCATACTAATATTCTCCTTTGCTATGGAAAATTTTTGAACATTAAATTAAAATTAACGCAGTTCAAATCCTCAGGTCATTGTCCCCTTCAGTGGGATTATGCATTTCCTCATTTGAGCCTCAATTACTCTACGTAGTATCTTTGTAGAATGACAAATCAATCATATTTCTCCATTCGGACCCGAATTTATCTTGATTTAATTTTAAATAGTCGGCATAAAAGTCTGCACGAAAGCTTCGTATTCCCTGCATAGTCAAATTGCCACAACCAAAAACACACTGTTCTGATTACATCCTGGAAGATTCGCAAGAGGAGTAGGCCGATTTATGAAGAGAAATGCATTATAAATACTGATATTATTCTGTATTATTTATTACTGATATTCAATTTACATCAAACTGCTTAAAGCATAAGGACTTGCACCCTCGCATTTAAAAACTATAGGTGCCCTTACCATTAATATTACTCATGGTTTTTCCTCCATTTTAACAGATCATTCAGTTTATTTCGTCCTCTACCAGGAGGTGATAGCAATTTAACATACAGTGTTAGCACCTGTTGAAAACATGAACTTAAATTGAACTTGTGGGAAAAATTAAAAGAAGAACGAAGAGAGTTTTAGAACCCAAACTACAAATAATAGAAATCTTCCTTATGGTTTGAAGAAGTTCTGAAAATAATTCATGTAGGGAATGAGATAGTTTTGGAGCAGTACACATGGTGGAAGGAGAGAGTTTTGAAAAATTACATCATCTTTGAAGCTAAATTAGGCAGAGAAAGAGCAAGTTTAGCCAAGAATTATGTAACAAATTTGATACTGAAAACACTGTTACTTTATTTTTGAAAGAAGTGGACGGTAGCAGTTTTGGAAGTGGTGTCTTCATATATAATATAAGAGTTTTGTCGGTTCATTGCTCAGAATGTATAAATAATGGTATTTCTGTATCGGTCGTATCCACAGTAACAAGGCCGGGCTGAGTGGCTCAGACGGTTAAGGCGCTGGCCTTCTAACCCCTACTTGGCAGGTTCGATCCTCGCTCAGTCCGGTGGTATTTGAAGGTGCTCAAATACGACAGCCTCGTGTCGGTAGATTTATTGGACGTAAAAGAACTTCTTCGGGACTAAATTCCGGCACCTCGGCGTTTCCGAAGACCTTAAAAGTAGTTAGTCGGACGTAAAGCAAATAATATTATTATTATTACAGTAACAAGGTAATGTACTTTTAAATCCCCTGTCATTTCTGTCTGTCTGTATTTATATATGTTTGTACGGGCATCACCAGGTAATGGCTGAATAGAATTTAATGAAATTTGGTGTGTAAACTCGGGGAATGAGGCACTGCAATCTGGGCTATAAATAATTTTATTTAACGCTGAGTGTAAGGGTAGTTTAGGGGAAGGCCTAAAATGTAATTCCCAAATATTTATGTTATTAGTGGTTCTCTCGATAAATAGTACATAACTACAGTTAACTAGAATTAAATTTCCGATCATTTATGTCATATACTTTCTTACTCTAGCGGCTATGATAACAGAAATAGGCCCTATTCATGAATTTCGATTTTTGTTGCTATGTCCATATCAAAGCCGAGCTTTGTTAACATGGAAATGCTGTTCAGTGATGTGAACTGGCGATGGGTTTTGTCATAGTAGTCTTAAGGTGTAAACCCGCGTGGTCATGGGTCCGTATCGACAAGGAAGAGCGATTACTTGAAGAATAAAACCATAGGGTGTCATAAAAGAAGGACGGAATCCCAATAACGTTACACTGATCATTGTTGTAACGGGATTGATGTGATTTGACTTCCTCTCATCTCCGATAGATGCCATTACTGCTGCGTCGCGAATAAATCAGCTTACCTGAATATTGGCGGAGAGTAGCTATGGAGTTAGATATTTCTGCACATGTCATATGACGAGTACTGCGGCTAGTTATTTTAGATTGATGTGTATGTTAAGTACTCAGCATGAAGGCTGTTTGGATCCTCAATGACTCACCAACATCAGTTATAGACGCTCAAGGAGTCATTGAGGCTGTTAGTTAGAGATGATTATCAATAAATCACTACTCATCTGCGTTTAGGGCAGTCATCCAGGATACATGCTAGAGAAATGAGGCATTAATTAGTTTCCCATTGCGTTCCTCCCCGAGTCCGATGTTGCTATTATCCAGCGTTATTTACCTAACATGTTACACGGAAATAACTTTTAAACCATTAATGATATCACCATTCTGTTTTCATATTCGTAAATGGTACGCAGGGTCTTGTAAAATAACGTGCTACTTAGTCTCATGGGGTGATTAACAAGCGAGATATTGATACTAACTCCATGTTTTTAAACAGAACGGCAGAAATTCATACAGCTGATTTAAAAGTTCATCTGCGTACAAGTTCAAATATGCAAGTATTTTAAAAACCGGACAATTACTTTTTGAGATATAAGTAAGAACAGCATGTGCTGTTTTGCATGCCGCATAAGACGGCGTGAAGTCGGACAAGGATATATTGAGGCGCAAGCAGTTTCCTGGGAGTGAGTTCAGCCACAGAATGGGTACCAGGCATGTAAGCACCTCGTACACATGTGATGGGTTTGCAAAGTGTGTATGACTGACGAACACATGACAGGACAGAAAGAGTTGATGTGTTTAAAAGGAATAAAATAAGTACCTTGCCTTGAAAGGAACGAAAGCTATAATTGTCACTGGTTTTAGTGTACAGTTCACACTACTCTATGAGTTGAGAAATAAACATAACACAAACACCGGAAGACCTCCTTCTAGAAAAGCAAATGTTCAGAGCTGATCGTGGTGAGATGGCAGCAACACTATTATTTGTTTTATTTTACACGCATTAATCTCCGCAGAGCTCCAGCGCGACTGTAGTAGCGTGCATACGGGAGAGCGTAGGTTCGAGTCCTGCCTCGCCCAACCTGAAAGTGATTTTCATGGTGTCCCATCTTCAACACCAGGCAAATACCGCATAGGTACCTTTGTGATAGGCCACGGCCGACTTCCTTTCCAAATCCTTCCCATTCCCGTCCGTGAGAAAAGAACGCTAAACTGAACGCAACCTATTACATGTCAAAACAAAACAATACAACTTTAATCTCCCTTCCCCGTTGTGTGTTCGCCAGTCATACAATAACGTTGCACACCCAGGGTATGTTACGGTACATCACATTATGTTTACAGTACATGCCTGGTATCCGTTCTGTGGCTGAAATCAAGGCCAGGAAGCAGCTTGCGCCTCAATATGTCCTTGCCCGACTTCACGCCGTCTGATGCGGCAGCAAAACGCGCATGCTGTTCTTATTTATATCTCCAAAAGTAATTGTCCGATTTTGAAAATACTTACATATTTGAACTTGTACGCAGTTGATCTTTTAGGTCAGCTGTATGAATTTGTGCCATTGCATTTAAAAATATAGAGTGAGTATCAGTATCTCGGTTATTAATCATTCCATGAGACTAAGTAGCACGTTATTCTACAAGCTCCTGAGTACCATTTACGAATATGAAAACAGAATGCCAATATATTTAATGGTTTACAAGTTATTTCTGTGCAACATGTTAGGTGAATAACCCTGTATATCAGTTTGCCAAGCGCACTGGGACGGGTGGACCAATCGACCCTATGGGTCATATTCTCACACCATTCGGAACAGGGACTGATTTCATTAGGAATTGTGTTACTATAGTGGTGGTGGTGGTGGTGATTATTGTTCAAAGAGGAAGTACAACTAGGCAACCATCCTCTATATAGCACTAATCAGAGTGAAAAAATGGAAGGGATCCGACACTTCGAAAAATGAACGTTTCGGCCAAAGGAAGACAAGGGCCACGAAGGGCGTGGAAATAAAAGACTCCCTAGCCCTCGCAAACCTAATAGCGTCGGGGTCGGAAAAAAACAAGAGTTGACCAAGGAAGGTCGGATAGGATAGATAACAGTTAGCCTGGCACAAGTAAGTGGAAGCAGTGCCAGGACTCAGCTGAGGGCCCCGTGGTCGCCAGCCCACGCTCCAAAACTCAGAGACCCTGGGGCCCCTTTTAGTCGCCTCTTACGACAAGCAGGGGATACCGTGGGTGTTATTCTACCGCCTCCACCCACAGAAGGATGCGTTGCTATAATCATTTACACTTCTGTCAAATGATTTTCCTGGCGAGACCTCGTGTTTAAAGCGCACTATGTCTTCTGGTATGCGCTAGAACAATTTTGTTACTTTCATTGATCTGTCTCTGTCTTATTCTTGGCTTTGACAATATGAAAGTGGTTGAGGTATGAGCAATGCTAATAATGCCATTCCTGATGCAGCCAGTCCCTGCAATGAATGGTGCGAAAATGTTGTTCAGAGGGTCGGTTAGACGATGGGATAAGGAAAGCGTAGGAGTGAGAAGAAAGCGCCGTGGCTTTAATTAAGGTACAGCCTGGTGTAAAAATGGGGAAAAACGTAAAACCATCTTCAGGGCTGCCGACAGTGGGATTGGAAAGCACTATATCCCGAATGCTAGCTCATAGCCGCGCGCCCCTAACCACACGGCCAACTCGCCCGGTAGACTGATACGTAATAGCAACTTCTGCCTCAGTGAGGAAAGCAACGGGAAACTACATCAATCCTCATTTCCCTAGTACACCTCTTTGGTGATGCCCATGCCGTCTATGGCAGCTGTGGAGGACCCAACCAGCTTTCGGGCTGATGACGTCAGTCATTTTCACAATGCCAAAAGCCAAGGATGAGACTAAAACAGTTCAATGGAAGTAACAAATATGTTTTAGCGCATACCAGAAAATATAGTGCTCAAGGCTTCAAAAAAACACCATACTAAAACACCCGCCAAACTTGGAACCAGAAACAATATCCTGCAGAAACTGTCTGATATGAAGTGGGGTTTATCGACTCCTACGCTAAGGATATCTGCCCTAGAACGGCTCTACTAAGTAGTGAATACTGTGCGTAAATATGACCGGGCTGAGTGGCTCAGACGGTTGAAGCGCTGGCCTTCTGAACCCAACTTGGCAGGTTCGAACCTGGCTCAGTCCGGTGGTATTTGCAGGAGCTCATATACGTCAGTCTTGTGTCGGTAGATTTACTGGCACCTAAAGGATTCCTGTGAGTCTAAATTTCGGCACCTCGGAGTCTCCGAAAACCGTAAAAGTAATTAGTGTGACGTGAACATCAAGAACACTACCTCTGATTGAATGATGCTCATGTAAGGTCCGTTGGCACACAACCAAACCGGGTATTTCGTTTCAGGGACAATCAAATGCACTCTAACATTCTCTTTGACGACGTTAAGCCATATACGTAGGTCGAGTCATAAGTCATGGCAACTATTTTTTTTCTCGCAAACAGGAGACAAGACGGAAAATCTAAGATATGCATTTGGAAGCGTACGGTATGTACTTGTGTATGATGCCACTAGATGGTGTATGTAAACAACAGTGTGGGTCTAAGCATGCCCCTAAGTTCAGTGTGTGAGTGAGAGCGTCACAAAATGGAAGCCAACAAGCAGGAACAACGATCGTATATTAAAATAGCAGTTCAGCGCGGCAGAAATGCAAAAATGCACGCCAATGCCATGCACAGCTGCGGGAAGCATTAGGTGTGCATGCCATGCCCTATAGGGCAGTGGCGAGGTGGGTGGAGACGTTCAAACAGGGTAGAGTATCAACTGCTGATTTGCCTCGTCCAGGCCGTCCAGTGTCCATGAACAAAGATGTACGGCTGGCAATGTACAGTGAAAACCTTGGGTGATTATTCCGAAGGGCTTTAACCAGTAGAGACCAGTCCTTTGTGCGTAGTATTGTGTATTTGCTGTCTATACCATAATAAAACAATGTTTACCAATGGCCTGTATTCTGTCACTTTCTTACGAGATCTCCAGAAGTCAGAATTTGTCTCCAGGCACTATGCATAACTACATCCCGAACGTTTCCAATTGCATATCTTAGATTTTCCGTTTTGTCTCCTGTTCGCGAGAAAAAAAATAGTTGCCATGACTTATGACTCGACCCTCGTACCATCTCCATCTGTGAGGCGACAAAGCGAACTACGAGGGCTGTAAATGAAGTACTGGCAATATTAATAGAACGCAATATTTAATGAACTGACAAGTACATTCCTTCAATGCAGTCATCCGAAAAGGCTGTTACCTTTTGGCAAATGCCAGAAAGCCGTTGAGGCTCGTTGACAAGGCGTTCTCTGTTGATGACAGCGAAACAGCGCCCTTCTGTGCGGAATAGAGATGTCACGTCAGGGAGTCGGTGGGCTCGGAAACAGGTCTAGTGAGTACGGGGGTTGTTTCAAGACTTCCCAATGTCAATATGGTCTTGAGGAATGAACGGCAGTGCAAATCCGTTAGTCTCATTCAAACCCGCACGAAAGGCCTTGACCCACAGTGCAACCGTCCTATACGGTAATGCGTTCTCGCCACAGCCTTCACGTAATCTTGTGATGCATTGTTGTCACAGCTAACTTCGATTTTAATCAACAAACGCTGATCACCTTTGGAAACATGCTTTAGAGAGGTGAAATGGGCATTCTTCACTTTCCTCACTACGTCTGGTATACGGCTGGTCGTAGATTTGCTTGTTTTCCCCTCTGGAATTGAATCCAGTCGGTCTTTGCCATATTTTATTCAAAACAGCACTGATCCCGTTCTTTGAAATCAATAAATCAGATTCTTGCACAATCCTTGGATTGCTGTTATGTAGCCCTCCGAGTAAGGGTCAATCCGCTTCGGCAGATACTATCACGAAACTCTATACACACATTCTCAGTACTGACGTGAAACACCACTCCTCGCTTTCACGTGCTCAAATTGATATCAGCGCCGCCAACGGCCTTCAAAATCGTCACCAGAGATCCCGAATTACCTTCTGTAGAAACAAGGAATCATGCCACATGGCATTGGTCACACCGTAAAACGGGGCCATGTCTACACTCGTATGTGCGACAGAATTCGCACCCGTAACACCACAGGCTATGGGAAAAGCTGTAGGAGAAGAAAAGAAAGTGATGAATATGAAGAAAGAGAAGTGAAGAAAATATTAAGGAGTAATGTACAACATGTTTAACAAAGCCTCAATATATCATTTATTTCTCCGTCAAGTACAACCACAACATTTTAAGTGAAACATACATTGAAGGCATAAAACAAGAAATGGTCGGTAGGGGTCAAGAACCCTCATGATTTGTAATTGCAAACCAGTTAATGTATTATTTGCCACACTCAGTAAGTTATTACACCTGTTACGACAGGCTGATTGGAATTCCACTCGGCCACAACCCTAGTATACGAGCTCGAACCGTTCTCTGGCATGTGTGATAATGAAGGTGAAGAACAGGAGTACCTCGATTTATGTAGCAATGTATTGGTGTTTAGTCGGAAGCTTTCCGTTAGGAAGAGAATATTTAACCAATGAGAGACTGGCTGTGGTGAGCACGTGATTAAAGACCTTTACAATAGCCCGTAATGCTTATCCTGCATAAGGACTGGGTTGTATGCAATGATAATATCTATGTGAGAATTTATTTTTATTTACAATAAGTTCTTACAACATGAGTAAGGCTCAGAAATACATCAGGATGGTTATCAGAAATGACTTCACTTTCTTGTATGGATCATGGATTTGTGTAATGCTTTCGTTACATCAAGACTAGAATGTGCTCCGGTTATGAAACATCTTGATGTAATTGTGAATGTTGAAGGAAAATAACGCCCTTAATTTGTTTAAATAACTTTATTGTAACCAATTTGATAATTACCCCCTACTACGAATTACAAACCCGAATATTCGAAGCTGTTAATGTCAGAAAGCTCTCGCCCAGAGAACATTGTTAGCGTCCCAGCAGTAAAAATGTAATTTATCATTGTTGAGGGTAAATTTTAAAATGTGAGATTTCTAAAGCCTAGGCACTTGGATACGATCCATAAGCTGTGCTGTTGGGTAGATAGCGACCTTCGTTTATTTGTGGTTACCTCTTTGGTCATAGGTATTAGTTTCTTCTCGCCTCAGAGGCGCAGATCATTACGCGTGTACATGTGTTTCTGTGTCCAGTATGATAACTGCTAATCTTGGATGAAGATAATATAGCCTACTCCTATCGAAGAAAACCAAGGAGTCTGTTCAAAACTTAACGACCCTATTCGATATGTCGAAGTGATCACCATCAACAGCGTCATATGCTCTCACTCCATTCGAACACTGAAGAAAGGTTTGGAATTGAACCCAGGACTCTAACTCCCAAGTTTGTGATTTGGAGTTATGTACTATGATCTCTCCTGCACTGCCGACCAATAGTTAAATGGTGAAATATTTCCCTGGCTCGATTATATGAAACCAATTCATCGAGAAATATGTCGATATAATAGAGCTTAAAAGAAATGTCTTAAATAGGCTTTTACAAATACCGATAATCTTGATAGCCGAGTGATGCAGTCACTTCATTTCCACCAAGGTGGCTGTAATTTCATCTCAGCCAGTGCACGACGGATTTTTTAAATGAGCGAGATAATCCACCTGATAGCCGCCCCAATTAGTGAGTCAAAAGATCCTAATAAGTTCATATGATTAATATTTATTTTATATGATGTTTGGATTAAACAGTGCTTGAGTCACAACTCCTAATCCACCATTAGGAAGATTATCTCTTTCAAATTTTATTTGAGAATGAAAATCCAATACATGCTTTTTCTTTTTAACGCTGAGTCCGCTATGGTCTGGATAGTAGTGTCCGGAATGTTGTTTATTCCTTAGACGTTCAACGTCTCCTTAGGAATTGTTCCTCTAGCAGCAATCATAAGGCAAATAACTTCCCTTTTCGTAACGTACTTCTTTCTGAGATCCTCAAGGCATGGTTCATATATGGCCTTTTTCTCCTCAGACGATAATCTAGACTACTGTTTATTTTCCTCGAATATTCCAGTGAGATCAATCACCATACCCGTACCTTTCGCCAGGTAGATGACAACAATATCAGCTCGTCTTGTGGATCCATTTGTGGAAAGACATCCTTCCACATAGATCTCCAAATGTTGTTGTTTTGGAGATTTCCAGCAATCAATTGGCGCACTGTATTGTTCCGATGGATCCTCATCAGCTCTCCCTTACGACATAAACCTTATACATCAGGTAAGGTTTCGAACTCGTCACATCTTCTTCAACGGGATGTTTTAAGGCTCCTTACAGGTAGAGATCGATTTGGAATGACCTTACAGTTAATTTTAATTGCACCTGTCCATTGTTCACATGACATACCTCTCTTATTACTGATCCAAGCGTTTCCTCTCTTCCAATGGAAGAAGAAAATCACTTCATTACACTTGGATGGTAATGTGCACCAGCTTTTGAGGAATCTTCGCGGAGTACTTTTGGGAAGAGCATGGGAAAAGTGTTTTTGAGATGTTCAACTTGTTCCTTGCTCAGCGGCAGGCGTTCAAGGCAATGGGCGATTTCAGTACGGAGTTCACTTGTGGTTTCGATGTATGGGCTTCTCACATGCGTCAGTCTTTTGCAAATATTAAATATGCTGAATTAAAGCCTCCCATTGAGCTTTGAAAATTACAAGTTCTCTAACAGAACTTGTTGCGTAAATCATTGCATCTGAGGCGTCAGTAGGTAATCCAATAATTTCTTTAACGAAACTTCTTATAATTTTATCAATGTCACAAAGAAATTTCATTGCCAGATTTTTCAAAGGTGCACACTGGAATTGGTAGATGTTGTGGCCAAATATATTGGTTGAGTATATTTAGCTTCTTGTCCGGAATGAGAAGGGGTGAACTAACCAACTGGTTTAAATTTCTTGTGATCTGATTGATTACCGCAGGAGGATTAAATGCAATTTCTTCTTGATATGTTACCCCAAAGTACCTTATTGTTTCATCAGGTGAAATGTACTCAACTGTATTCCCATCCAGAGTTGTGAGAGCAGAGGAGATCAGCTGACCTTTACGCATCAATATGGCCTTGCCTTTCATAGTATTTATTACATTGATTCGATGATTCATTTGCTATGCAAACCTGGATGCTTAGAGAATGTTCAAAGGTATTTCTTAAATAGGTGTTCACAAATAGTTTGATTATACCTAATACGAACTTCAAACCATGATATTTAAAGCTTTTAAAGCGAGAATAAGGTGTATAATACCAAGTACGTGTACTAGATCAATAGAGTTGTATAAGTCTTAGCAAGTAAATTACATCACTGTTCCGTTCATCAATTATAATCGCACACTCGTTAAAATCTAGAGTAAACATACATAGTAGGTGATATTCACAGTAAACTCCTCCATACACTGTACCCATAAAATTGTTCACAGTAATAATCCTTCGTAAAGTGTTCGATTGGCTTGCGTCCTCCCAGCATATGTGTACACTTTCTCATCCCCAATCCTTCTCGATATCTTCAAACTTTTAACTGGCCAAACATGAGTGAGAGATATAATGGGCCATGGTAACACGTGGTTATATCCCTACCACACCTGCCGAGGCCGGCTTCAGTATATACATGTGTCAGGCTTGGACTCTCCGCATTACTCACTAAAGTTTCCCTTGGATGTTTTCCAAACCGAGAAATAGGTGTGTGTTGCCTGTACAAAACGAATTGCTAATATCTAACATTCAGAACTTCCAGCTTTAAACATTCTTACCTTAATACACTATTAAAATAATAATAATAATAATAATAATAATAATAATAATAATAATAATAATAATAATAATAATAATAATAATAATAATAATAATAATAATAATAATATGCTGTAAAATATCGGTGTGCGGATATATGTATATATCACCATTTGAGAATTTTCAGTAGGCCATTCACAGTAACTGACAGAAAAAGTCACCTATTAGTATTCACATGTGTTAGTTTAACGAATTTAAATTCGGATAAATAGCCAGGGATCATCCAAATAGGCTGAGAATCCGAGTGGAAATCAGAGTCTTCATGATGATATAACGTGGTAGAAATACAGAGAAATCTTTGTTAAGAACATTAAACGAGATTGAACTAAATATGGGACTCAATCTTAGAGTAAGTATTCAAGTGTGGTAATACTATGTTGGGAATACTTACGGATACGAGAGAGAGAATTAATATGTTATGGAGAGAATTAAGGATTTTCGAAGTGCATTTTGTTAGGAGAGTTTTCAAGAATAATTTGTGGTTAGATAAGTAACTATTAAAAATAGGGAATTATATTTATTTGCTAGGGCTGCACAGGCGATTATCCTCGAAAGTCTGCCACAAGTGAGTTTAATGTTATTTATTTGAGGGATATTTGCATAGGTATTTGATATTATGTCTTTATTGCGTTCTTTTATATAAAAGATCTTCTATGAGGCCTATTCACTATTGCTAACATGACGTATTTATTTATAAAGTACGTCGATAATGGTTATTATGTCTTCCTCAAGGGAATAATTGTTGGACCATCTGTATGAAATGGTTGATATAAACACATTTGGAATATTATGGCTTTTGGAGTAATATAATAGGGTAAAAATACATTGTAATGAGCGTTTATTTGGGTTCAGATCATTATTGGCTTGAAGAATATTAATAAGGGTAATAATAAATAATGATAACAGCAGCGCATATAATGAGTGATTGTACTCCGAGCATCAACGGAAGGAGACGGGTACTATGAAAAATCCATACGTTTTCAAATCAATTGTATGATGAGATATTTATTTGATGCTGTACTATTCTTTTCGGGTCGATGACCAAACTGTTAGGCCCCATTAAACAACATCTTCACTGTTCTTTTCTTTCAAGTAGGTAAGCACTGCACGTTACATATGATCCTCAGTGATTTGGTATACATAGATGGGTTCCCTCTTTTCCAGCTTGAACTGAGAGAGATTGGGGGAATGGCCAGAATTTGGGTTATGAAGTATGTTTGTTGCATGTTGTTATCATTTCAGACTTTTATCGTTGTTGACGTTTGATTTCTTTGGTTGTTTTAGCCACTCTGGCTGTTACTTAATATTCTGCAATGTTTAATAAGATTACCTGATTTCATTTTCCTACAAACGGAAGAATAATGCGAAGGGACGTAAGATAAATCTCGTGCAATGGAACAATTTAACCGAAATGTAGACGAACGAATCCCCCCACCATTCGTTTCAAAAGACCCGACCACCGAATCCGGTTTAGCTTCATCAGTCTAGTTCATTTCTGTCGAAGCACTTGTTTCCTCATTACGAATACCCTCTTGCCATTGTTCCTACCACTTTTTATCAGGGATCATTCTCACTGCTTTCATTTCTTCTACTTCTAACCTATGAATAAGATATCCTGAGTCTAGCCAGCTTTCACTCCCGCAAAGCCAATTGGTCTGAAAACAGACTGGTGTAAAGTTAGTTTCGTCCATGTGTTTACTCCCTGTTACAGAATACTGTTGATCTGAACTGTCAGCTCAATGGATTAGCTCCTTATCTAACCTCAGAAAAAAAGTCCTAAATACATGGATTGATCTACGGAAGCAGAGCATTGAAAATCATTAATGTAGCCTGTATTGAGAACAGGCATTCAAATCCCATTGTTATAACCACCTGCTGATGAGTTACCAGCCAGAAGTGCTGTGAGTGACTCAGTCAAGCGCTGATAGGTCTCCACGAGCATCTGGAGCTATGCTGTCTGCAGGGCTCCCTAACCGTGTTGAAGGGTGCGTGGTGGAGGGGACAGACGGCGAACATGACCGTGGAGGTGGTCCCGTAGATGTTCAATTGGGCTTAGTTTGGGGCTGTTAGGAGTTCAGCCATATGCGGACATTTCTATACGTGTGGCAAGGCACATTATCGTGCTGGAAGGTCCACCTTGCCGAGGAAGGACCATCTCGTGTAGGAATGGACGCGATCACCAAGGATGGATTCACAACAAAATCGATCAAGAATGCCTTTCAGAGGGGTGATGGGAACGTAGAGAATACCACGATAATATTCCCCAGACCATAACACTGCCACCTCTGCCTTGAGGTAGCCCAGAAATGGTTGCAGGGTGTTGGTTTTTCGATGTTTCTAGCCGCACACGGTGGCATCCATCTGTTCTATGCAGCTGAAAACTTGCTCGTCGGAACAGATTACCAGTCGCCAATCAACAGCAGTCCAGTCGCTATACTGTCGATCAAATTCCAGTCGTACGCATGGGCACAATCACACTCCGCCTACTCCGGAGCTCCATTCTATGAAGGGTTCGTTAAAATGTTACGTTAGAAAAGGTGGACGCTAATCTCTTCTACTGTCACACTGTTCAGTTGACGTCAGCTCGGAAATCAGTGCCGCATGGAGCTCCGCAATGTGTACGATGGTTATTCTCACGGTGCCATTAATTCACTCACGGTGCACCTTCACCTCAGAAGCACGTGAACACGTCAGAAATGTCCCTGTTTCCAAAATGCTGCCATCATTGGCCCAATCCGATGATCATTCCTTTCTTGCAACTCTGTTAAATCGCTTCCCTTACCCATGACAGCCGGAAGCTCAATGTGTTCAGCCAGCCAGTCGATCGCTCTGTATACTGAATTGTATCAAATTACGGTCCAATTAAAATGGTTTAACACTGTGGAACATTTTGAATTTAGCGCTTAGGAACGCTGGGTAACCGTGTGTATATAAGTGTCGAACCCGTAGCAAACAGCGTGCCGCGCAGTTCCCGCAGACGGACCAAGATAGGATGGTGCACGGTTACTAGACTAGACGGTAGGGGTCATCAGTTGGGTGCGCAGTAGCAGGCCACGCCTCCTGACATCACGCGCTCCCCAAGTTCGCTAAACCAAGCAGAGATCCATTAGTCTACTGATGGTGTTTACCTTCGTAACAGTGTAGGAGCTTAATTTTTCTGTGCTGTGCCATGGTGCGTTGTGCTGTCGCTGGTTGCTTTAACCACGACAGACACCAGGACTTATACATGAAATGTCATAGTTTTCCAAAGAACAGTGGCATTAAATTAAAGTGGATTAATACCTGTAAACGGGCTGATTAGTTTATTGTTGAAAATGCTCGTGTGTGCTCTGTACACTTCGACGACTCGGACTACATAAAAGACTTGAAGAGTGAGTTATTAAACCTTCCAATTAGACGTAACTTAAGGCGTGACGCAGAACCACATTTATATTTGCCACTGAGTAGTAGGTAATGATTTAGCGTGTCAGTCCAGTAAAGATCGTGAAATAAGGGCACAAAAGCGAAATCATCGTAAGGAGATACGGGAAATTTTAAGATTGCAGACATCAATTGAAGCAGAAAATTTTAATAATGCAATCTTCAGGAAAGAATTAGATAACAAAAGTATACATCAATGTTTCTGTGTTGAGAAAATTGTTGAAGTGACTGCTGAATTGGAGTTAATTAGACTAGGAAACTGTGACTTAAAACAGCAAAATAAGGATCTTCAGGACCGTCTTAGTGCAGCTAATACCGAGATAATAAAATTAAAAACTAATGTTCAAGTTTTTGTGGGTACTTTTTCTAAAAGTCAATAGCAAGCTTTAGTAAACGGCAGAAGCTTAAGCTGGTCATCTGAGGACATTGCTAAGGCATTCACCTTACGGTCTATATCATTTTTTTTTTTTTGCTATTTGCTTTGAGTCGCACCGACACAGATAGGTCTTATAGCGACGATGGGACAGGAAAGGCCTAGGATTTGGAAGGAAGCGGCCGTTGCCTTAATTAAGATACAGCCCCAGCACTTGCCTGGTGTGAAAGTGGGAAACCACGGAAAACCATCTTCAGGACTGCCGATAGTGGGGTTCGAACCCACTATATCCCGGATGCAAGTTCACAGCCGCGCGCCCCTAACCGCACAACCAACTCACCCGGTAAAATGAAGAAATGATTAGAGGACCCCATGATAATGTCCAAGTCATTGTAATGAGAAGTTTAGCTCAAAAGTGGATACAACCTAACTACTACAACTTTGATACAGCGATGTCAGGAGAACTGTTAGTAGAAGTAATTCAAATCTTAAAAACCACTGTATTGAAAGTTAGAGCAGTAGTATCTGATATGGGACCTTCAAATAGGAAATGTATGACTAATCTGAGTATTTCGTTGGACAACCCTCGCTGGAAAACCCATCAAGTAAAGAACGTAACATGTGGTTTTCTTGCTATGTGCCTCATGCACTTGAATTACTGCGGAAGGATGTCAACTGAAAAGTGGGCAATCTGTTACAAAAGAAGCATTTAAAAAATTAAATGAAATGCAAAGTGAGGGCGAAGACCTGCAATACGCGCATACTCTTTCAATGAAGCATATTCTTGTGACTGGAACGGAGAGGCAAAATGTACAGAAAGCCGCTGAACTGTTATCTGACTGTGGGCAAAGCAATATGCCACAACTTTCCAGAGCTCAGCTATATAGGAGAGACTGTAATCACTATTAATAATGGATTTGACGTCCTAAACTCCCGTGTCCACGTGTGTGGTACAAACAGCTTAAAGAGTGCCTATGGGAATTGTATATAGCAACAAAATCATGCTCTTGACAAATTATTCGAATTACTTTTCACCACGGGGAGCCTATTTCCCCTGAAAACGAGTGACCCCTGACATGATGGAAGAGGTTGACGTTTCTTCAGGGGCTTTTCACCAACATTCCACCGGCCAGTACACATTTATAAATAATTACTTACACAATAATATAATATTAGGTTTATACAATACTACTTAATACTAACAATCCGCCGAAACAACGGTAAAAAGCATCCCGTGAGATTGGTCAAGTTTCTTTATTTTTAGTAAGTAGTTTTAGAAATAAAACTGCGAATACAATCGTTGTAAAACCACTGGATGGATAGAAAATACGAAAACCGAAACGTAAATACTTTATTTGCGTAGCAAAAGATAATTTAGTACTGAGAAAGCTACTAGAATTGTTCGTGTTAAGCAGTGTTATTATATTACTTGCAATGCTCTGGAAAATACTGAAATATATTACAACATAATTATCTACACATAACAACTGGCAATTATATTTGACAAAATGGAAAAATATTAATCAAGTGGTTAAATAAAAATAAGCAAATCATTAACAGAAACGCACAATTACAATGGGTCGTGTTCACTACAAGTCCGGCAGTGGAGGCCACATGACGTCACCAGCCAAAGCGAGCCTACGCGTGACCCCTACCGTCTAGTCTACTAACCCCGGCGATAGCATGAGTACGCGAGAAGAAGAGAGAGTCGGCAAACAGCATGCAGAGCCAGAGATCTGAAAGCGGGGAACTACCGAACAACGCCAGGGTTTCCTCTAAAACGAAATATCCAGGTCTGGAATCATTTGAATTCGATCCGGATATACGTCACAGAGCCATATCCCACAGATACAACAAGAGGACAAGTTTTTTTTTTATATTTTCGAAGTAAATTAGGACAAAAACCTTTGTAACTGTGCCTATTTTACTCATTTCAACTTGTTTGATATATCCTTTGAGAGGTAAACGGCAGAACACAAAGCGAGCCGAGTGTATCTCGGGGATATACTGTACCACGCGTCCATCCACTCAGTCTACAAAAGAAGGAAGCTTTAGTGCAACGGTCTCATTCGTCTCATTGGTCTCCAATACTTCAGTGCCGACAGTTACTAAGTGATATTCGAGGAGAGCGTATTTTCAACGTGATCGACAAAGCTTATTGCATCAGTGATACAGCAGACTTATTAACGACATGTTTAACCTCCCCTGAGCATCATTTACTTCGTTAATAATTCTTTTAACACAAGTTCGCGCTGTGTAATAATTCCGCGTGCGGCTAATGACGGCTAACCGTTGATCGGAACAGGGATGTATCCCTTAATTTGGTAACCATCGTTTTACCGGTCTAATGTCTCGATAGGGGATATTGTCAATTGTATCCTTCCGAGGATCACGACAGAGTATTCGTTCTCGAAAGAAGCGGTGAAGAGAATTGAAATTGACAACCGTTACCGCGTTACAGGGACTCATCTCTATCACTTGACTTAGGGCAGCACATCATGAGACCAGAAGGACCGAACCAGCAGGCTGTCATGAAATAACATCAACGCAGCGGTTCCAAATGTACCACTAACGGCAGAAATGGATATAACGATAAGTTGAACTGATAAAGATACTGATTCCCATAGGGAGTTATAATGTAAGTCAGAGTGACATAGGTTTGTTTTCGTTTATTGTGTATATCACGTTTGGGGTGGGATACACCCTAGAATTTAGTTTTTCAGTGTTATTTGGAGTAGGACTACGAGGGCTATGTTGGGATGTAGTGTAGCTTTTTGTGTTATTATTATTATGTGTCCTATGTGTACTCGTGTCATGCAGACATTAAAGTATAAGCCATGTCAAAGTCATCTATACAAATTGGAGGGCACTGGACCTTCCGAGGATCGAACGGGAACATAAAGATGAGCAGAAATAGTCTACAGGCAGGCTATGTATAAAGTAGTATTATTGCAGTGTAGTTTTTCAGATTACGATGTATGCAGAGGGCTATCCCCATCGTTGAATTGAGTGAGGGTCATTTATAAAATGTGGCAGAGAAAACCTATCTGCGTTCCAGAGTTAAACCGGGGACTACTGAATTTGAGGCCGTGATGAGCTATGATTATTGTGCCGAGGAATATAATTGGAAATAGTATTGTGGGTGACGTAATGAGTTGTAGCTGTTTCTTGAGAGCGTATACCCCAGACCAGATGTTGTAATGAATGTTATATTTAAGGGCCTATAAGCCGAGATGGTCTTTCCACTGGGCAAGATTTGTCTCCTAGGTAAAATGCTCGAGGCCTTGAGTGAAAGTTTACACATTGTCATATTTGGGGATTGCTTGAGCCACGCAGACCAAGGTTGTGATTGTTCGCTTGCCAGCAAGCTGAACACCTGTTTGAGAACATGTAGAGGAGAATAGCCTGTATAATGTGACTCTGATTGTCACGAAAACTCTGCAGATCCTTAGTGCGGGCCGCTAAATCCGGGATGCTGAATGAGCACAACTTATGTATTTATTTTTCAGATGAGGTTTATTTGTGTTCATTATGTGTGTGATAGTGTTGTCAATTATTTGTGTTGATTAGTGTTCCGCAGTACGTTGGCTCTAGTTTGATTGGTAGGTTACCAAACCTCTGTCTTATGCCCAAGATCCGGATATCATATTCTTTTGGTGGTTTAAATTTAGGGCCAGTCCCAAGCTAAGTGTTTTTTTATGATAATCATATCCGAAAAATTCGGAATGAGTGTAGTTAGGCCAATATTTGAGTCGATTATTAGGTATGCATGGAGGAGATGGTGCTTAATCGCAGTCTACGGGCTAATCACAGTCGACTTATCTCGATATCCGTCACAAATAGATAAATGGAATTCACTTTCCCGAAATTATATACCCGGATTCATGGCCCGTATACTTTGAACGATCTTTAGTGTCACATTTTATATTGCAAATTTTCTTTGCTGCATATAATTTGGAGTATCCTTTCTGGTTTAGTTTTGTTTGAATTTGAATTTTGTATTTTTGCTGGAACGAATTATGATTTTACCTCCTTTACCATGCTCAGCTCCCATTCACGAATATGTAGGCCTATTCTAGATATTGTACAATTTTTGTTAGACATAATTTATGTGCTTTTCGGACGCATCACGCAGCGTCTCCGCTGAACTAGGCCATCTGGGACAGGGAAAATGCGTCACGAACCATACGTCAAAGGCTACGCGCAGGTGGCACTTCTAGAAGGCGCTCATAATAATGTGATTTGACAAGTGAAAATGTACGGTGTCTTAGAAGAATGAAAACCCACGACCTGTTTTCCAGTCATTGACCGGGTCAAGCATGGAATGAATGAAGCCCTCATCTTGCGGTGAGCAATTATTAATGATTGACAGATGAAATGAAATGATAATGGAGAGTGTTGTTTGAATGAAAGATGACAGGGAAAACTGGAGTACCCGGAGAAAAACCTGTCCCGCCTCCACTTTGTTCAGCACAAATCTCACATGGAATGACCGGGATTTGAACCACGGAACCCAGCTGTGAGGAGCCGAGGCGCTGCCGCCTCAGACACGGAGGCTTCACGGTCTCAAATAACTCTTTCCAATTAACAATATTAGTACTTCAAAGTTTTCATTCGGTAGTTTAAAAAAAATTACGTTTTACTCTTAGATGTATCCTCCTCTTCTTTTTTGAAGTGGTTAAATGTTTTCAATTACTTCTGAGTTATAACTCTTGTCACCACCAGCTTTTGACGACCTGTAATTGCAGGAGCGGACTTGCAGGAGTTACATGTGCCATACATCTAATGGAGATTTACTTTTATTCTTTTCTTCCTGCCGCAGCACTTGCTCGTTCTCTCTTCCCTTTCTCTCCAATGTGGAATGCTAAAACATACCAGGAGTGAGTGAGACTGGGGCAATGAACATGAGAGCTAAACCAGAATATCGAATTAAAACTAGATTTAAATTTCATCCGCGTGTTTTCTTTGGCCGTGGCAGGGAGACAGATTACACATCCCTGATTATTCTGCGAACTTGTCCCAACTCATCCTACTCTTCACAGTTGAATATCAATTACGTTGGAGGTGATAGTGATTGTTATTGTTTGAAGAGAAAATACAGTTCTTCAATCATCCCCTCTTAACACTAATCTCATGAGAAAGTGGTAGAGTTATATCTTTCGATAAATGAAGGCATGGGCACAGAGCAGGCAAGTGCTACTACAGTGGCCGTGAAAATCGAAGAATCCCCGGGCCTCGCAAAGTTGACCCCGCTGGGGTCGGAGAGGAACGCAAGTACTGACCTAGGCAGGTCAGATAGGAAGGATGAAATTGATGAGTCTGGCACAAGTAAGTGGAAGAAATGTCAGACTCAGGTAGGAGCCTACATTGCCTGTTTCAGTCAACTGTCACTACAGAAAGTAGATTCCGTGTACGTATTCTACAACCCCCACCAACAAGCGGAACAGATGAATGAGGCACAGGCAAGATTATGTTAAAATGATGAGGAAATGAATACTCAGTATCTCATTTACAGACCCGGTTTGAGATAGCTAAACTACACATTTGGAATACAACGGGCTAAATAAATTCAAGTTACAGAGAGTTTGGCATCGTGATCTGAACTAATCTTAGATATATAAATATTTGTACGATCAAATCTGCTTCAGGATAAATCCTTGAAAGTTACGAGAACAGTTACTAATTCAAAATATGATTATTGCTCGATTCTAGTGTAGATTATCCACATCTGAATGGATCACCTGCCATAAAATAAACCCAAACGTGGCGGCTGTCCGGACCATTTAAGCAAATCCTTAGACGGTACCCGAGAACAAATCACTTCGACATATCTTAGGATTCTGTGATAGAGGAATATTATTAAATAATTAACGCCATAAAATGGTGAAGTCTAAGTTCAGTAATTGTTAGCAGCGGAAAGGGTGGCATGTGCACGAAGAAGTTCCATGCGTTTCTTCACGTGGGTCTACTAGAAGAGTTGATATTATTTCATGTTCTAACACCCCTGGGCATGGCATGATAATTGACCCTCCTTCCCTATTCGAGGTAGATAAAGAAAAGAAAGCTGTCTGTGAACCTACAGTTAATTAATTTAAAGAGAGACATAAGCTGAAATGCCTGGATATAATAGGTCTATTGATACGAGCACGAGCTGCTATACCTCCTTTTTGATGAATTTCGAAAAAAATATCACATATAACATTCCAACCTCCGCGAGATATGAGGTAATCACCATAGTACTAAGGAAGAGTTGTCAAATTCTGAATCACCATCTTAATCCACACCTCTATGCGTTGTTTGAAATTTACATCATATTCTTATATTTTAATGTTAATTATTGTTGACTGTTAATGATTTCTATAACATTATTTATAATATATTAAAGTATTCTATTATAAAGACAACATTACGGAACCAACCAAGTAGCAATATATGAGTTTCGTACTGTACAATTCAGTTACTCGAGGTCACGGGCTCGATTCGCGACTCTTTGAAGAATTATCATCCTGGTCTGGGGTTCTACCTGCCTCGTGTACCCAATTAAAAGGCTGTCTAACACGTGAGATATAACGAGAACGTGACAAAATGTTCCAGTCAATCGAATAAAATGTATATTGTAATTAAATCGTTAGGTTATAAGAACTTACATTATAACATTGTTTACCATGCGAATTGGCCATAGGGTTATGGCCGCGCTGCTGTGAGCTTGTATTCGGGAGACAGTGGTTTCGAATCCCAATATCGGCACCCATGAAGATGGTTTCCTATTTTCACACCAGGTAAATGTTGAGGATGTACCTTAATTAAGGCACGGCCACTACATTCCCAATGCTTGTCCTACACCATTCTTCCGTTGCTAAAATCCTTTCGATGTGTTAGTCCGACTTTAAATAAGTAGCAAAAAACATAACTTTATTTTAAAAGAGAATGTCGCGTTATGTCTTGTGAAGGGCACAAACTATGGCATAAATTAGTACACTAATAACATCAATTAAACCCGCTTTTCTTTTCCAGACCAGGCCTAAATTCACACTTCATTAAAGCCTCTGTATATAATACTTATACGTACTTTACCAACGCGTTACATTTTCATTTTTACGTGGTATTTGGACTGAACATGACTGCTTCATACGGTGAAACACTAGACATATCTAATACGATTAGTTTAGTTAATAGGATAAAAATTAGCAACGTAGACTGATCGGTGAGAAGTGTTTTTTATGATGGTTTCTGGGCTTGTGTAAGAATAAGGGGTGGATAGGAAGTAAAGATGCAATGGTATTCATTTTTGTGGTGAGGTGAGGGTGGATTACCATCTAATATTTGAGTCTAAAGAAACAAAAGGAATGAGAGAAGTTATTGAGTGAGACGCAGATAAACAAGTTAGACTGGCAATGAACAGAAAGTTACTTTGAGGCTTTTAAAAGAATAGAAATGTGTTGGTAGTATATGTAAATATTTAAGTGCAGGTAGGAAATTGTGTAATAGAAATTAAGAGTAGGGAAAATTTATAGGAGTGAAGGGTTTAACAGGTGTAACGAATACGGGGTTTCTTTATATCTGCTTCTTATATTTTCTTTTTCTTTTGTAGGGATACTTGATTGTTATGGTGCTTGATTGTGATGTTGGTTAATGGTAAACATTGGGAAGCATGTTATGATATTTAAGTGTATAAAATGAACTGAGTGAGAGACAAAAGGACGTGTTGTGGAGGTGTTTCGCAAGATAATTATTTCAGTTGAGTCAAGGAAATGCTAGGAGAAACAGTGACCTAACTCAAGCAAGGTAGGTCAGGATTAAAGGAGGAGGGGGAAGGGGGAGATGAGAGATTCCTACGTTCGGTGTTCCGATGGGGAAGCCTGGGAGTTGTATCCCGATCTCAATGCAGGATTCCGTGAGGGGAGAGGGGAAAGGAAGGTAATCGATGGCGGAGTGTCCCCCGCCTAACAACAGGGAGGTGTGTGTGTAGGGGGAGGGGGAATTGATGGAGAAAACTATAGTGTTGTAGAATGAAATAAAGCTATGATACGGTGAAACTTGTTCTTCTGAGTTAGACAATGATTTGAATTCAGTTTTAATAACCCAATATGCATGGTCCGTTATTGGACATTGTAAATTTTCCAGCTAAGTCATTCCTGGTTGCCAGCGTTTCGCCCCCGTGTGCTAGGTTGGGCTCGTCAGTTGGTACCTATCACACCTACCAAGATGCATGGCGAGTGCATACTGTGGAGGTCACTGCGTAGGCTACTTGAAGCCACCGGCAGTGCCAATGCACTATGAGAGACTTTGTCTCAAAACAAAAAATTGACGCCTGCTTGGCCATCAGATGATATAGATGATTCCCATAGGGAATCTGAAATTGTGTTGTCCCGAATTAGTAAATTTATAATACCAATATAAATGGTCCGTTATTGGACATTATAAATTTACCAGCTAACTCATTCCTGGTTGCCAGCGTTCAGTTTTTATGTTTTATTTTTAATACTCTCCTTGCATTATGATTAACTGAGATTCCATGGTTTTGAATGTCATCAGGTCATATTTGTTCAAAGTACGGAAAGAGTTCGAAGCTTCTAATACACATACAAATAGCATTCACAGCATTCAGTCGGTATATGGAAACTGCAGTCTGTTCGTACGACGGGTGCGTAATATTATTGACGAGGGAAATCATTACAATCATCATTTATTACTGTGTAACTCCACCTTTGGACTTTCTAACAGCCTGGATTCGGTTAGGAAGTGAGTCCACAAAGTTCTGCAGGTACGTCGCATCCAGGTTAAGCCACTGTTCCAACATGTCCGACAGTTTTTCAGTGTGGTTCAAGTCAGGTAATTTTTCTGGCCAATCCAGATGTAATAATGTTGGGGAGTGTTCCAAAAACCTGACACAAATGCGTTCAGCCAGATGAATGTTGCTGTTGTCATGTTGATAAATCGGGGTATCATTAGCATACTCATCATGCAGATGTTGACAGAAAAGCAACACCTGATCATTCTGAATGTTTAAATAGACATCCTGCTTAATGTTAGTGGTTAGAAGAGTGAGCGGTCCCAATACATCACAGACCCACCTCCGGCTTGAACATGAACTTGCACACATCCAGGATGAAATGCTTCATTTGGCGTTCGGTGCACGCGACGACGTGCGACAATGGAATGCAGCAGTGGCGTATCCTGGAATCTCCACTGAGGCATGCAACTAGTAACCATGCAGTTAACACAACGTATTAAGTAAATTTCAATTCTACTCACCCTAATTACATGTAGGTGAACTCGAGCCAAACAGTTTTACTGTAAGTTTCTGGATTGAACGTGCGTACACAATTCTTGTTTCCTCTTTTTAAATTTACGAGGGTCCGCCTCTGTGGTGTAGTAGTTAATGTAATTAGCTGCCACCCCCGGAGGCCCGGGTTCGCTTCCCGGCTCTGCCACGAAATTTGGAAAGTGGTACGAGGGCTGGAACGGTGTCCGCTCAGCCTCGGGAGGTCAACTGAGTAGAGGGGGTTCGATTCCCACCTCAGCCATCCTCGAAGTGGTTTTCCGTGGTTTCCCACTTCTCCTCCAGGCAAATGCCGGGATGGTACCTAACTTCAGGTCACGGCCTCTTCCTTCCCTCTTCCTTGTCTACCCCTTCCAATCTTCCCATCCCCCGCAAGGCCCCTGTTCAGCATAGCAGGTGAGGTAGCCTGGGCGAGGTACTGGTCATCCTCCCCAGTTGTATCTCCAACCCAGAGTCTGAAGCTCCACGACACTGCCCTTGAGGCGGTAGAGGAGAGATCCCTCGCTGAGTCCGAGGGAAAAGCCAACCCTGGAGGGTAAGCAGATTAAGAAGAAGAAGAAGAAGAAAAGAAGAAGAAGAAGAAGAAGAAGAAGAAATTTACGAGGGAAGGTAGAGGTCTCGCGGCTTTAACTATTTGCATCTTTTCATCAAACGAACGGCCAGTAAATGGCTTTTCAAACTGATTTACAATTATATCGGTTTTAGACTCATCCATCGTTAATACCACATTGCGCAAAATATAATAAAAGACCGAAAACGACGAATAGCACAGGAACAGCACACACAGAATGAACTCACTAATCAGCAAAACACACAATGAATTAACTCACTAGTTAGCCACAACTTAAGCACTGGAGGTAAGTCACCCCAGTGGCATTGGTCAGTTTCGTCACGTTGGGTTCTCGCTAGGGGTAATCTGTGTGTCCCGTTCGCTGTAAACATGTCGACTTTCTCCAAGTTACTAACAGATGGCAGAGGGTAGCACGGGTATGGGGTGACAAATTCTGACCAAGTTTCAATTGCAGCGACATCGTTCGGAGGGTTTCAGAACTACGTCTGCCACTGAATGCAATTTTAAGATTGAATGCCTTACGTCGTTAACTCCTGCATTTGCTGTCTCTTTCTTCCGAGAGTGGAGTAGACGGCGAGACTACACCAGCACCACACGTAATCAAGCAACGGAACCAGTACAGTTGCGCGGACCTTTTGAACTTCTGAGAGATGAAATCGTTAATATTTGACATGAAACAACCTAAAATCGTAAATCAGACAACTCTTTGTGTTATCATAACGCATGCAATGAATGCCTTGCATTCAAGGAGAATACGCCCCTGGAATACAGGTAAAAACGTGATTCGTCAGACCACATTACGTTCCGCCAGTCAGCTACTGTCCACGTTTGATGATTTATAGCCCATTGAAGACGCGCGGCGTTATGTGCCAGTGTGAACAATGGCCTCTTTTGAGGTGACCTGCTCGAAATGTTCACAGACTGCAGCAATTCTTGTCGGGTTTGGAAGCGATATTGATTCACAAGACGTGAAGTGCGTCTCCGATCCCTCTCAGTGAGGATCTTTTTCCGAACATTACGGAATTTGGCGACGTGTAGTACACCACTGCTTGTAGACACGTTGAACAGGCCGTTGCGAAACACGAACAAATCCAGCAACTTCACGCAACGTATAGCCATGGGCACTTTCTCCACTCTGTCACATCTTAATATCTACCCACGTTGACGTACACTGTCCGCTTGAAGCATCAATGCCTTCCTGATCGGCACTGTCTTATGCTCAGGTAGAGGCAGTGCGCGTGCGGTTCAGCACGGGATTTGCAACACCCCTAACAATTGAAATAAATGACGTGCGTCATAGGGACATGTTGCACACAAGACAAATATTAAAAGAGCAATAATTCATAACAAATCAGATAATAACACAACAAAACAAGAAAGAGTGCTGGAACCAAACCATAATGGAAGGAGAGAGGAGGGGATCAAGGAACTACAAGGCAAATAAACATCAAAATGACACTAATATTTTCAAAAAATAAAAATAAAAATATAATTAATAAATAATAATTTACATTACATTAAATTATGAAAAGAAAGACAAATTCTGAAAAATAATAATAAAGTAATAGGAAGTATAATAAATTTTCATTAAATAAATAATCTACATGTAAATAAGGTTAATTCTGAAGTAAATAAATTCATTACATTCCCCAAGCTACCCTGGTGCACCAGCTCCTTACCTTACAGATTTTTGAAAATATTTACATGAAAAAAAATTTGAGATTAACACAGGAAAAATGGGTTGTATGGCAAATCAAGGGCCTCCGAGACCACCCAGCGGAGGTTAAGTCCCCATAATACCCACATAAATAAGGTCACCCGACACATCACGTTAAAACACAAGGGAACACAAATCTCAATATAATGTCATCACACAAGATCCCACAGAATGAGAATAGCCCAAATAAAAATAACATTAAAATCGCAGAAGCACTAGAAGGGTAGGGCGATAAATAAGACGCCCAAAACATATTAAAATAGAAAGAGCCAGTTAACTTCTCAACACCGAGACCGAAAAACAAAATATGGCATGAGAAGAAAAACAATTCATTGTCATCCACACGGAGAGATAAACAACAATGGGATATAAGATAAGACCAGACCCCAAACATCTCGCGTTAGGGCTGCCCAAGACCCTTGACTTTAACCACCAGACGTTACAAAGGCATTGTTGAAATATGATGTTAATATTACGCGAGATTTCACACATAATTAAGTAAATATCACCTTAAATACCCTCAATAGAAATGAAACAAGGAACTGCAACCCAATCCAAGAAATAGGTACCCATTAGAAATTGAAATTTATAAAAACAATAATAATAATATTTTTTTAAAAATTGGAAAATTAGTGCAGCATAGCATTTGCTCGAAACAAGGACAAAGAAGGCCGAAATACACGAAAGGATGCACAAAAACGAAATAGAGAATCACAACACCAAACACGGGAGCAAACACGAATACAGAAACATTAGCAGTACATACCAAATTTTAAAATACTAACCGCACACGCATCCAGGAAATAACACAGAAAACGTACACATATACGCAGGTAAACAAAAGAATACCTGGGAAAACAATATTAAATCAATGCAAATACGAATTTCAAAAGTTACGCAGACAATAATGACCTTCACTGCTACACACGACGCTCACTTGAAACTAGAACACCACCACACCAAACGTAGATAAAATTCAAATCATAGTTAAAAACACAACCTATAATATAAATGACACACCCCAAGAAAACGACATTAACACAAATAAATTAGTCACCTAGTGTTGAATTCCAGTTTCAAATAGATAATGGCAATATTACCGCTCATCACATCGGCACACTGTCAATAAAGCAGAGTTCAACACTATCTAATTCACAAAATGTTTGTGCGGATAGTGCACAAAATTTAACAAGTGTCGCGTAGAAAGCTGACATTCCAACATTATATTACATAACTAGCGAATTTATTTTAACAACGCTTCAGATTCTTTCGCTGCCATATGTACAAGCTTAACGATCTATCTGTGCATGCACACAAGAGTGACTAAATTTTAGTCCGATGGGCTTATTACTGGTGAAACGTTCTAGGAAAATGACGGGAGAGGTACAGTAGTTTCCCACTGCTTTCCTCACTGAAACAGAATGCGTTACTATAAACCAGAATTACAATTACCACAACATGAAACAGTCGTATCGGCACTCAGTTTAGGTTCAGAATCAGTTTTCCATCATCGGTGATTAAAATTACATTTACGTGTGCAAGAAAATAAATATCAACTGGGAAAAGTAGCGAAGAATGACTGCCACTGGAGATATGCTTGCTTTATTCGATACTGATGGAGAAAGAGTGCGTTATCAGACGGCGTAGCGAACATGGTCAGCTATAAGCGTACTGAATTCATGTTTACTTCATGAGTGTAGTTCTTTTTGCGCGCATGGAATTAGTGTTATTATTCTTGCACTCCTACACTTGTTGTTGAACGCTACGTGTGTTAACTATCAGTATGGTGACGTATAATATTGGACAAGGGGTGTTTCTAGTTGAGATATTTCTCCTAAAGAACAACTCGTATGACAGAACCATTCGCAAATTTCTACGTCGTTTCTGTCGTCTTGCAGTGCCTTCGAGGTAATACATAACCAAGTTATTCAGTAAATGTTGACAAACCGGGTCTGTTTCAGAGCCCTGAAAAATGGAATCAGACGACTGGTACGAGTGTTTCGGAATTTTTAAAGCCGATGCAACGTTTGTACCTGGAAAGTTTGACATAATTTTTCATCAGCTCCTTTGATAAAAGGTAAGATCTAAGTTTCTAGCTTCATTCATTATTAATACTTAACTAACAATTTAGGCTTACCATAATGAAACTGAACGCCAGTCTGCGCTGTTTATAGTTTACAGGTGAGTATAGCAATGGATTGGGGCCAGTCAGTTTCCTCGACATTCCTTACATACTGCGTTAACTTCTCGCTTCTTCTCCATGCCGCAATACTGCTTTTATTTCAATCACTCAATCCACATTGTTTTGCAACTGATTTTAGGACTGGTTATTCTTTGGTCCATAACTTGGTTTATGTGTCGTACTGAACTCTTTCGAGGACATCCATCAACTGGAATAAATTTTGGAAACCTAACCGAATAATTTTAAACTCAAAACACAAAATTAACGGTAACCAACTAGAGCTGAAAGAGCGTGGCTTGGGAACCAACTGGAAGACTCCTCCTTCCTTTAAACCATTATCCTACGGGTATGGGTACAACTGTTATGTGAAGTTAGATAAAACATAATAGGATTCAGAAGCACTTTCTCAGTTGAGATAATAGTACTCCTAAAAGGCGTGATCAAGAAGTTTCCCTTTGAGGGCTTTGCTGCAATGAACATGCAACGTAGCATGACTCCGATGAGGGTTGATAAGCATAGACATGTAGGCAAAAGGATTAGTGTAGCAGTCGTGTCGTGCCGAGGTGCGGCCACGTGAACTATGGCGACGTTATTACCAAATGCGTCCAAACAGGACCAACGTGCTGTTATTCTGTTCTTGGGTGCCGAAGGACAAACTCCGGTTTACATCCATCGGGGGGTGTACGGGGCAGTATGTCTATCGAACACCACTGTTGTGGAATGATGGGGGTCACGTTTCGACACAAGACGCAACGGTTGGACGCAGAAGCTACTGAAGACACTGAAGGGACCGGCATGTAATCGTGATCTCTCCCATGCGATTATCACGCCTTTGGTCCCATCAAAAAGACCTTGAAGGTTCGACGCTTCCTGTCGGAACAGGATGTGCAGCAGGCGGTTACGGACTACTTCACGTAGCAGGACACGGTGTTTATTCCACACGGGGATCTTCAACCTGGTGGGCGGTGGGTTGATACCCCAATGATCACGGCAATTTTTTTCTGATTGGTATCCGCATTCAGGACTGTACGGCTGTCGAACGGAGACTTATATTAATACCAAAACCAATCATACATACTTATTTCTCTTTTCTCAGCAAATTAGCCAGTTTTTTATGCAATCAGTCATCATGGCCTTGTAATCCACTCCGTGGTGCATTGCGCTCCGATTAAATCATTTTATTTCAAATGTATTTAAATTCATTTTTCTGTTATTTTGTACTCGGCACAATGAATATTATTCTAGCACGCATACCGCGATAGAGCAAATTAATCTGTTTAATTGATTTAAATAAACGTGTTCATTGGATGCGCTATGCACTCACGTAGCTCTTTTGATTGATATATTTGTACGTGATATATTTACATTTATTCGTCCCCTTTAACATCGTTAACTATTACTGAGGTCCCACAGTGATTATTTTGTCCAACAGAGAATACTTCTCCATTAAATATTTGATGTCAAATTTCCATTCTGCTACTTTTTTACTCACCTCATTAGTTTTTGTTTAACTAATCTAATTTTCCCTGGCTGATGCAAAACCAAACAATGTCAGAATAAATTAATAAAATAACGAAGTGTTGCATAATTTATCCAAGTATTGAAAACTGCAGAAAATGGTTGCATTTCAAAACAGTTCTGTTATTGATATCGTTACATGCTTAGAAAACAGGAAATTTTTCAATGAGAATTGTAAAATCATGTTCAGTAACCACCCTGTTCTGTTAGTGATTAACAAGACCATTTTAAAAATAGTTTGTACTATGTTAAACTGAACCACGTGATATTAAATAAGAAGTTGTTCTTCTTCTTATTATTATTATTAGTATTAACAAATACGTCACAATTAGGAACTATCCCGTTGGTAATGATCACATACAGTATCGTGATAATAAAATAAATTTGAAACATAATTTCCCAACAACTACAACGACAAGAGTATAACAAGCCATTCCATGGAAAGAAAATATTACGGGAACTCTTACTAGTTTGACATTCTAAATTCAGCATAATCACATACAAATTCACACACAACTTAAGTATTTCCAGTACTTAACACTAAGTTTCACAACAGTATAGGATGAGCTTACTACTAGCTTAACTTTAGAACAACGTCATATACAAATCCGCATGCACCGTATGTATTTCAAAATTGTATAATATGACTTACAATATATTTAGCGGTCCAATTACTAACTATTATCTTAGCATTGTAAATACAGCACTTTCATATACAAATTCACACATACCTTAAATAGTTCAGATTCCGTAATACTACAATTTACAGTGGGTTGAGCGTTACATTAAAATATGACACCATCACATAGAAATTTACAAAGGATTTACAGAATGCTAGTGTTTATTCTTGAAGCATCTTTAATTTTAGGGAAAAAGGCTCTAAGATAGAATATTTACTCTAGTTAGTTTTATGCGATCTCCTTTTATTTTACGCGCATGATCTGTTCTACTTATGTAACAGGGCTTTTCTAGTCGACTGTTCAACTCTTCCCAAGCTGGCTTATTCGTGTCGGAAGTACACATGGCTAATAACCGTGTCTCCCACCAAAGTTTGTCTACCATTCTTGTCCCACAACTTCTAGGATTGAAATCGTCAAGCACGAATCTCGCAGCCTTTCGCCGTACCATCTCAAGTTTCTTAATAAGCCCTGTTTGGTATGGATCCCGTATGGCTGATCCATATTCGAGGACTGGTCTAATGATTGATATATAATCCTATGAAGTCAACTGGGAACTGCTGCCCTTTAGCACCCTCATCACGATGTGTGAGGACTTGTACACTTCAGAAATTACATTTTCTACATGAGTGTCCCTTTTCAAATCTCTCTTTACGTTGATCCCTAAGTTCTTGCACATGGTAATCTCTACATTCAACTGCTCATCAGAGGAGATTGTATACATAATACTAGCTGCTGAGGCAAGACATGTTCCAGGGGTGTACGATGGAAAATGACCGTAATTTGGTATGGGAAACACCTGGGTCTGAATAAGATGACCTGTAGGAGATAATTTGCGAACTGACCATCGTCAGAGATCACAAAGTGTTCAATATAGACTCTTAAGTAACAGAACAAACAGTGAATGGGGGAAGGAATCTCTGCACCGAACTCCAAAAGTCACTCAACCTAGGCGGTAAGGTGGGTAACTACTAATGAAGAAGATGCCCTTACCCCCATATCGGACTGTCTTTATCATTGGTTCTTAGGGTTATATTTGCAGCCGATTGTGGGATATTTAACATAAATGGTGAATTTTCTTTGCCCGGGGTAATTTCTGCAGCTCATTTACCTCATTCAGCACCATCCTACACAACAAAATAAATAACAGGGTGGAGGGAACTCAAATATGACAATGTTAAAAAAATATCCCAGAAGCACTAATTTAAAAATTTTCAGATGTAGTATCATAGTTGCAAAAGTAGTGTGCAAGTAGGAGAGGTAAGATCTAAGATGTTCTAAAACAAGAAGGGTTGTCCAACAAGGGAGTTATTTTTTCCCATTGCTCTTCATTTCACTCATGGTTGCTATTACAACGGAACTCAAAGTAATAGATAGGGAAGATCTTAATGCATTTGTTTTTGCTGGTAAAGTTTCCGCTTGGGGCGAAACTGAGACAGACGAGTTTGAATGTTTGGAACGTAAATTTTAAAGAATATAAGTTAAATGTGACTAAGAGTAAAACACTCTAATGAATATTAGTAGGACAAATGCACCTTATAACCTCACCCTCGAGGGAGAGAAGATTAAATATGTGAATACCTTGAACTAGCTGGGAAATACAATATCAAATGACGGAAGTGCCACGAACGGTGTTGAACAGGGCCGGGTGAAAAAAGGATGCAACTTCTTCCATTAAGTACAGATCATAGTATGGGACCCTGTTTAAGAATTTTCTCCCGCCCATCACGACATGCAGTCTGGAGAGTTTTGTCATACATGCAAGAAAAATAAGTCAGCTTTAAGCTTGTGAAATGAATTTCCTTACATGAGCTGTACAGAAAACAAGAAATGATTAGATGCGAAGAGACCTGCAGGTAAATCTGACCGTGAAAGAAAGGCTGAGTGCTGGAAGATTAAAGTGGCTAGAATAAGTTAAGCGGATGCAGTTGACTCGAGCACTAAGAAAGTATTTTGAGAAGATAGTTCCTGGACGAAGACCAATAGGAAGCTCTAGAAAAAGGTGGTTGAACCAGATAAGAGAAGACCTAGAGAAGGGAGGAGAAACATGGGATGCCATAGAGAGAAAATAAGCACACCGGGACCGTAATAAATGGAGGCACATCCTTCTAAAATATCCTACCCGGCTGGCTGGGAGAAATTCATGATGCTGCTGATGATGAAGTAATAAATAGAGGAGGTGATCATTTTCTGTGTTCACTGTGCGATAAACCTGCCCCCACTGAATTAGGTGGGTGAGGAAAACTGTGTTCTTGTCATATATGGGAACGGCGAGGTGACAGACGGTCGAGAGTTGCTTACCTCTGCCATCGCCCACCGTGCAGTGCTGGTTCGCTCCAGGTCCACGTATTCTGTAAAGTACTTCTCTTTCCTATATACAGGGTCTCTCATATAAACCCAGACCGAAGGCATGGTGTTCAGCTGCAGTGTGGGAGACGTGCACATAGTTCTTGACTATGCGAGCAGCCTGCACGAGTTCGACCTGGCAAGTATGAGTCGCCAGTCTGAATCTCAGCTGTTAACATGGTGAGACAGTTATTATTGTAACATCGTATTCTCGTATGTAAAAGTTCTGATTTCATATTAATGGTCATGTGAACAGTCATAACTCCCGCTGTTCATGTGCAGAAAACCCTGACGGGCCTTATGAAGTCCCTAATTATGATAAGAAAATTGGTGTTTGTTGTACTGTGCAAGACGAATAACTAGGCCTATATTTTCGAGACGACAGTAAATGCAGAGAGGTACCAAAATGATATTGACACCGTTCTTCTATCAGTTAGTGCAAGAAGAAAAATTGAGTGAAAGTTCCAACAATATTCAGCCCCTGCTCACACAGCAGAAGATTCCTTTCCCACAATCTCGGAAGTGTTTGCAGACAGAGTGATCAGTGCTGGTCTATTTCCCCCTCGTTCTCCAGGTCTGACAGTGTGTGATTTTTACTTGTAGGGTAAACTGAAAGAAAAAGTGTATCGAACAAATCCTCACACATTTGAAGTAGTGAAAGAAAACATTACGAATGAAATCAGAAACATTATACTGGCAGAACTCTCTCGTGTCAGCCAGAATGTGGTTACCAGGTACAATACCTCTATAAACCAGGAACGATGGCATTTCCAGCTTATGTTATAAGACAAGATTTCATGCAAGAGTGTATTACTGCTTAAAGCAGGGCAGCCGCGCGAGATAACTTTGTCTGAGGTAGGTGACGTGACGCAGAGTACAATCACCGTGCGTTCGATCTGATTTTATATGAGAATTTAAAATGATATTGTAAACGAGAAAAAATAAAAATGTTTTAGAAAAACTGATAGAGATTAATGCGAAATCCGAATGTACCGTGTCCTCTGTCCTGCGCAGCGCGAACGACCTCAGCTAGCGCCATTTATATGACCACATTCCGGGACATTTTCCAGGAAAACTAAAGCATCCATGGAAACATGTTTCAGATGAACAATTTAAGTTAGACGATTTTCTACGTTTTCCTTGCAAGCATCATTTTGTTGACAAAAGACCCAAAATGTGGCCGCTTACTGAAAATTACAATACATGATTTTAAGGATTTAAATTTACTCGTTCAGATTTTTATTCCTAATAATTATTTTAAATGATTTTTGTTAAAAATTGTTATACCTCTTAAGCGAGCAGTCTTTCCTGAAGATTATAGTATAATTTGCTTTGCAACGTTGTTGGAGGTAACATCAGGAACTTGGGACAGAATCTGATGTGTTTAATTTCACATTTCTTTGCCAATTGCTACATAACCTTGGCAACAATGTAATTTCTCTTACTCGCCCAATTTCGTGGCCGCTACAATAGTTTCACATCACTCAGGTGGACAGAAATTATGAAGTTACAAATTTTCAAAGCTTAACTCGAACCTTCTGGGATCATGTTTCATATGATATTTCACTTGATATATCTGTCGGTATTTAATTTCGCCGTTCTTGTTTTATCCAGCATCATTTGCATGAATATATGGATCTCGATGTAGTCTCCACGACTGTGTGTCGGGTCCGTGATTATGACGAATGGGACGTGTTTTGGACGGGAGGTTGGAGGAAGCCATCCCTCGGACTGGCTTAGTTAATGCCACATGCGTCCTCTCCAGAGAGAGGATATGGCTCAGTCATTAGTGCACCACATTATTCTGGCTATAGTGGTTTCGACGTGGGCATATTTTATATTCTGCTCAATGTTCACTAGTTAACTTCGAATATTTGACGGGCTACCTTAAAAAAAGATACATTTCCTTTATAATATATGGTGTCCTAAGCACGTGACATTCTATATATCACTATCAATCAAGCAGTATAGAAAGAAGTAATCGTCTCTTCACTTTATGCACGGCATTTTTAAAAGTCACACATAGCGAAGGTAATTCAAAATGAGATCACTCTTGGGAAACGAGGTAAGGCTAAAATTATTCTGGAAAATTTTACAGATAGGAAGAGTTAAAAAGACTACATTTGTGCTTGGTAGATTTTTCAAAAGTAATCTGCGTGCAGGCGTGAAGGTCCTTGGAGGTGTGGAAGGTAAAGGCTTCCACTATCCCTAACCTCGGCAATTGGTGAGATAGAGTTGTTGGCTCTACGACCGGCCACCTCTGTCCCCAGGAATTAAGCTGGTATTCATTGTTTTGGTAGGCTGAATGAACCTCAGAGCCATATGAGGCTCGAGAAGTGGAAATCTGCATATTTTAATTTTTCGGCTTCCTGACGGGGAATCGAACCCACGATTAGTAACCACAACAACACTGACGTGTCTTCCCAAAACGTGTCCACTCGAATAGGCCTCATTCCTTCAGTACTCTGTGTAGCAAGCAGTTCACATTAGTTTTCAGTACACTGTGTGCAGCTAGTAGTGTGTTTGTGTATCTGATCAGGTGTATACCATATTACCTCCAAATGGGACGGAAGCAGGAGATTGGAACTGAAAAACGTGCTGTAATTGTAGCTCTGCATCACGAAGGGTATTCTAGTAGGACAATAGCAACAAAAGTTGGCGTAGCCCAATCTACAGTGGTGTATACATTACAGCGGTTCAAGAAAACCGGTGCCGATGCAAATGTTTCGCGTTCTGGAAGACCCCGTGTAACATCATGCAGGGAAGATCAGTTCATAGTTCATATGTGTACAGAGTAAACGTCAGAGGACTCGTACGGCACCTGAAATTCGCGAGGAAGTCAATAATATGAGAGCTGCTCCAATCTCTGTCTCAACAGCGCAACGCCGTCTTGGTGAACGAGGTTAGACGGGTGCATAGCGGCCAATAAATATTACGGACACAAAATAAGGTGAAAAGAATACAATGGGCACAGCAACATAAAAACTGGAGCGTGCAGCAATGGTCCAAGGTGTTATTCACGTATGAATCGAAGTTTGAAGTATCTGGGAGCCATCGTCGAATGTTTGTTCGTCGACTTCGTGGAGAACGTACGAAGAGTCAGTGTGTGACACCTACGGTGAAGCATGGTGGAGGGTCGGTTATGGTGTGGGGATGTTTTGCGGGTGATAATGTCGGTGATCTAGTGCGAATTAATGGAACACAGGATACTGGTGAACAATGCAGTTCCATCTGGCAAGAGGCTTATTGGTCGTGGGTTTTTTCTGCAGCAAGACAATGACCCCAAACATTCTTCTAAATTGTGTAGAGGGTATGTCAATAGAAAAGAGAAATGTGGGGATCTGAAAAATATGATTTGGCCAAGTCAGTCACCAGACTTAAATCTCATTGAACTGTTATGGGATTAACTTGACAGCGAGGTCCGAAAATTGAGGTCAGGTAATGTTGAAGAGCTATGGAATAATATATAGAGCTGTTGGACTGCAACATCTACACAAACACTACAACATCTTATTTCCAGAATGCCAAGAATTTGTGCAGCTGTTCGGAGGGCAAAGGGTGGATACTTTGAAGAGGCTAAAATATAAACCATATTGTATTCTACTTAATGATAGAGAGAGAATATATATATTTTGTTTGTCTATTTCGTTTTTACGATGTGTTTTTACATTGAAATAAAGTATCTAGTTTTGTGCAAAGGTGATCGAAAACTTTTGACCGGTAGTGTACAATACATCATACCGCAAACCATCACATAAATAGGCAACAGAAAATACATCTCACTACACAAAGTTGGCGTCAAGAAAAGTGTTTGGCCGTTGACGTTGGATAAGTCACACGTAGTGCTGACCCCATTTCATTTCAGAATATGGCTACGACGAAGAAAACATTCTGCAGAAATGAGCTACGTTTCAGAATGTTCTCACTTATACAGACACGAAAAGTTCAAAAGACTGCTTGTGCACCTAGTAGACTGGATTTTATAATTCAGTGGAAAAGTAGTACTGTAATTTACTGAGGTCCAGGAGAAATATATGACGTCAAGTATAAATACTTCAAATGTACGAACCAGCGATCCGCTGTCGTGGTTATAACATCAGAGAGATACACGAATGATCCCAGGTTCCATTCCAGGAGCTACCACAAACTTAGGAATGCCATGGGTTGCCTTCCAGGGAAAGGTAAAATTTAGAAAAGAGACTCTTTTAAGTCAAAAGCCGCTCACAGTACTCTCGTTTGAATAATATGTTACTCGAAGGAATATGAGCATAGATGTCAGCCATTTACACACAGTAAGACAATCGAAATAGACTTTCAAACTATTAGGTCGTGTTACGTACATTTAGTAGGTGTTGAAGAGATGTTAAGTACAGAACAAAAATGGCCAAACAGACACTAGTAGGATCCGAACCCAAAACCTCCCGATTTCACGTCGGATGCTCTACCAATTGAGCCAAGGCCACCTTTGTTCTGTTGAAAAGGATCTAAGCTACAGTTCTGACGCTACTGCTATCACACTGTAGAGTGCGTTTAAGTTGCCCGTTGTGGGCCAAGTCAATGAATATTGAATTTTCACGACCGCACTGTAATCGCAACCGACTTTCAACCTATTAGGTCGTGTTACTAGTACGTGTTGAAGAGATGTTAAGTACAGAACAAAAATGGCCAACCAGACACCACTGGCATGCGGTCGTAAAAATTCAAAATTCACAGTAAGGCAACGTTTGTGTTCTAAACACTGTCGTTAGATGCCAGGTTAAACCTAAGTCCTTATACACTGGCGGAAAATGAAAGACTAGTCAATCAATCAATCAATCAATCAATCAATCAATCAATCAATCAATCAATCAATCAATCAATCAATCAATCAATCAATCAATCAATCAATCAATCAATCAATCAATCAATCAATCAATCAATCAATCAATCAATCAATCAATCAATCAATCAATCAATCAATCAATCAATCAATCAATCAATCAATCAATACTGATCTGCATTTAGGGCAGTCGGCCAGGTGGCAGATTCCCTATCTGTTGTTTTCCTAGCCTTTACCTAAATGATTTCAAAGAAATTGGAAATTTATTGAACGTCTCCCTTGGTAAGTTATTCCAATCCCTAACTCCCCTCCCTATAAATGAATATTTGTCCTAATTTGTCCTCTTGAATTCCAACTTTATCTTCATATTGTGATCTTTCCTACTTTTATAAACGCCACTCAAACGTATTCGTCTACTAATGTCATTCCTCGCCTTCTCTCCACTGACAGCTCGGAACATACCACTTAGTCGAGCAGCTCTTCTTCTTTCTCTCAATTCCCAACCCAAACATTGCAACATTTTTGTAACTCTACTCTTTTGTCGGAAATCACCCAGAACAAATCGAGCTGCTTTTTGGATTTTTACCAGTTCTTTAATCAGGTAATCCTGGTGAGGGTCCCATACACTGGAACCATACTCTAGTTGGGGTCTTACCAGAGACTTATATGCCCTCTCCTTTACATCCTTACTACAACCCCTAAGCACCAAGAAGGAGTTGTGCTTGATAAACGAAATTTGTGGTGGTAACACCATTATGTTTTAAAGCAAGTTTGCTTTAAAATGGCGCTGCACATTTCCTGAGCGGTAGACGGTGTTGAGGTTGTGAGGGTGGCGTAAGTCATGTGAGTCAAATTTGCATTTGAGGAGACGAGGAAGGCAGTATCAGAGTTTGAATGACGCCGTGTAATAGTGATGCGGGAATGTGGATGTTCTTTCCGCGATATTGCAGAAAATGTTTGCAGGGATGTATTTCGGTGTTGGCAACAATAGGCACTGTGTCAAGAAGAAATGGGTCCGGCCACACACGGGCCACTACAGAGTGGGAGGATCGCCAAATTCGCCGCTTCGCTGTGGTGGATCATTCTCCATCTTCACCAGTTATTAGAGATTCAGTTGGCTACAGAATGACTCGGGGAACTGTAACATGTCGATTGCTTGAGGGACAGCTCGGAGCCTGCAGCGTTCATGCTACTAACTCCATATTATTGCCATTTTCGACTTCAATCGTGTCAAACTAGAGCTCATCTGAGGGCGGAGTGGAGATCTGTTGTGTTCACAGATAAGAGCTGTTTTTGTCTTCGTACCAGTGATGGCCGTGGTTTAGTAAAAAGGAGGCCAGGTTAGCTCTTGAAACCAAGCAGTCTGTGGTGTCGACACACTGCCCACACCAGGAGTTTTGGCAGTCAGGTAGATTTCCTTCGGCAGCAGAAGCACTCTCCTCGTTATCCCAAGAAAAGTGACAGCCGATTTGTACATCAGGCAGGTGACTGAGGCGGTTGTGCTGCCATTCATTCGGAGTATTCAAGGGACGTTTCTTCCAATCTGCTCAACAGAGTGTTGACCAGCTCATCATCAGGCCTTTCACCTACTAACCACACACGGGACATATACAGCGTCATCCAATACAAGCATTAAGCGTTGCTGATTTGCCTGATCAAGTGCAACAGGCGTCGGAATCTCTCCCATAAAATGGCATATGGTACCTGTACGACACAACACATGCACTTTTGTATGATTACATTCAAAACGATAGAGGTTGGAGCAGTTATAAATATACCACTATATCACTTGTCCCCTCGCGCATACTTGAAACTGTAACTTGGAAACATTAATCAAACGAATATGTTACCCAGAAAGTTGCTTAACTTAAATTGCTTTTCTATAACCTAATGTCACAGTCAATCAATCACTACTGATCTGCATTTAGGGCAGTCGCCCAGGTGGCAGGTTCCATATCTGTTGTTTTCCTAGCCTTTTCTTAAATGGTTGCAAAGAAATTGGAAATTGGGTGAACATCTCCCTTGGTAAGTTATTCCAATCCCTAACTCCCTTCCTATAAACGAATATTTGCCCCAATTTTTCCTCTTGAATTTCAACTTTATCCTCATCACTCAAATTTATTCGTCTACTGTTGCCCCCTTCCCCCCACGCCATCTCTCCACTGACAGCTCGAAAGATACCACTTAGTCGAGCAGCTCGCCTCTTTTTTCCCTGGTTTTCCCAGCCCAAACTTTGTAACATTTTTGTAACGCTACTCTTTTTCGGAAATAGCCCAGAACAAATCGAGCTGCTTTTCTTTGGATTTTTTCCAGTTCCTGAATCAAGTAATCCTGGTGAGGGTCCCATACAATGGAACCATACTCTAGATTGGGTCTTACCAGAGACTTATATGTCCTCTCCTTTACATCCCTACTACAACCCCTAAATACCCTCATAACTATGTGCAGAGATTTGGACCCCTTTTTACAATCATATTTATGTGATTACCCCAATTAAGATATTTCCTTTTATTAATGCGTAGGTATTTACAATGATCCCCAAATGAAACTTTCACCCCATCAATGCAGTAATTAAAACTGAGAGGACATTTCCTATTTGTTTATCATCATACCATTGTCTACTATCAATCTCACAACCTTATCGAGGTCATTTTGCGGTTGCTCACAATCTTGTAATTTATTACTCTGTACAGAATAACATCATCTGCAAAAAGCCTTATCTTTGATTACACATATTTACACATATTGTTGATATAGAGTATATAAGGGAACAATAAAGGTCCAATAATACTGCCTTGAGGAATTCCCCTCTTAATTATTACAGGGACAGATAAAGCTTCACCTACTGTAATTCTCTGAGTTCTTTTTTCTACAAACATAGCCACCCATTCAGTCACGCTTTTGTAAAGTCCAATTGCACTCATTTTTGCCAGTAGTCTCATATGATATACCCTATAAAATGCCTTAGACAGGTCGATCGCGGTTCAGTCCAATTGACCTCCTGAATCCAGGATATCTGATATATCTTGATGGAATCCTACAAGTTGGAGTTCAGTGAAATAACCTTACCTAACCCAAGTTGCCTTCTATCAAACCAGTTATTAAGTTCGCCAACATGTCTTATATAATCAGAAAGAATGTTTTCCCAAAACTTGCATGCAATGCATGTCAAACTCACTGGCCTGTAATTTTCAGCTTTATGTCTATCACCCTTTCCTTTATATACAGGGGCTACTATAGCAACTCTCCATTCATTTGGTAAAGAATCCGGGATATCTGATATATATTGATGGAATCCTACAAGTTGGAGTTCAGTGGAATAACCTTTCCTAACCCAAGTTGCCTTCTATCAAACCTAGTTATTAAGTTCGCAAACATGACTTATATAATCAGAAAGAATGTTTTCCCAAAGCTTGCATGCAATGCATGCCAAACTCACTGGCCTGTAATTTTCAGCTTTATGTCTATCACCCTTTCCTTTATATACAGGGGCTACTATAGCAACTCTCCATTCATTTGGTAAAGAATCCGGGATTGATGGAATCCTACAAGTTAGAGTTCAGTGGAATAACCTTTCCTAACCCAAGTTGCCTTATATCAAATCAGTTATTGAGTTCGCAAACATGTCTTATACAATCAGAAAGAATGTTTTCCCAAAGCTTGCATGCAATGCATGTCAAACTCACTGGCCTGTAATTTTCAGCTTTATGTCTATCACCCTTTCCTTTATATACAGGGGCTACTATAGCAACTCTCCATTCATTTGGTAAAGTTCCTTCATACAAACAGTAAGCAAACAAGTACTTTAGATATGGTACTATATCCCAACCCTTTTTCTTTAGTATATCCCCCGAAACTTTTTCAATTCCAGCTGCTTTTTTATTTATCAACTTTTGTATCTTACTGTAAATGTCATTGGTGTCATAGGTAAATTTTAATACTTCTTTAGTATTAGGCACCTCCTCTATCTGGACATTATCCTTGTAACCAACAATCTTTACATACTGCTGACTGAATACTTCTGCCTTTCGATGATCCTCGCATACACACTCCCATTGTTCACTAATGATTCCTGGAATGTCCTTCTTTAAACCTGTTTCTGCCTCTCTTTCATTTTTAATTTAAATTTGTGTGACTGCCAATTATGCTTGCCATCACGTCATCCTTAGCTGCCTTCTTTGCTAGATTCAATTTCCTAGTAAGTTCCTTCAATTTCTCTTTACTTCGACAGCCAGTTCTAACTCCATTTCTTTCCAACCTGTACCTTCTTCTTAGTCTCTTTACTCTGTTATAATATAGTGGATCTTAACCATTCCTCACCACCTTTTAAAAGTACAAACCTATTTTCACATTTCTCAACAATTGCTTTAAACCCAACCCAGAGTCTGTTTATATTTTTATTTACCGTTTTCCACCGATCATAGTTACTTGTTAAAAACTCCCTCATGCATGTTTTATCAGCCATATGATACTGCCTAATAGTCCTAATTTTAATATCTTCCTTTCTTTAACATTTATTTTTAATTACCACAAGAACAGCCTTCGTGATCACTAATACCATCTATTACTTCGGTTTCTCTATAGAGCTCATCTGGTTTTACCAGCACCACATCCAGTATATTCTTCTTTATCCCTGCAAACATTCCTAGCTAAACAAGTGAGTAGAGACTGCTATACCGTCTTGTATGCATTAAAGGGTTACAAATTGTACTCTGTATATGAGAAAAACTAAGAAACAATTTGGTCTGTAAAATATATACTTCAACAAATGTATGGAATACCGCCAAAACGGGTATTCTGAGATAATCCATGCCACATTGACATAGGTGTGCTATTAATATTAGACTATTACAACCCTGAAATTCGACAGTGTTTACTACAGGCATGATTTGTATTCCTATACTAGTCACGTGAACATATCTTGAGTGTTGTAGCATATGTTGCGTTGTTCCATATCACCAAACGCTTCAGTCAGTTTGTGTTCAGCCTTGCAGTGACATGCCATGTAGATGAATACAAACGTTTGGGAGAAATCATATAGTGGCTTTACTTTCGGCAGGCTACACAGCAAGATGTCACCGATCGGTTAAATGTTACACAAAGCAGTGTGTCTAAGGTGTGGAGAAAGTACAGAGAGACGGAAAATGGGAACGGCAGCCATCGTTTCTGGCCGTCTGGCCCGGGATCGTCATCTCCTATTATCGGTTCACGGACATCCACCACCGACTGCCAGGGATCTTAGGAATAACCTCTCAAGAGCAACAGGGGTTCGTTATGCAGACCAAACAGTGCGAAGAAGACTGCATGAGATTGATCTTCAGGCCAGAAGGACAACTTGATCATATTTCTGGGGATATACTAAAGACAATGGGTTGGGATATAGTACCATATCTGAAGTACTTATTTGATTATTGTTTGGTCGGAGGAGCTATACCAGATGAATGGAGAGTTGCTATTGTAGCCCCGGTGTATAAAGGAAAGGGTGATAGACATAAAGCTGAAAATTACAGGCCAGTAAGTTTGACATGCATTGTATGTAAGCTTTGGGAAGGCATTCTTTCTGATTATATTAGACATGTTTGTGAAATTAATAACTGGTTCGATAGAAGGCAATTCGATTTTAGGAAAAATTATTCCACTGAAGCTCAACTTGTAGGATTCCAGCAAGATATAGCAGATATCTTGTACTCAGGAGGTCAAATGGACTGTATCGCGATTGACCTGTCTAAAGCATTTGATAGGGTGGATCATGGGACACTACTGGCAAAAATGAGTGCAATTGGACTAGATAAAAGAGTGACTGAATGGGTTGCTATATTTCTAGAAAATAGATCTCAGAGAATTAGAGTAGGTGAAGCTTTATCTGACCCTGTAATAGTTGAGAGGGGAGTTCCTCAAGGCAGTATTATCGGACCTTTATGTTTTCTTATATATATATAAATGATATGAGTAAAGGAGTGGAATCGGAGGTAAGGCTTTTTGCGGATGATGTTAATCTCTATAGAGTGATAAATAAGTTACAAGATTGTGAGCAACCGCAACGTGACCTTGAAAATGTTGTGAGATGGACAGCAGGCAATGGTATGTTGATAAACGGGGTTAAAAGTCAGGTTGTGAGTTTCACAAATAGGAAAAGTCCTCTCAGTTTTAATTACTGCGTTGATGGGGTGAAAGTTCCTTTTGGGGATCATTGTAAGTATCTAGGTGTTAATATAAGGAAAGATCTTCATTGGGGTAATCACATAAATGGGATTGTAAATAAAGGGTACAGATCTCTGCACATGGTTATGAGGGTATTTAGGGGTTGTAGTAAGGATGTAAAGGAGAGTGCATATAAGTCTCTGGTAAGACCCCAACTAGAGTATGGTTCCAGTGTATGGGACCCTCACCAGGATTACCTGATTCAAGAACTGGAAAAAATCCAAAGAAAAGCAGATCGATTTGTTCTGGGCGATTTCCGACAAAACAGTAGCGTTACAAAAATGTTGCAATGTTGGGATTGGGAAGAACTGAGAGAAAGAAGAAGAGCTGCTCGACTAAGTGGTATGTTCCGATCTGTCAGCGGAGAGGTGGCGTGGAATGACATTAGTAGACGAATAAGTTTGAGTGGCGTTTATAAAAGTAGGAAAGATCACAATATGAAGATAAAGTTGGAATTAAAGAGGACAAACTGGGGCAAATATTCATTTATAGGAAGGGGAGTTAGGGATTGGAATAACTTACCAAGGGAGACGTTCAATAAATTTCCAATTTCTTTGAAATCACTTAGGAAAAGGCTAGGAAAGCAACAGACAGGGAATCTGCCACCTGGGCGACTGCCCTAAATGCAGATCAGGATTGATTGATTGATTGATTGATTGATTGATTGATTGATTGATTGATTGATTGATTGATTGATTGATTGATTGATTGATTGATTGATTGATTGAACTCTGAACCAACGGAAACTAGCTTAACGAAGGAACTAGGCTCTTGCTCATCAACAATGGCCTATTGCACAATGGGATAGTGACATGTTCACTGATGAGACCAGGATTGATTTGAGACCTGACAGAAGACGTACAAGAGTATAGAAAACTCTGGACAACGTCATCGATATAGGCATATCCAGGAAGTCCGACCATATGCTGGCAGAATTGTTATGTTCTGGGCAGAAATAATGCTGGGACGGCGGACCCCTCTCATTTCCATCCAGTGGGCGTTGAATGTCTCACGACACATTCAAGAGGTGCTACAGCCATCTGTGTGGCACTACCGAAATGCATTCGGTGATCGTTTCATCCTAGCAGATGACAATGCAAGACTTCACCGTCATGGGTCAAGTGTTGCGGTATCTCCAAAGATCTGAAAAGTCCCCAGACATGAATGCAGTTTCAGCATGCATGGGATATACCGTAAGTAGCCATTTCAGAGTGTCCGAATCTAACGGCCAATCGTCAGGAGCTTACTAATGCTGCAATAAAGAAGTGGGAACGATTGCCCCAAGACAAACTTGATGGCCTCAGTCGAAGTATGAAGCATAGGGTGGAAGAACTCATCCTTATGCGGGATGACCATACGCATTATTAAAGACTTCTAGCATCATCGGGTGAGGGGAGTTTCAAAGTGTTGTTGTCAGGTCTTAATTTCAGAAGATGCCATTTGTTTCGCTTGTTCGATGTGTATTGTTGAAAATGTTTGATTCAGAGGGAAATAAGCTTATATTGTTAAATTTTAATTGTAAAACCATCAAACGCTTGACTCCAATATAGGCCCTAGTCGTAACCACGTTATTCCAGTTGTTTGTTGAGCAGTGTAGTTTGAATTGTCCGGCTCAATGGTTAACTAGTCAATATGCTGGGCTGTGATCTGTGGGGTTCCAGGTTCGATAGCCGGCCGTGTCTTTGATTTTAACCATCATTGATTATATCCTATGGCTCGGAAACCGGGTGTGTTTACCGTCTTCAACCCTCCTTCATCCCAGAAAAAGCCTCTTCCTTACAGGCGCGCAGGCCACCAATGGCCATCAACTCAAAAGACCTGCAGCAGGATTATCCGGAGCCCATACGCCCTTATTGTTACAATATTATTTCCCTCAGTAGATCAGATGTAGAGTGACCTACTCACGACCCCAAGTTGAGGGGTTTAATCCCGACTGAGGTAACCGATTTTTGAAGAACAATAAAAAATTCTGGCACTTCACGTCATGTTGTTGGCATATTAATATGATGCTGCACCCAGTGTGACTCGGAAGAATTAAATAGAATAAACCATTCTATCCATTCCAGTAGTTTACCGCTATCGTTGTTAGATAGCAGCACCATAGAAATATCGAAATTATTAGGTAAGCCAACTAGATGATACCACTCCAGAAGGTGGCGTAGCGTTACAGTATAGAATTTTAATCCTAAACCTTGAACGAAATAGTACGCTAAATAAGCTAATAATAATAATAATAATAATAATAATAATAATAATAATAATAATAATAATAATAATAATAATAATAATAATAATAATAATAATAATAATAACAAAATTACTTCAGCTACCTTGTGTAGGCATTTTGATTTGACGCCACTACGCTGCCGGTGCGTCAGTTTTGACGTTTTTTTGTATACCAGAAGGCAGGTGGTGGTGGTGGTGGTGGTGGTGGTGGTGGTAGTGGTGGTGATTATTGTTTTAAGGGGAAGTACAGCTAGGCAATCATCCTCTATATAACACTAATCCGAGGGAAAAAATGGAAGGAATCCGACACTTCGGAAACTGAAGATATCGGCCAAGGAAAGACAAGAGCCACGAAGGGCGTGTAAATGAGACTCCCTAGCCCTCGTAAACCTAATAGCGCTGGCGTCGGAAAAGAAAAGAGTTGATCAAGAGAGGTAGGAGAGGATAGATGAAAGTGAGGAGCCTTTCACAAGTAAGTGGAAGCAATGCCTAGGCTCAGCAAAGGGCCCCGTGGTCCCCTACACACGCTCCAAATTTCAGAGCCCCTTAGGCCCCTTTTAGTCGCCTCTTACGACAGGAAAGGGTGTTATTATACCACCCCCACCCACAGGGGGTTACCAGAAGGCAGAAGCTCTGGGTGACTATTACCATTATCATTTTCATCCCTCCCCTGAAGGGATGGCGGCCATGGTCTATACTAAGAACTGTCCCGGCATTCGCCTTAACGTAGGTGAATGGAAAACGACGGTTGGGACCAGCCGTGAGGACCAGCAAGTGTCCGTCTCTCGAATGCAGAGGCGTAGAGCCACGGTAGAGCCGTGGCCAACCCTTCTCCGCTCGGTTGGTTGGTCCGAGTGCAGAGCTGAAGCACTCAGCCCAGCGTACTTTTTGTTTAATTTTCTAGTTATAAATAATTTACTGCTTAATTACTTACTCAGTAATTACTTATTTTATATTGTTCCTTTATCTTGTTTTGCATATTCATTCTAAACTCTTATGTAGGTAAGATACAATATCCACGTGTATCTTGTTCTGTGCATTTGGTAACTGAAAGTTATACTTTCTTCCTTCGGTCATATCACATGTATAAACACTTTTCTGTTTACATTTCTTCTTTATGTGTTTTGTAAATATGTGAATATCATATATTGCTTACAGTAGTTATAATTAGTAGTAGTAGTAATAAGTGCTGTTAATATTGTTATTATTTGAATATATCATCTGCAATTGGAGAATTAATAACTCTGTTGATGATAAATAATCAAATCAAATCAAATCAAATCAAATCAAATCAAATCAAATCAAATCAAATCAAATCAAATCAAATCAAATCAAATCAAATCAAATCAAATCAAATCAAATCAAATCAAATCAAATCAAATCAAATCAAATCAAATCAAATCAAATCAAATCAAATCAAATCAAATCAAATCAAATCAAATCAAATCAAATCAAATCAAATCAAATCAAATCAAATCAAATCAAATCAAATCAAATCAAATCAAATCAAATCAAATCAAATCAAATCAAATCAAATCAAATCAAATCAAATCAAATCAAATCAAATCAAATCAAATCAAATCAAATCAAATCAAATCAAATCAAATCAAATCAAATCAAATCAAATCAAATCAAATCAAATCAAATCAAATCAAATCAAATCAAATCAAATCAAATCAAATCAAATCAAATCAAATCAAATCAAATCAAATCAAATCAAATCAAATCAAATCAAATCAAATCAAATCAAATCAAATCAAATCAAATCAAATCAAATCAAATCAAATCAAATCAAATCAAATCAAATCAAATCAAATCAGAGTTCTTTTGCGTGCCGGCATCGCATGACGTACCTGTTTCTTTCGCACGTCAAGAATGGGGCTACCCCTCCAGGATATGAATCCGCGGTCTTGGGGGTCGGAGACCGACACTACCTGTGGTTCACAGAGGGGGTTTGCCCGGAATCAATTAAACAAATAGGCCTACCTTCATATGGGATAGTTACCAATCAAAATAGAATGGTAAGAGGGTTCAGCGGGTTGGCTGTGCGGTACACGATGGTTTGCTGTCATATTCCATTCAGAAGCCGGTGGGCTCTAATTCTACCACCGTCAGCCCCGATTCCGTAGTTTCCCATTCACACACCAGGCTAATGGTTACTTACGGCCACCGTTTCTTCCTTCTCAGCCCTAGCCCTTTCTTATCCCGCAGTCCCAGATAAAGAGGAAAGCGAACTGGACGGGACATATATTGAGAGGAAAAGAACGTCTCACAACAGTTCTTTAAGGTCCAGTGGAAAGGAACAGAAAACTAGGAACAAGAATAATAACAATGAGGAACGAAGTGAAAAGGGTAAGATACCAGAGTACCAAACAGTTAACCTGGTATAGGAGCACATGGAGACAATTATGGTGTCTGGAAACTGACAATAGGGAGAACGCCTGATGATAGTGACTGACCCGAAAGCTATCTGATTTAGTAGATCTTAAAAAACGCAACTCACTTTGTGGCGAGCTAGGGTTGAACATCTTGGACGATGGCGAACACCTTGTGAAGAATTACCAGCTGGAAATACCGAGTACGGCTTGGAGATCTCTAAACAGGCTGCGCTCGGGTGTTGCTAGGTGCAAGACCAATGTTCACAAGACAGGCTATTTTGTGGATTCTGTTTGTGTCGCTCTGGTGAAGTGCAGACTCCGGCCCATCTTTGTCGTGCCACATGCACTGAGAATGAGCTGCTTGAACTTCAAGGAATTGCTAATTTCTCATGCACCACAGTATGAACCATTGGTGCTCAGTTTATTTTTATTTATTTCTATAGACAATGTTTGTGTACATCTTTATAAGTAACTCTGCTTCCGACACAATATAAATACAAGTAGACCTTAAAACACTAGTGAATAAACATATAATGTCAAAGTACGTGACGGGCTATTGCATTTGTAATGTGTCACAAATCATGAACACAGTTTGAACAATCACAAAACTATATTTTGAGTGATGAAAGAGTGCCGGTAGGGAAGCTATTGAACACAACTCACCGCACTCGAGTTACATTTTATGCTATTAATTTTGGCGTCAGGCTGTTGTGCGTGCCGATTGTCATGTTGCGGACACTTTTATCCGACGCAGATCACAGGGTAAACCATATCTGCACGAGGCACTTTGTAGTATGAGAGGTGATTAATTTGAACGAAAGAAATAAGCTGGAATTATTGACCGCCTGCCGAGCTCAAAACACGTGTCACTCAGAGAGACCAGGTGCATGTTATTACTGCAGGCTAATTGCGTTTGGCACAACTCACTAGGTTCTTCGTTATAATTGGATTTAAATGAACGATGGTCTATGTAAATTGTTGTAACCTATGTTCAATGTTGGTGCAAGTGGATCACTGTTTAGGAAGTGAAAATGCCATGAAAATATCTCATCTTAAGAAAATATCAGGTTAGACAAAATACTATTTCCCAAAATTTTTGGCGGTTTTCCTAAGAGTTTAGTAGTAGCGCGCCTGCCTCTTACCCGGAGGATTCGGGCTTGATTCTCGGCCAGGTCAGGGATTTTTACCTAAATCTGAGGGCTGGTTAGAGGTCGACTCAGCCTACGTGATTACAACTGAGGAGCTATCTGACGGTGAGATAGCGGCCCCAGTCTAGGAAACTAAAAATATTGGCTGAGAGAATACGTCGCGCTGACCACACGCCACCTCGTAATCTGTAGGCCTTCGGGCAGAACAGCGCTCGCTTGGTAGGCCAAGGCCCTTCGAGGCTTTTGCGCCATGGGGTTTGGTTTTCCCTGGAATTTTCCTTAAGCACTGTTACCGTGGTTTGGTGGATTAGCAGAGGTGAAAGAAGGTGCTGGGATGAATAGGTCTCAATATACGAAATTAAAGTTAATTTCAAATTTAACAAGGTTATATTTTCTTTTTAAGATCAAGAAATAACAAATATAACAGGTACTCAGTAGCCTAGCAACAAATCGAGAATGTACAATTACAGTGTTATAGGATTTGGGCTCCGGGAGCCAGACACATAATTCTTGAGCAATTAGCCCAACTTTAGCCAGATACCAGGTTTGACAAAGGGGCAGAAAACCCCAATCATGCCCAGGAGCTCTTGCTCCCTATTACTCAGTAAAGCCTGCTCGAGGCACACAGAAATCAAAATGTTAAGAAAGAGCAACCCGCTCTTAAAGTTTCAAGCCTATCAAAGGCCACACCAAACTCCACCTTCAAGCTGACCTCCAAGCACATGAAAACAGGGGTAAAAATACCCAACCTACTGAGGCCTACTCAATAAAGAAACAGGACAATTACATGGCCTCCAAAATACCAACTTGAGAGGAGGCGTCCTTGCACTCCTAATACACTTTATTTAAAACCTATTTGGCACTAGGCCGCATATGCAAGGGCTAATCCCATACTAAAGAGGTGACACGGTAGGAAAACTTATTACATTACGAAACGAAGAAAAATGGTTGAGTAAACGTAGTCACCTCAAAAACAATATGAAAGGGAGCTCGAGAGGGTTAGGCACACTCTATCCCAATTTGTAGTTTAAAGAGATAGAATTTATACCAAGAGTCTATTACATTTTAGAGGAAAGTTACATGATAAAAGGTGTCGAACCTGCCCCGAGAGTTAAACTGCTGAGCTAGCAAGAAAAGAAGTTATTAAAAGGCCATTACCTTATTGATGAACCGCTGCCCGACGAAAGAGGCGCTTTCCGCCCCCTGCTACATAATTTACACAATGATAGATGTTACTGAAGTGGCGCAGAGACCCGAAAATCAGCAGTTTATATACCCTCGCGGAACATTCGAGACCTTTCATGAATGATAACACCCGCCCACAAGCATTTTATTGGACGGCCAAAACATTACAAGTCAAAACAGAAGAAGACATTTAGGATTGGTGGAAAATTAATTACAAAAATTACTCATTGGTCCAATTCAAAACTGGCGGAAAGAGAAGCGTTATACAGCCAACCTAAACAATGACTGAAAGAAATTTAACGAAGAACAAACTTATGCATACTAAAATTCTTCAAAAAAAAGTTCTTTCACTTCGTATTTCTTCAGTAGTGCCATCTAGAAGAGAATGTTCACACTTCTCACTACAGAGAGAAAACAAAAATAAATCGAAAAAGACACAGTTCAGAACTCTTCAAAATTTACAGATAGCGACATCTTCTGATAACCTTTAGAATTAACATGGTTGTTAGAGTTCAGGCTTCCTACAGTAGAGGAGTTTCAACTGGCGCAAAGTTTGAATTAGCGGCGCGGAGGTGTACCGCCTGGTACAAGCACGACCAGAATTTGTATAACTCCAGCAAATAAAGCGGCATTCAAGTACTACGCAACATGTCTGGAATCGGATGCGGGATTGAGACTTATGTTAATGGTACCTATTTTTTATTTCAAGTTTTAGTTTGTTTTGTTCATATTAAGGTAGGTTTAATTTATTTGGTTTAATTTTCTATCATCTCGTTATCATTTCGGAAATGTAGTTCCGGGGTCATTTCATTCCTATTTGAAAACATCGTCATGTTTCTGGAATTAGTTTGAGAAGTCAATCACAAATGAACCAATGAATTAAACTCTCTTGTGTTGTAACGTTAGTGGAAACATAGTAAGGAGATATAAATGATGAGAGTATGCTTTCAAAGGAAAGATATCGGTGTTCATAACCCAGCATTAATTCAAGTACTGGGAGTATTTGAACAAACAATTTGAGCAAGAAGGATCTCTCATGCATCTGCCATGAACTTTTAGAAGGGAAAGTGTGATGAACTCACAGTTGTCTTCCAGGAACATATTGTTCAACCCCGGTATCACTACACTTTAAGACTCCCGTTACAAAATTTGAAATTGCGAGTAGACTATATCTACTAAAGTTTTTCAAGCGTTGAAAGACGGTAATGAGTGTCACTTTCTTAATCCTAAAGCTAATCCAAACTTTAGGATGTGTTCGTTGGATCAGTGAAGCTTCGTTTAAATTAAATGAGAGAGGAAGACATAACCGCGTGAACTGGACCAGTGAAAATCAGTATGATCAATGGGGAGTTATACATTTCTGCTGTGAATATAATAGCCGCCATTTGGAGTGGAGTTTCCGTGAATCAGTACCATGAAGAACAGTTATCAGTGAGTGGTGACGTAAAATGGTACAAGTGGTTGCCTGAAGACAGCCCTCGTTTTTTATAAAAATGCGTTTAATATGGAAAGAGATTAAGGCAGTGCTCGATATCTCATTGTCATTAGTCACAAATATTATGTCCCCGTTCAATCAAGTAAATTTAACGTAGGCCTATTGTCTGCTTCTTTCATTTGATTCATGTTTTTTTAGCTCACACGCGACGTTTGCCCTCTCCACGAGATCAGCAGATGGAAATTCTTATGTCCTGGTCCTGGTCCAGAACATGCAGTGATCTTTCTTCTGTTTACTCGTCTTTCGGTCCACTCCAGTAACTTATGTACGAGCCAGCACGGGAAAATCTGTTTTGCTGTTGAAAGCCTCCCTCAATATGTATTACGTTTTCTATCTCTAACAAAGAAAACGATTTTCCGAACTTAATCATGATTTACATAAAGCTAACGAGCAGTCATAAAAGAGAGAGCTTACTTTTTTAAATACCGGTACTAGCTTTGTATCTGTTCTTCGCACGAGTTGAGAAAAAAAGGATGAAAGTAGTCGACTAGAATTTTTTTTTATGTATAGTTTTCAGTATAACCCAAGAAACACTGCGCCCAGGTAATAGTGACCGTTTTTCGATGATTTCTAATTTCAGTTTTCTTAAAGTAACAGCTCCGTCACCGAGTTATTACGGTAACATTTGTCGAAAAAATCTCATTCAGGCGTGATTCTATGAAAATATTAAGACATCAATATTTTCAGCTGTAACTGTGAGTTATTATTTCTTCAAAATTTTCTAAATTAGAAGACCTGCCATTTTCATTCTACCCCGAAAAGACTATTTCCTAGGCTAATCGAAATTATATGTCGGGGTTGGTCTTATGCAAAATGCCCAAAACGTAAAATGTTCGAAAATAAAGTACGTTTTGTTTGAAGTACTTTCAAATATAGCTGAATGTCTTCAAGCACACTCCTCTGTGGTGTAGTGGTAAGTGTGGGGGCCCGGGTTCGATTCCCGGCTCTGCCAGGACATTTGAAAAGTGGCACGAGGACAGGAACGTTGTCCACTCAGCCTCGGGAGGTCAACTAAGTAGAGGGGGAGGCACGGTTCGATTCCCACCTCAGCCATCCTAGAAGTAGTTTTCAGTGTTTATTCTAATTCTCCTCCAGGCAAATACCGGGGTGGTACCTAAGTTATGGCCACGGCCGTTTCCTTACCTCTTCCTTATCTATCCCTTCCAATCTCACCATCCCCGTACAAGATTCCTGTCCAGCATAGCAGGTAAGGCAGTCTGGGCGAGGTTCTGGTCTTCATTCCCATTCGTATCCCCCGACCGCAAGTTTCGTGCTCCTGGACACTGTCCTTGAGGCAGTAGATGTGGGATCCGTCGCCGAGCCCTAGGGAAAATCCAACCCTGCACGGTAAACCGATTAAGAAGGAAAGAAAGAAAGAAAGGAAGAAAGAAAGAAAGAAAGAAAGAAAGAAAGAAAGAAAGAAAGAAAGAAAGAAAGAAAGAAGGAATTAAAGAATGACTTTATCAAAATATCAGTAAGATCCCAAATTCCTCTCTTAGCGTCTTTACTTCTTCGGATATCATAAATGTCATTTTCCCGCCATTTGTGTTAAAACAATTGTAAGTCGTGTGCCGGGAATCGTAAAAGTATGCGCAGACATTTTTTAAGTGTTACTTAAACATACACACCTACAAATCTCTGCCTTCCAGAATGGATTTGCCACTGTCATGGAATGTCAAGATAAATCCGCTTTCAAAATTTCACTGTACAAAGAATCAATGGCACTTGAAAGAACTGTGACATTTGTATGTGAGTGTGTGGGGCGAATGAGTGAATGACTGACTGGTAGAGTGAAAGGAAGTAAGTAAACACACGAATGATTGAATGAATGTGTGATTAAAGCACAGAGCGTTAATGAGCAGCGAGAAATCATGTACAATGGATATTTTGCACAGTACTTTTTAAACCATTTAAATATTCTACGTAATATCTCATTTTTCACGTACAGTAGATCAAGGGAATATTTAATACAGGGTGTTCCAGGAGGAATAATCAATATTCACGGATATGACAGGAAGGATTATTTGAAGAAAAAATTTTAATATGGACATATGCCCTACTCCGAATTGTTTCTGAGGTAGAATACATTTAATGTACATTTGTTTTCGGGCTAATGACGCGCTGGTATCTGTCTCACCCACCACCCAAGCTCCTTGACGTTTAGAGCATGTAATGTTCGCCATACACGTGTCTGTGGGACACTGATACGTGCAGAAAGTCCCGGTGTTCTGGTGGTAGGATTACGCTGCACCATTTCAACAATGCGCTGCTAATCCTACACAGATTGTTCAACTACACGTTCAGAAGAAAAATGATAACTTGGAAGAATACCGGTTTCACGCAATGTACTGATAACTCTGGTAAACACTCTGCGATCAGGAATTCAACGTATCGGAATCCGTCGACGGTATTCCTCGACAGAAGCAGGAGCACTGCATATTCTCCATTAGTGTAGATGTGTGCCGTTTCAGCCAGCGCGTGTACAAACACAGTGAACCCATGCTTCTCTATGATACACTCTCAATCTCTCGCACTACTTCACTCACAACACGCCAAGGACAACTGCACCTTCAACGGAACTAGTTTAATGGCAGAAAAACATCCCAAGCAAAGAGGTTGAAAGCAGCGAGGGAGGATGAGTGAAAATAAAACGTCAGAGAGGTTGGGTGGGTAAGAAGTTTCTAGCTTCAAATGATCGTTCTTGTCATATCCCTGAATACTGACTATTCCTCCTCCAACAACCCCAAAAAATACCAAACACTATGCCGCAACAGCCCCGAAGGCCCATGGTCCACCAAGAGACCGCTGCTCACCCCAAAGGCCTGCAGATTAAGAGGTGTCATGTGGTTGTCATGGTGAATCCCCTCTGTCCCCGTCAAATTTGGTCATTATTAGATCATTTACTACAGATCTACACTGAAAGTTTTATTGTTTGCCAAGAGTTGAATTCATAATTTGGGAGAGCTATACTAGTGCACCAGACTGTTTTTTTTTGTCAATTCAGAGGGACGAAGTATTGATCAGTCTTCGATTTTGCAGGCCTTGGTCACGTGATAGACCGGTTCCCGAGGCGAGAAGTAAGCGTGTACTCAGCGAGCAGCGAGGTGAAAAGCTTCCAGAAAAGTCAGAACCAATTAGAAGAGACTTTGAACCAATGATCGTTTTCAGAAACGACACGCCCCCCGAGCTAAAGCTATAAAACCTCGTGTTTACGTTAAATCTTTCTCTAACTCTGCTTTTTGCTCTGCTATGCTGCTCTGCTTATTCTGCGCTGTGCTACGGGACCACGTGGAAATAAATTCAGTCGTGTAGACGGAAGGCTAATCTAATAACTTCCTACAGTGATTTACGATAAAGTTCACGAAGTGTACTGCGAAATTAATAGATCTAAGTTCAGTTAATTTCTCCACGAGAATATTTAACATCCGACGGGTGTGTTACCGTATTTTTTGTGGTAGGTAGAGGTGAAAGAAGGTGCGGGGTGAACGGGTCTCAAACTACGAAATTAAAGTTAATGTAAAATTTAACAAGGTTATATTTTCTTTTCAATATCAAGAACTAACAAGAATGGCAGGTACAGAGTAGCAAAGACACTATTCGAGAATGTACAATTATAGTATTTACAGGGTTTGGGCTTCGAGCCCCGAACTCACAATTCTTGAGCAATTAGCTCAGCTTTACCCCAAAACAAGTTTCAACAGAGGGGCAGAAAACCCCATTCATGCCCAGGAGCACTTGCTCCAAATTACACAGTAAAGCCTCCTTGAGGCGCGCAGAAAACCAAATTTTCAAGAAAGAGCAACTCGCTCTCATAATTTAAGCCTGTCAAAGGCCACACCAAATTCCACCTTCAAGCTGTCCTCTAAGGACGTAAACACAGGGGTAAAATACCCAACCTACTGAGGCCTATTAAGTGAGAAAAGGTTAATTACATGGCCTCTAAAATACCAATTTGAGAGGAGGCGATCTGCACTCCTAATAAATTTGTTTAAAACCTATTTGGCACTAGGCCGTTAATGCAAGGGCTAATCCCATACTAAAGAGGTGACTTTAGAAAGAAACAATTTACCTTACGTTAAGGAAGAAACGGTTGTGATAAATAAGTTCACCTCAAAGCAAAATGAGTGGGAGCTCGAGAGGGTTAAGCACTCTCTATCCCAATATGTAGCTTAAAAGAGTATAGATACAAAGATTCTTTACATTTTAGGGAAAGTTACATGGTGGAAAAGCTTCGGACCCGCCCCGAGAGTTAAACTGCTGAGCTAGCAAGAAAAGAAGTTATTATACGGCCATTACCTGGTTGTTGAACTGCTGTCCGAAGAAAGAGGCGCTTCCCGCCCCCTGCTATGTACTTTACACACTGAAAGATGGTACAGAAGTGGCGCAGAGACCCTAAAATCAGCAGTTTATATACTCTCGCGGAAAGTTCAAGGCGTTTTAGGAATGAGAACACCCTCCCACAAAAACTTTATTGGCTAGGGTTAAGCAGCATATCCCCGTTGGGGAAGATACACCTGATTGGTTATAAATTAATTAAAGAAATTCGGGATTGGCTAAATTCAAAACAAGGGGAAAGAAAGGGTTATACAGCCAACTTAAACAATAACAGAAAGAAATTTAACAAGGGACAAACGTTTGAAATAAAAATTTCTCCAAAAAACAGTTCTTTCACTTCGCACTAGGGTGCACCATTGTAGTTCTTCAGTAGTGTCCTCTAGAAGAGAAAGTTCACACTTCTTACTACAGGTAAAACAAAAATACATCGAAAACAACCCAGTTCAGAAACTTCAAAATTTCCGAGTAGTGACATCTTCTGAGAAACTTGAAAATTAATACAGTAGATAAAGTTCCGACTTCCTCCAGCAGAGGAGTTCCAACTGGCGCAAAGTTTGAATTAGCGGCGTGGAGGTGTACCGCCCGGTACAGACCTCCCCCCCAAAAAGTCCCTCCAGGGGTGACACATGAAATTTGTTTGAAAATAAGGTCCAAGTTATGATGTTGATATGGAGATTAATTGCAGAAGCATTTATAAAAATTTTCTAAATTTGGTTTGATCCAGTTTCAAAATTCTTGTAGTAACCGTTGAAGTAATGTCTTTATGTTTGTAGGAATTGAATTCAGAAGAAAAACTTTTAATACTTTAAAGTGAAGAAAAATTTTCAAAGTCCACCAAATATTGCAGTAGAATTCCCAAGTGTAGTAATTGCTGATGGTAAATGTCCATGTAGTTGATTAAATTGGATGGCCAGACCGGCCGCTGCAGCTTGTGTCCAGAGGAGGCCGCTCGGACCCCTCAAGTACCCTGAGATACCGCTCGCCCGCACAATGAGAGGAGTAGAGGTGTTGAAGCACGCCGCGCCCGCGGTGAACATATACAGGCTGCGGGCCGGTAGCAGATCGTGCGCCGCACATCAGCCTTGGCCGGGAGGAGGGCTCCGGCTCGCCGTACACAGGTTGGCCTCACTGGGGAAGGGCGGGCCCATACCCTGCCTCAGGAACGGTACGGCGCCGCGCTGCTGCGGGGGCACTGAAACATTAAAGCTCGGCGGCAGAATTTTGTTTGACCAGAATGATTTTTAGGGTACAGTCTCAGTGGAGGAGATGAGTGGCCAGCGGCGTGGAGATATTTATTTCAGTCCTCTAAGCCACTGTGTGTTGGGGAGCAGGAGACGGGAGCGTGGTAATGGCCGTGGCAAGGACAGGATGGCAGTTTAACTAATCGGGGAAGGTTTACAATCAAGGGTTGCAGACAAAGTAAACAGATTCCAAGGGCGGAAGGCCTTAAAGGTGAAAACCTTCAAAAAAAAATATATAACCTTCATATTCCTTTCAAATTATATGAAGCAAGTTAACACAAAAATTACACCGGTTTCACCTGGGACAGGTGAACCCTAAATATCCTCTCGGTGGCTGGATTACTTAATAATAAGGTAACGGGAGTAAGGAAATCGAGAATGATACACGGCCCATGAAATCTTGGGGCAAGCTTGCCCGCGGGAACAAAATTCTTGACCATCACCTGGTCACCTACCTTCAAATTGGTGGGTCTCCGTCCACGATCATATCCTTCCCTAACCTTTTCATGAGACACTTTAAGATTGGCTTTAGCCTTCTTCCAAAGATCTTTAAGGTTATCTGGGTCTATTGTCTCAGGTAAAATGTCACTCAGAGACCAGAGGTTAGAGAGCGGCGTGTTGGGAACGAACTTGAACATCAAAGAAGCTGGAGTAAACTCGTGAGTTTCATGAACCGCCGAATTCAAAGCAAAAGCTAACCAATGCAGGGACGTGTCCCACCTAGAATGATCTTCATGATGATAGGCAATAAGCGCGGACCTGAGATTTCGATTAACCCGTTCAGCCGGAGATGGTTGAGGGTAATAAGCAGAAGTAGTTACATGAGAGATGGACAGGTCAAAACAGAATTTACGAAAAAGATTTGATGTGAAAGCCTTAGCATTATCAGACACAATATATTGGCACGGACCAAAAGAAGCAAAAATAGAATTTAGGCAAGTAATGGTGGACTGAGCGGTAGCCAGCTTAGTCGGAAATAACCAGGAAAATCTTGTAAAGCCATCTACGCATACAAAGATGAACTTGTTGGCATTTCCCTTTGACTGGGGGAAGGGTCCTACATAATCAATATACAGGCGTTCCATGGGGCGCGAAGCCTGATGCGAAGACAAAAGGCCTACCTTGGTGGACATGGTGGGTTTACTAAGCAAACAAGATTTACAAGCTTTTACTAGTTCACGGATCTCACCGTCCATACCCTTCCAGATGAACCTTTCACGAATCTTTTCACGAGTTTTAAAGATTCCAAGATGCCCCCCTAATGGGGTCTCATGATAGTACTTGAAGATCATAGGCACAAGAACAGCTGGAACGACAACCTTCATCATCTTATCATGCCTCGAAGGGCAACATAGAACACCATTCCTCAGTACATAAGGGACAACATGTTCCCCAGAAGAAAGGGTTTCCATTATCGGAGCCAGCGTCGGATCTTCACGTTGGTATTTCTCGATATCCCTAAAGAGCATGGGAGCATCTGTTAAGATGGCATTAACATCAGATAGTATGGACTCGGGAGGTGATGAACTATCGACCGGTTCATGGGTCTCGACGTCGTTGGAAAACATACGGCTGAGTCCATCGGCAACAACAATTTCGGTCCCTCTGATATGCCTGACATCGAATTGGAAGGCAGAAATTCGGATGGCCCAACGGGCTATACGACCAGTACGACGCGGCCTACCTAAGACCCAGCTTAAGGCTTGATTATCTGTTTCCAGGTCGAATTTGACATGTTCCAGATAGAGACGGAACTTTTCTAAGGCAAATAAGACTGCCAAACCTTCGAGCTCATAGATGGAATACTTGGCTTCTTGAGCCGATAGAGTCCTAGATGCATAGGCGATGGGTCGCCTCCCTAATTCAGTCTCTTGAAGAAGGACTGCTGCTACTGCTGACGACGACGCGTCAGTTTGGACGATGAATTTCTTTGAGAAATCAGGCATAGAAAGGACAGGGGCATTACAGAGAGCTAATTTAAGATCTTCAAAAGCGGCTTGTTGAGAAGGTCCCCACTCGAATTTGATGCCTTTCCTACGAAGAAGGTTTAAGGGCGCCGCTCTATTAGCGAAGTTAGGAATAAACTTCCTGAAGAAATTCACCATACCAATGAACCTGGCGATACCTTTAATGTCCTTGGGAGGTTTAAAATCACGGATGGCCTGTGTTCTAGAATGATCAACTGCAACGCCATCAGGAGACACAATATGCCCTAGGAATGACATGGAGGGCTTAGCAAAGGCAACCTTGGACAACTTAACAGTTAACCCAGCCTTACGCAGGCGATTGAGAACTTCTCGCAGATGATCTAGATGTTCTTCAAAGGTCTCCGGAAATACGACGACATCATCCAAGTAGTGATACAAGTACTCAAATTTGATGTCGGAGAAGACCCTATCTAGCAGCCTAGTGAGTACAGCTGCTCCCGTGGGGAGCCCGAAAGGCACGCGGTTGTATTCATACAAATTCCAATCCGTGGCAAACGCTGTAAGATGTTTAGACTCTTCCGCTAGGGGAATTTGATTATAGGCCTGATTCAAGTCCAAATTAGTAAAGAACTTGGCCTTACGAAACCATGAAAAACAAGAATGAAGGTCAGGAAGGGGCACAGATTGTAACACCACCTTCCGATTGAGAGCCCTATAATCAATGACAGGCCTGAAGCCCCCTTGGGGTTTCGGGACTAGAAAAATAGGCGAAGAATACGCCGACTTAGGGGGCCTAATAATACCATCCTTCAACATCTGATCGAGAATTTCTTTCAGAGCCTTCATTTTTGGTGGAGATAGCCTATAAGGCGGAAAACGGACAGGAATCGAATCCGTGACCTCAATTTTGTATTCAATAAGGTCAGTAACACCAAGAGTATCAGAGAACACCTCTGGAAACGACTGACACAACTTACGAATACTATCAGCCTGCTCCTCAGGTAGATGTCTAAGGTCTAACAACATCTCATCCTGGGTAGGCGAAATAGATGAACATGATGCAGAATTACATTTTAACAAGGGGATTTTACAATTGGAAGCAAATTTGAATGTGCACGACTTACTCTGAAGATCGAGCACGAGACCAGTGTGAGAAATGAAGTCAGCTCCCAATATGATGGGGCAAGACAAGTGCTTAGCCACAAACAATTTGATTTTCCATGTAAATTTAAAAATACGAATTTTGACCTGTAAAGAACCTAGAATTTCTAATGGAGATGAATTAGCCGAAATATATTGGATCGAAGAGGAACAATAGTCAGGAAGTTTACAAACAGATTTCAATTTTGCATACCATTCAGCCGAAATAATAGAACAAACACTGCCTGAATCTAATAGAGCTGTTATAGGCTCATTATTTAACTCAATTTTGAGATAGGGGACCGGTGCAGGGGTATCCGCCGCAATCCTAAGACACTCTTTGGGGCATTCAAAAGATGGATTTGCAGATTGAACGTTCCCTGAATTTTCGATCTGTTTACCAGGGGCTGAGCCTCGGAAAGATGGATTAGTCGACTCAGCCGAAGCCACTAGTCACTTTTTATTATTGGCATTGGTGGAATTTGCACCAGAGGTTGAGCAGGAGGGGGTGCTATTTGAATTTGGGCAATTCTTGGCTATATGTGAGAAAGCCCCACATTTAAAACAGCCTTGTGATGAACCAGCTCCATTATTTGCCCTACTAGTTTTGACCAATGGACATTTATTGCGAAGATGGTCAGGCGACCCGCACGCATAACATTTACGGGGTGTGACTGGTCGGCGAGGTGGAGGCCGAGTATTACTAAACGAAGGAGGGGGTTCTTTCGCGACACGCAAGGAATCGGCGTATCTCACTCCTTTCGATGAGACGGCCAATGCTTCAAGTTCAGAGAAGGTTTGCGGGCACGCCGCGAAACACAAATATGACCTATAAGATGGTGAAATGCCTTTCACAATAGCTTGTACAATCTGATCCTCAGGGAAGTGAAGAGCAAACACCCTAGTATAGAACTTAATGTCTTGTATGAAATCAGCCAGATTTTCATCCAATCTCTGTACTCGATAATAGTACTTCTGAATCAGAGATGACCTTGCGCGAGCAGGAATAAAATTTGCAAGCAGATGTGCATGAAAATCTTCAATAGATGACTGTTCGGCAATGGCTCTTACTATTTTATCTGAGAGAATACCAATTGCATAAGGATAAATTATCTATAAAATTTGACACGGAGAAAGAGAAAAAACAAGGGCATGATCCTGAAATTCAACTAAAAACCTTAAGAATGAAATAACTTCACTGGTAGTATTAACAGAAAACTTAGAGATACCTCTGAGCAACATTGCTAATGGATGAGGCAAGCTGCTGAACCCAGGTGACATAGTAGGTAAAGGTTTCAGTGGCAAAGAAGTTAGTTCAGAACGTACATTATTCAACGACGTACGGCGTTCAGACTCGTTGTCCAATGGGGCAGAGATAGTTTGAGCTCCAACGGTTTTCCTATTGACTTCTCCCGTAGGAGGCTCTTCCTCGCTACCTACATTCACCGTAGCGGGTTGATCAGTTTTGGGAGGAACTTCCCCAGTTAACAATTGAGTGACCTTACTAGATAATTCAGAAATATTTTCAAGCACCGTACTAGCTTCCTTCCTCTGAACGTCATTCAAGTTCAGAGACAACAGATCGTTAACTCTATTTGAAAAATGAAATAGCCTGGCTTGCACACGCTTAATTTGATTAGGAGAAGGATCATTTTCGTCAAAAAAACTAACTACAGATGCTAGCCCAGTAATATTCTCGATGATCGTGGAAAGAGAGTCGTCAATTTCTTTCTCTCCCAAAGTGGGGATGGAAATGGGCAAATCAAGGGACTCTCTAAGCTTGTTTGTGTCTACCGCAACCGTGCCTCCAGATTGCACATTTCTAATAGTCAATTCATAGATCAACTCCTCCTTGCGCAAATAGTTAAGATGGAGAACATCGCGAGGGCCGGACATGATGACAGAACAATTTTGAAACAGGAAAAATAAAAAATTCCAGCAACTGAGAAAATTGTTAGAGTTCGGATCAAAGCAAGGTTTAGCCGTCAAAAGGGGCTAAATTGAGACCCATTCAACCACGCTCTGCTACCACTTGTTACCGTATTTTTTGTGGTAGGTAGAGGTGAAAGAAGGTGCGGGGGTGAACGGGTCTCAAACTACGAAATTAAAGTTAATGTAAAATGTAACAAGCTTATATATTTTCTTTTCAATATCAAGAACTAACAAGAATGGCAGGTACAGAGTAGCAAAGACACAATTCGAGAATGTACAATTAGAGTATTTACATTGTTTGGGCTTCGAGCCCCGAACTCACAATTCTTGAGCAATTAGCTCAGCTTTACCCCAAAACAAGTTTCAACAGAGGGGCAGAAAACCCCATTCATGCCCAGGAGCACTTGCTCCAAATTACACATTAAAGCCTCCTTGAGGCGCGCAGAAAACCAAATTTTCAAGAAAGAGCAACTCGCTCTCAAAATTTAAGACTGTCAAAGGCCACACCAAATTCCACCTTCAAGCTGTCCTCTAAGGACGTAAACACAGGGGTAAAATACCCAACCTACTGAGGCCTATTAAGTGAGAAAAGGTTAATTACATGGCCTCTAAAATACCAATTTGAGAGGAGGCGATCTGCACTCCTAATAAATTTGTTTAAAACCTATTTGGCACTAGGCCGTTAATGCAAGGGCTAATCCCATACTAAAGAGGTGACTTTAGAAAGAAACGATTTACCTTACGTTAAGGAAGAAACGGTTGTGATAAATAAGTTCACCTCAAAGCAAAATGAGTGGGAGCTCGAGAGGGTTAAGCACTCTCTATCCCAATATGTAGCTTAAAAGAGTATAGATACAAAGATTCTTTACATTTTAGGGAAAGTTACATGGTGGAAAAGCTTCGGACCCGCCCCGAGAGTTAAACTGCTGAGCTAGCAAGAAAAGAAGTTATTATACGGCCATTACCTGGTTGTTGAACTGCTGTCCGAAGAAAGAGGCGCTTCCCGCCCCCTGCTATGTACTTTACACACTGAAAGATGGTACAGAAGTGGCGCAGAGACCCTAAAATCAGCAGTTTATATACTCTCGTGGAAAGTTCGAGGCGTTTTAGGAATGAGAACACCCTCCCACAAAAACTTTATTGGCTAGGGTTAAGCAGCATATCCCCGTTGGGGAAGATACACCTGATTGGTTATAAATTAATTAAAGAAATTCGGGATTGGCTAAATTCAAAACAAGGGGAAAGAAAGGGTTATACAGCCAACTTAAACAATAACAGAAAGAAATTTAACAAGGAACAAACTTTTGAAATAAAAATTTCTCCAAAAAACAGTTCTTTCACTTCGCACTAGGGTGCACCATTGTAGTTCTTCAGTAGTGTCCTCTGGAAGAGAAAGTTCACACTTCTTACTTCAGGTAAAACAAAAATACATCGAAAACAACCCAGTTCAGAAACTTCAAAATTTCCGAGTAGTGACATCTTCTGAGAAACTTGAAAATTAATACAGTAGGTAAAGTTCCGACTTCCTCCAGCAGAGGAGTTCCAACTGGCGCAAAGTTTGAATTAGCGGCGTGGAGGTGTACCGCCCGGTACAGGGTGTATTAAATTTTAATAGTTATTATCGCAGTTGCAGCCTAACATTACTGGCACGTGGCGAAGACTCAACCCATCAGATCGCCTTGGTGAACCTCAAGATGGATCATTCTTCCACAAGATTCAGCGAAATTTTAATCGTGGGACGTCTATTACTGTGTCTCCATGACTTACTGAGATGTAAGGCATTTCTGGCTGGAGAAAGGTGACCGACGGGAAAATGCCGGAATGACGGACTTCAACCTGGAATCGAACTGCAGCTAACAATTGAGTACCATTTTTAATTATCTGATACCTTTCTCATCTGTGTAAAACTAGATGATCTTCCTTCCCTAGATCATAGTTCTCGACCAGTATCCAGTATTAGGGAGATAGTAGTTTCGAACCCCACTGTCGGCAGCCCTGAAAATGGTTTTCCGTTGTTTCCCATTTTCACACCAGACGAATGCTGGGGCTGTACCTTAATTAAGGCCACGGCCGCTTCCTTCCCACCCTAGCCTTTTCCTGTCCCATTGTAGCCGTAAGACCTATCCGTGTCGGTGCGACGCAAAACAACTAGGAAGAAAAAAGATCATAGTTCTATTAGTTTTTGCAGTAGTTTGAGTAATTTCAATTTTCATTCTTAAGGTGTCATGGTAGTTGAGTTACATGTGTGTGACTGGAATTTGAGATCTATTAGACTAGTTGTTGTAGTACTTCTTTGAATTAATTCTGAAATGCAGGACTTAGATATGTTAAAAATCAACTGACTGCGCGTTAAATTGCTCTTGCTTACATGTGACACTTGAATTTTCGTGATTTTACTTAATTTTGTGAAATAGTATCGAATTGAGTGTCATCTAATCTCAGTTGCAATTCTTTAGGATTGTGTCATCTAATTTCATGATATATCAGAAGGGCTGAGAGACCTAATAATCACTAAGATAGTAATAAAATTAGAAGACCGGGTAAAAAATGTAACTAAGGGTCGTGAGCTATAAATTCACTTAGAATATTCTCACATGAGTTTTGAAGTGTTCTGCTCATATTTGCGCCAGGAATATTGGTGATCCTGCGGGATATTGTTTGAGTAATTTGTTGCTTGTGTCTTTGGGAACACAGTGTTAATTATAATCAACGTGGAACACGTGTTGAATATATTCATGTCTAGGGAATAATACTAAATGTGTTTAAGGCTCACGAACGCTAGACTTGCGATTTGTAACCCATGTGATGGTGATTATTGAATTCTATTAGAATCTTCCAGTTAATCTCTGAAATTTAGATGGATCTCGTTGTTATTTCAATCAAAATGATTATACTAATTCGATCACTAACCTCTAATCGAGTCGTTAATATAACCGGACCTGAGTTCATCTGCCGAATTTGATTGACGCGACCATGTAAAAATAATTGATTAATTCATTGAGGCAGGATTCGTTGTAAATATTGTGTACATAAAATACGTGTTACCCTGGTGTGAATGTGATGTGTGTGTGTTGTAGTTAAGAATATTTTCTTGTTTATAGTGTTCATTGTGTTTAATCTGGTCGTGCGTTCATCGCGACGACACAGATGATCTCAACGTCTATTTGCTGCCTTGATAATTCATGTAGTGAAATTTAAGGAACAATTTGCTGATAATAACGTCAAGTAAGACTAGATTAGGATTGAATTTTTATTAAATGATGATTTAGACGAATATCGTCTAGTTCATTTTCAGCAAGGGCAAGCGATTTATTAATAAGTCTTCATTCATTCACACGTGGTTATAATACAAACTTTCAATGCATTTATAATTAATTTTCCGAAGAATTTCTAACTAATTTCTATAAAAGTACTGTGCAAGTAAAGATTAACTGTCTACCAACGACATAATTAATTTGAGCTAAGGAGATAACGAGTAAAAATGGTAATAATTGAATGATTAATTAATTAATTTGACAAGTGTGTCATGATCAGAGTGAGAGTTATCTGATGGAATATAAGAGTTTGTGAGTATAATTGCGATGACAATTGAAGTAAATATTACCTAGATAATTTATTGAAAATTATTATTGATAATACTAATTAATTAATTAATTACGACTGAAATTTAATAGTAGAATTTCTACATGTCTTTAGCGAGTATTACTTACCTTAAGCAAAATAATTGGTTATTAGCAAACAGTTACCACGTGTTGAAGTTCTAATGAATCAAAATGAAGACTTTAGTTTAATTTTTATTTGTTACTGGAATGTAGACGACTGCCGGCTGATTTCTTTTGTAAATATATTTGTAAATTGCAAGAGGCTCAAGCTATACTTTCAGTTACAATCTTTAAGGGCAGTAAAGGCCTAATCCTTCTCATGATTCTTTCAGAGCCTCACAGTTGTGACTGGAAGGATGAAGATTAATTTTGTTGTTATAATTTAATACTGGAGGACAAGACAACAGGAAATAAATAATGTATTCAACACCAGGAAGGATATTTTGTTTGTTAACGAATGCTTATGTTAATAAATGTCAGAATGTCGTTCTAACTTTTTGTTCGCTTGATCGTCACCCCTATTCCCTTAAATGACTCTAGAAACAGGAAGCCATGAACGAACGGTCCCCCTTGGGATCTCTCGCTCACTGGCTGGGCTAAGCTTGGCAATAGTGCGGGCATCTCGGCCGTTATTCTTGGCTTTGTAGACCGGGGCCTCTATCTCCCCGTCAGATAGCTCCTCAATTGTAATCACGTAGGCTGAGTGGACCTCGAACCAGCCCTCAGATTTAGACATAATTCCCTGACATGACCGGGAATTGACCCCGGGGCCTCCGGGTAGGAGGCAGACATGCTACCCCAGATCGCGGGACCGAATCCCTGGGACACATTGTATACATATCTTTTGCTTGCTTTTATTTTAATATAACTTCCATATTTCCGTTCAGAATTATGCTGAATAAAGGGAGTATTAATACAGACGTACAGAAATTTTAAACAGTGGTCCTTACGGTCTTCATATGACATTGGAAAGATTTAAATCAAACATACAGAACTTAAATGTTTTATACGAGATGATTCCTCTACTTCAGCTGAATTGACTCAATTATAAGCCCCACTGAGCTCAGTGGTCTGTAGGTGAAAGTTTTTCTCCCATGCGATGAAAGTGTTCTATTGAATGTGGTCACCCCTACATTTCCTTTTCATGGGAGAGTGCGTCAGAATACTTATTCATCCAGTGGTACAGTACATCATTAGTGCAGCTTAATGAATCCTAAAGCAGGCAACTTATTTCACAAGACACGACTCTGCTATTCAAATAAAGTACCGCGTTTACCCCCAACAAATTTGTCTTAAGAGGATTTTTAGTTAGTAAATCAGAACTCTGTACAGTGGTGTGAGTTAAATAGGGTTTACTATAAACAAAAGCTTCCGCAGCCAGCTTAAAGCAGACGATCTGAAAATATTGAAGCTGTAAATGAGGAATTACTTCACGTAACGAGGTATCACAGACGGTTATAAGGTTCTGGATTAGTACAGTATTTAATTGGCTTAATGATGATTGCATTATCTGTATCTGCTACCTTAGAGCTCTTGCATTTAACAGTTTAAACGAATTTTCTCATACAATTCTATTTCTGGGTTAGTAAAGCCTCTCTGGTTGCTTTTTTATCATCCTATTATATAACTACGTTTGTAAAATTACTTCAGCTACAACCGAGTGCAGGTTTATCCGACATACCTCTGTAATTTAGCTGGCGAGGATATAATAGCGGAAGATAATGAATGATGCCATTTGACATTCAGCCAATCACAGATGATTAACAACAGGGTAAGGAGTATTAATTTATTGTAATCGTCATTAAACATGCAGTTCTTTTTCATTTACGCCTTTTCTCACACTCTGGCGGAATCGCGGGTGCAAACAAAGCAGCATACGCACACTTGGCCATTGTTATACGGCCAGATTCCCTTCTCAGCAGAAACAGTGTGATGAAGTACGTTGTTACTACTGCGTGGTTCTGTAATGGTTCGTAGTGTAATGCGTTGTGATTATGAGTAGTACAGTTCTTAGGTAAAAACAAACCCCATTCCCCGAGTGAGAATAATTAACCACACACTATTGAAACCTCGACCCAGTCGGGAATCGACGCCAGAACCCTCTCAACCGTAGGCTTCGACGGTGACGATTGCGACAAGTAAGTGGACTTACTAACACATGCAGTTGGTTGTTTATAATGCAAAACACAATACTAGAGATAAACAAATTAAGATAAAAATACAGATATAATAAAAATGTGCGGGAGATTTTTATTCGCTGACAGTACCTTCTCTTACTGGCTAGAATACCGTTGTTGCTTTCTAAATATCATTCTCATCTTTCATTTTGACAATATGAATTGTGGCCGATATGTGAGTAATTCTAGTAAAGCCGTTCCTGTTTTAACAAGCCCAAAAATATCTTCACACAGTAAAGAAAATATATGCACTAATTACTACATTTAACGTTCCTAACTAATTGGAAGTCAGCCCCACTGCTGGACAGAAAGCGACATGTACTTTATGCATAAATAGACAGATGGTTATTATGTTTGAACAACAGTAATGTTTGTAATTTTGATCAAGGTGAAACTATTTTTATTTTTCCAGTAGTTTTGTAATTTTAAAATAGGTTATTTCACTTAATAGATTGATTACTGACAATGAGAAATGAAAATGCACATGAAACGAAAGTATATTTTAATGAACAACTAAATTATGATATTGAATATGTAATTTAAATGTATGAAACTATGTTTAAAATAAAATTGATGGAATTGAAAAATAAATTAGAACAAAATAAGGTATATTTGTAATTCTGAAAAGCATATTTAACATGTAATATTAAGCTCGAAGTTTAATAAGTATAAATAATGTTATTTAATGTACGTATCGCTAAATATTTTTACAGTTTTCGGGGCTCCGAGCAGCCGGAAATTTCTCCCTAAGGAGTGCATCTACATGCCAGTAAATCTAGCGATAGAAGCCTGGCATATTTCAACAGTTTTAAATACGATTACCGTGAGCCGAGATGAAACCTACCAACTTAAATACAGGAGATCAGGATTCTACCGACTGAGCTATTCAGCCCAGCGCTTATATTTAACGAACACGTGGAATATTTACATTCATGCACTTAAATATTTAAAGATGTATCATGAGTTTTGATTGTACTGAAATGTTCATTTTAGAAACTATTTAAGTCTCATTTAAACAGGAAAGCTGTCATGGCCCTTTGGATTAGAATTTGTCGTTTATCTTGCATTATTGACCGAACTACAGTTTTCTGGTCCATAGTGTACAGCTGTGACAGTCACGCCTTCTTTGTCGACATGTGGGAATACTTTAATATCCTTACCATCAAGAAACGGCGATTATTCATAGTATCTCGTAAGCAGGATGCACTCAAACACACTCATCACAATAACCCATTCTCTTTCTGATTATGAATATCGCCTGCTATGTGGATTGATCACGTTTACTGTAACATATGTAAGTCTCGTAATTCGTCTTGATAAAGCAAACTTAGACTAATGACACATTTCCTAGAATTTAACTAAGTCATAGAGTATACGATATGTCCTCAGCAAATCCTTATAACTCTTTCTCTGTTTTTATCTCTCTTTGAATCCTTTTCTCGCGCTTTTCTGAAATATTGCATTGCTTTTCTGTTATTTCCACTTTTTTCCAGTTTAATAACATAATACAATGTAAATTTAATTTCCAGTTATGCATATAGTTTCCCTGTATATGGTCGGAAACGACGTGAACCTAATGGTTGGTCATGCTGATCAATAATTTGAAATAATAAAGGTATGTCGTTCCTTTGCCATTTTAACAGCTGCTGAAGTTGGCCAATCAGATCGCTTCACGGGCGATTTCAAATGAGCTTTGCGACGCGGTGTTGCTAAATTTGTACGTGGCTTATGACCACCTTGAGAGCTTCAATATAAAATATAAACTTCTCCAGGGGAGAACAAGGACATCCCTGCTGATAGGCTCGGCCTACAGCAAGCCCCATACGGTGGCATTGGCTGAAATCCATGGTATGTTAGTGTTTGATGCTCATTTCTCGGCAAGCCACCTGCAGATTTAGCAACACCGCTTTGTAAAACCCATTTAAAGCGATCTGATTGGCTAATATCAGCAGCTCTTAAATAGACAATGGCGCGAGATAACGACGTATATTTTTTTCAAATTAATCCTCAGTATGACCAACGATCCAACGCTCATATACTCTGTTCACATTGTTTTCAACCACCCTGCATATTCTCCTCCCACTTTTTCTTGTTTCTTTTGAGTATTTTAGTACGATATCTGTGCATGACGTTGCGACGTAATAATGGAACTATTATTTCCTTTATTCTGGACTATCTCCTAAACGACTGAAATTAGTGTCAATCATGGACATTAAGTGTCCTAGACTAATTATGATCTATCTTATCTTGTTCAAGATCTTACCAATTACGTTGTCGTTTATAGCTGAAAATTATAACAATAATCATTCCGAATTTACGACTTTGAAACTTACCGCCTCGCTATCCGCAGGACGGTTGTGAAATTTTCATCTACTACGTGACTCTCTCCAATACACAAGATAATAGGTATGGCGTTACTTCGTGTTCGGCAGCTGATCAAGATTGAGCTCACGGATTTTGAAACCGTGATGCATGCCAAGACAATGGATGTAACTCAGGAGTCAACGTTCGACCCAAGGCCTCCGATAGGATAATAACGTGTTTACGAGTGTTCTTTAAGTGATGTAAAGCATGACAAATACATTACAGTATTTGTTCTCTCTTCTTTACAGTGCAAGATTGGCAATATTTAGTACTCCTTGAAGTTATACCTACCGTGAGATAAAATGTTCTTACTTCGTTCAATCTGCATGATACACATATTTCTAACGTCTATTGTAATAATTATTAATCATGTGCAGGCTATATTCTACGCCAACTGTGCTACTACTATCAACGTTGTAGTGTGAATTTGAAAATGCTCTGTTACCTTGGCTCCTTTGACATCTGTAATTATTTGGTGATGATAATTTAACCATCGTGTATTAATGATAATCTGCTCCGCAGCATTTCATTATAAGCAGGTCAGATAATGTGTCTTGATATGAAAATATTCCATCTGCTGTAATTTTAGAATTTAGTCAATTTTTTATTAAGTTGATTGACATTTTAGGTACTCTTTCATAGTCCTAGAGCAAGTGTTGTGTGTTCCATTTAAAGTTTTAATTTTCGATCATTTGTTTCGCGTGGAATATTGTCCTTGTGGTAGCTCACATTGCCTGGTAAGTAGTTAATCCTGTTGAGACCCTCACCAATCGGCCTAGCGAACCCGAAAACGGTGGGTACAACACTAACCTAGATCATTTTAGACAATTAAGTTCTTACCCCTTCCAACCCTGATGCACAGGGAGGTTGAACTTGGATTTCAACAGAATCCGAGGTGTCACAATTCATCTCAGTGACCATGAAAAGTGTAGATTCGACACTACTATTGGATATTTTTGATCAGTTTTACATGTCACTCCCTCCCAATCCCCAACCGTCTGGTTTCTGGGGGTGTCTTACGGTAATATTTTTCTCCAGATAGTAAGTCATATTATGTGGATCAAGTTAGGTTGAGAGCTACGCTACACACCTCTATAAACTCGGTCTTTTGGACACTCTTTTCCACCACTTCTCACCCCCAATGGAGACTTAAAACGCAACCGTTGTGTCAGTATTCATCTCAGTGACCACCGAATGTTGGTCGTTTTCGATTAATTGTACAGGGCAGTACACCCCATCCACAAAACGAAGGAGTGCTCTGGATGTCCCACTCGCACAGTATTTCTGCCTGGATGCTAATAAGTCATACATGTACCACGTTTGGTTAAAACTGCAGGTTTACCTACAGTCATCACTGTTATCAGTTATTCTTTTGCTTCGCCGATATCCTTACGGAAATATATTGCTCCTTATCAGTATGCAACAAGCTATATACATAATGTATTGCGGGCTAGGTCAAGCCTTCGCCTGCAATTACTGGAGTGGTCATTTAGTGATTTTATTTTAGCATTAGTCAAAGTTGAATAAGTTTAGACATAGTATTATGCTTGAACATTCACCGGTAGGTAATTCAAGAACGGTACAAAGGCCGGAAATATGTTTTTTGTACATTTTTAATTTATAGGCTGATGATGTAATTTATTAATTTCTAAAGGTTTTGTATTAAACGGAGATCGTCCTTCAGGATTGTGGACTACACTCTGTTCCACTACGTCATGGCTAGATAATAAAACATTTGTTGTTCTTATTGAAATGCATTTAGCATCCACGTAGAGTGTGTTGCATTAAAGATTACTACTATTACGGGATATCTGTGGAACGCAGAGATGATGAAAGAAGGTGCGGGCTTGAATGGGTCTAACTAAAATATCAAAATTAATTTAAAACTTAAACTGAAGGTTATATTTTCAGAACTTCAAACTTAACAATTTTTCATAACAATGAAACATCAACTACAGTGATAATCTTAACACAAGTTTAGGAAAAGGCAAGACAGGTGATCTTAACAGATCCTGGGCTCCAAGCCCCTCGCTTTCTGTTTTCTTGAGCTCCTAGCTCAAATTTACAAAAGAGCACAAAAAAGCACAAAAGAGCACAAATTATTCAAGCCTTCCAGAGGCACTCTTCACTATTTAAAAACTTGAAAAAGAGCTAACAGGCTCTCAGTTTTCCAAGTCTACTCAAGGCAACATCAACTTACAAATTACTGGCCTCTCAAGGCACAACTTACAATTTGAAAATAATTTATAACGGGGTATATTATACCCAACCTACTGGGCCTTCATGTAAAAATAACAGGTTAGATAACTGGCCCAAACACAAAGTGAATGGAGTCACACTACGTTCTAATATAATGAACACTTAAAAACCTAAAGGGCTCCAGGCCGATGAAACAGGGTCTATTCCCAAACTACTGAGGTGACTCGTATAGAAATTACATTAACCCATTATAGTAGGAAAGACAGAGAAAAACATAGTCACCCCAATCGAAGATTAAGGGGAGCTCTAGAGGGTACTTCGCTCACTATCCCCGGTTTATAGTTAAAGCCGGAAGAAAGTTACATATTAGAAAAGTTGTTACATACTAAAGAGTCGGATCTTTCTCTCGAGTTAAACTGCAGAGGTAGCAAGAAAGAATAAAGTTATGTGGCCATTACCTTATATATGTTCTGGTTGCAGACGAAAGAGGCCGCCCACCTCCTGCTTAAGCACACACAACAGTAAGACGACGACCAATTGACCCAGAAACGTGAACAGCCGCAGTTTATAAACCCTCAGGGAAGGTTCGAGATCATTCAAGACTAAACCAGTCACACCCTCTCAATTTAATTGGTCAATTTCAAAGTTACACTCAGAATCGAACAAGAAGCCTGTGATAAGTTGAAAATTAAATACAGAAATTAGAGATTGGCTAGATTCAGAAACTGGCGGAAAGAAAAATTAAATATTGCCAACCCAAAAATGAATGAACACAATCAATTACAAAACCCTAGAAATATAAAACTTCTTTAAATTATAACTTCTTATACTTTGCACCAGGCTGCATGATCATAGTTTCTTGGTAATGTCACATGTGGAGAAATGTCCAAACTTCTTGATGTATAGCAAACAAATCTAGGAGAAATTCAGTCCGTTTAGGAAAATTCACAATAACAAAATTACATAATATTAAATTTCTAAGTTCCTGTTGTAGTAGTTTCCACTTTTGTTCGATAGAGGAGTTCATTAAGGCGCTAGTTTTGAATGCGCGGCGTTGAGATGTACCTCCCGGTACAGATCTCCCCCACCCCCTGCAAATGTCCTTCCTTGGGGCGACGCAGAAGAAATTTTGAGAAAACATATCCTGTTGAAAAATTTATAAGTTTCTTTTGAAAGTAGATTTGTAGAAAAAATACTTAAATCCAGTTTTAGAGTGTCTTTGTAGTCGTTGAAAATTAAACACATATTGATAGGTTTGACGGCAAGAATTGCCGCTGCTGCTGATACCCAGTTTATGTCACCCTGGACCCCTCAAGTACTCTCAGATACACCTCTCCCGCTACTATGAGAGGGGTAGTCGCGGTGATGGTCGCCGCAGATTAGAAGTATATGTGCAGTCCCCAGAAGAGTTGGCGGTAGGGCCACCGCACTTCAGCCTTTGCCAGGAGATGGACTCCGGCGCGTCTTTCACAAGGAGGCATATCTAGAGCGAAGTGGGCCCTTTCTTCTCTCTTGTGTCCCTCACAAGATGTTACAGTACGGCGACAGACAAGTGTTGTTGCTTGAAATTAGAGAGTACGATCTTTATTTGTGATGCGGTGGGACGGGCGGCGTGGAAGGTGTTTGAGTGCCAATAATGCGTGGATGCAGGAGACGGGGGTGACCAAAGGTTAGTGAGCGACATGTTAGGAACAAATTTAAACATCAGAGAAGCTGTTGTGAACTTGTGAGACTCATGAACAGCCGAATTTAAAGCAAAGGCCAACCAATGCAGGGACGTATCCCACCTGGACTGATCTTCATGATGAAATGCGATAAGAGCCGATCTAAGATTACGATTGACCCGCTCAGCCAGAGATGGTTGAGGATAATACGCCGATGTAGTTACATGTGATATAGGCAGATCAAAACAGAATTTGCGGAATAAGTTCGATGTGAATGCTTTAGCAATATCAGAAACGATATATTGACAGGGGCCAAAAGAAGCAAATATGGTATTAAAAAAAAGAAATGGTGGACTGAGCGGTTGCCAGTTTAGTCGGAAATAACCAGAAAAATCTTGTGAAACCATCTACACACACTAGAATGAATTTATTGGCGTTCCCCTTTGACTAGGGGAAGGGTCCGACGTAGTCTATATACAGGCGCTCCTTGGGGCGGGACGCTTGATGAGATGATAATAGGCCTAGCTTAGTGGACAAGGTGGGCTTAATAAGCAAGCAAGATTTACAAGCTTTTACCAATTCTCGAATTTTGCCGTCCATACCTTTCCAAATGAACATCTCTCGGATCTTTTCCCGAGTTTTGAAGATGCCTAAATGCCCCCTAATAGGGTCTCATGATAGTACTTGAAGATCATAGGTACAAGCACGGCTGGAACCAAAACTTTCATCTTTTGGTCATGCCTCGACGGGCAACACAAAACCCCGTTCCTCAACACATAACGGACGGCATGTTTCCCAGAAGAAAGGGCTCCATTAATAGGGGCCAGCACGGGATCTTCACGTTGATATTTTTCAATATCCCTAAACAACATGGGGGCATCAGTTAGAATGGCATTTACACCCGAAAGCATGGGTGCGGGAAGAGAAGAACTATCTTCCTGTTCGGTGGTCTCCACATCATGAGAAAACACGCGGTTTAGTCCATCCGCAACAACATTTTCAGATCCTCTGATATAACTTACATCAAATTGGAAAGCAGAAATCCTGATGGCCCAGCGGGCTATACGACCAGTACGACGCAGCCTAGCTAAGACCCAGCTTAAGGCTCGGTTATCTGTTTCCGAGTCGAACTTGACATGTTCCAGGTAGAGGCGGAACTTCTCTAATGCAAATAAGATTGCCAAACCCTCAAGTACATAGATGGAATATTTAGCCCCTTGGGCTGATAATGTCCTAGACGCATAAACTATGGGTCGTCTTCCGAGTTGAGTTTCCTGAAGAAGGACAGCAGCCACCGCCCATGATGAGGCGTCGGTTTGGACAATGAATTTCTTGAAAAAATCAGGCATTGGAAGAACAGGGGCGTTGCAAAGAGCTAATTTCAGATCTTCAAAAGCGGCTTGTTGAGACGGCTCCCACTCAAATTTGACGCCTTTCCTACGGAGTAAGTTCAAGGGCGGCCCTCTGTTAGCGAAGTTAGGAATACATTTCTTGAAGAAATTCACCATGCCTATGAAACTGGCAATACCTTTGATGTCCTTAAGGGGTTTGAAATCACGGATGGCCTGTGTTCTGGAATGATCGATAGAAACACCATCGGGCGACACAATATGCCCTAGGAATGACATGGAAGGTTTAGCGAAAGCTACCTTAGGTAACTCCACAGTCAACTCGGCCTTACGAAGGCGATCAAGTACTTCCTTTAGATGATCGAGGTGTTCTTCAAAGGTCTCAAAAAATCCGATGACATCTTCAAGATTATGATACAAGTATTCAAATTTGATGTCGGAGAAGACCCTATATAGCAGTCTAGTGAGCACAGCTGCCCCCGTAGGGAGCACGAAAATCACGCGGTTGTACTCATACAAGTTCCAATCCGTGGGAAAAGCTCCTATATATTTCGATTCTTCATCTGGAGGAATATGGTTGTACGCCCGGTTAAGGTCAAAGATGGTGAAGAACTTAGCTTTCCGCAACCATGAAAAACAAGAATGAAGGTCGGGAAGAGGCACAGATTGTAACACCACCTACCGATTTAAAGCCCTGTCATCAATGGCAGGCCTGAAACCACCATGGGGATTCGGCACCAGAAAAATGGGCGATGAATCCGCCGACTTAGAGGGTTGAATAATACCATCTTTTAACATCTGGTTGATGATCTCTTTAAGAGCCTTCATTTTAGGTGGAGATAGCCTATAAGGTGGAAATCTAACCGGGATCGAATCCGTAACCTCAATCTTGTATTCAATATTGTCAGTAACACCAAGAGTATCGGAAAATACATCTGGAAACGACTGACACAATTTACGAATGCTCTCAGCCTGCTCCTCAGGTAGATGTCTAAGGTCTAAAAACATCTCATCCTGGGTAGGCGAAACAAATGAACATGACACAGAATTACATTTCAGCAAAGGAATTTTACAATTTTTAGCAAATTTGAAGGTGCACGACTTGCTCTGAATGTCGAGCACTAGACCAGTGGAAAACATGAATTCCGCTCCCAATATGACGGGGCAAGAAAAGTGCGTAGCCACAAACAATTTAACTTTCCAAGTGAATTTAGAGATACGAATTTTGGCAAAGATGAAACTTCAAATTTCTAATGGAGAAGAATTAGCCGAAACGCATTGAACAGAAGATGAAAAATAGTCAGGAACTTACACACGGACTTCAATTTGGAATACCGCTCACCCGAAATTATAGAACAAACACTCCCTGAGTCTAATAGAGCAGTGACCAGTTCACTATTCAACTCAATTTTAAGGAAAGGTACGAGTGCGGGGGTCTCCGCCGCAATCCCAAGGCATTCCTTTGGGCATTCAAATGACGGGTTAAAAGAACCCTTATCCTTACCCGAGCTATCACTGGGTTTAACAGGGGCTGAGCCTTGGGAAGATGAACATGCCGACTCAGCTGATGACACTAGTCATTTTCCATTATTGTAGTTCGCGGAGGTTGCACCAGAAATTGAGCATGAGGGGGTGCTATTGGCATTAGGGCAATTTTTGGCGAGGTGGGCAAACGAACCACATTTGAAACATCCTTGAGATGACCCTGCCCTATTTTTTGTCCCTCTGGAGTTGATCAAACGGCACTTGTTACGGAGATGTTCCATAGACCCACAAGCATAGCATTTACGGGTGGTGAATGTTCGGCGAGGTGAAGGCCGAAAACTATTGGAAAACCGAGGGGGTTCCTTAGTGACTCGTAATGTGTCGGCATACCGCACTCCTTCGGCTGAGACAGCAATAGCCTCTAATTCTGCAAAAGTTTGAGGACGCGACGCGAAACACAGGTACGACCTGTAGGGCGGAGATATCCCTTCAACAATCGTCTGCACGATTTGATCTTCAGGAAAATGTAGAGCGTAAATCTTAATATCTTGGATGAAGTCTGCCTGATTTTCATCCAGTCGCTGTACTCTGAAATACTACTTTTGAATTAAAGAAGACATGGCTCGAGCCGGAATGAAGTTAGCCAGCAAATGGGCGTGAAATTCTTCTATGGAAGATTGTTCAGCTATTGCTTTGACTATTTTATCCGAGAGGACACCTATGGAGTAAGGGTAAATAATTTGAAGAATTTGGGAATGAGAGAGAGAAAACACTAGCGCGGGACCTCGAAATTCAACTAAAAACCTTAAAAATAAAATGACCTCGTTAATAGAAATTACCGAAAAATTTGAAATCCCCCTAAGTAACATAGCCAAAGGATGAGGCAAACTACTGTACCCAGGTGACGTAATAGGTAACGGCCTAGAAGGTTGAGAAGTCTCAGACACAGCGTTATTAAAAAAGAAAGGTGAAATTGAGGTACGACGATCAGACTCGTGTTCTAATGGGGCAGACGTTTGTTCAGTTGGCACAGATTTTCTGTTTGCTACACCCTTGGAAGAATCCTCCTCAGTTACAATGTTCATTGCAGGAGCTTGGTCGGTTTTGGGAACAGCTGCCCCAGTCCACAATTTACTAAATTTATTTGGTATTTCAGAAAGGTGTTCAACAAGGTTACTAGCCTCCTTAGCATGATCTTCTTTTAGTTTGAGAGACAATAGGTCCCTAACCCTGTGATAAAAATGGAAAAGTCTTGCCTGCACTCTTTTAAGTTGATTGGGAGATGGATCACTCACTTCAAAAAACTTACTACCGATGCTAGTTCAGTGGTATTGTCAGTGATAGTGGGGAGAGCCTCATCAATTTCATTCTATCCCAAAGTTGGGATACAAGTAGGTAATTCTAATGACTCTTTAAGTTTGGTGGTATCCGCCGCAACCGTACCTCCAGATTGAACATTTCTAATTAGTAATTCATAAATAAATACCTCTTTGCGCAAGTAGCCGGGTAGGAGTACTTCACAAGGGCCAAGCATGATGATAGAAAATTTACAAATTTAGAATAAAGGGAAAAAATTCCAGCGACTGAGACAATTCTTAGAGTTCGGATCGAATCCTATGTTCAGCAGTCAAAAAAGGCTTAATTGAGACACATTCCACCACGCTCTGCTACCACTGGTTCCGGGGTATCTGTGGAAAGCAGAGATGATGAAAGAAGGTGCGAACCTGAATGGGTTTAACTACAATATAAAAATTAATTTAAAACTTAAAATGAATGTCAAATTTTCAGAACTTCAAACTTAATTATTTTTCATAACAATGAAACATCAACTACAGTGATAATCTTAACACAAGTTTAGGAAAAGGCAAGACAAGAGGTCTTAACAGATCCTGGGCTCCAAGCCCCTCGCTTTCTGTTTTCTTGAGCTCCTAGCTCAAATTTACTAAAGACCACAAATTATTCAAGGGCAGAAATCCCCTCATTCACGAGCACTTGCTCTCCAAAATATATATATCTAGCCTTCCAGAGGCACTCTTCACTAATAAAAAACTTGAAAAAGAAAAACAGGCTCTCAGTTTTCCAAGCCTACTCAAGGCAACATCAACTTATAATTACTGGCCTCTCAAGGCATAACTTACTAATTGAAAATAATTTATACAGGGGTATATAATACCCAACCTACTGGACCTTCATGGAAAAAGACAGGTTAGATAACTAACCCAAACACACAGTGAATGGAGGCACACTATGCTCCAATATAATGAACATTTGAAAACCTAAACAGCTCTAGGCCGATGAAACAGGGTCTATTCCCAAACTACTGAGGTGACTCGTATAGAAATTACATTAACACATTACAGAAGGAAAAGCAGTTAGAGAAAAACGTCGTCACCCCAAACCAAGATGAAGGGGAGCTCGAGAGGGTACTTCACTCTCTATCCCCGTTTTATAGTTAAAGATTTTATGAAGGTTTTACGTTAGCCGGAAGAACGTTACATTTTAGAAAAGTTGTTACAAACTGAAGAGTCGGACCTTTCCCTCGGGTTAAACTGCAGAGTAGCAAGAAACAATAAAGTTATGTGATCATTACCTTATATATGTTCTGGTTGCAGACGAAAGAGGCCGCCCGCCTCCTGTTTAAGCACACACACTTAGTAAGACGACGATCAATTGGCCCAGAAACGTGAACAGCCGCAGTTCATTAACGCTCAGGGAAGGTTCGAGATCATTCAAGACTAAACCAGTCACACCCTCTCAATTTAATTGGTCAATTTCAAAGTTACACTCAGAATCGAACAAGAAGCCTGTGATAAGTTGAAACTTAAATACAGAAATTGGAGATTGGCTAGATTCAGAAACTGGCGGAAAAAAATGAAATATTGCCAACGCAAAAATAAATGAACATTAATCAGTTACAAAACCCTAGAAATATAAAATTTCTTTAAATTATAACTTCTTATACTTTGCACCAGGGTGCATGATCATAGTTTTTTGGTAATGTCATCTGTGGAGATAAGTCCAAACTTCTTGATGTATAGCAAACAAATCTAGGAGAAATTCAGTCCGTTTAGGAAAATTCACAATAACAAAATTACATAATATTTCGGTGGTGACATCTTCTGGTTAAAGTTCTAAGTTCCTGTTGTAGTAGTTTCCACTTTTGTTCGATAGAGGAGTTCATTAAGGCGCTAGTTTTGAATGCGCGGCGTTGAGGTGTACCTCCCGGTACAACTATCTCTTGAATCAATCGAACCCCTATAAATTTAAGGTAACTTCGAATATTATAATTCAAACAATCATCATTTAAAGTTGTTTTTATCCATTGTCAATGGAGCATGATGCGTATTAAAATAATTTAATTTTTCAGGTAATTTAAAGTCTAACATTATCACCCTATGTAATTTTATTTTAAGTGATGTAATGTTATGTAAATGGAACAAACATATCTCACCTGTATCATAACAATAATATCGTGGGCACTTATTCTCCCATTGTTTACCAAGATTGTCTTTTTCGTCTTAGCTTCGGATCCCATTTCATGTTTTATTCGATTTACTTAATTTTTTCTGATGTCTTTATGGCAAGTTAAATAATTTTATTTTCATTAATTACGTCATTTTCTTTCCCTTCATTGTAAGATTATTGTACATTTGAATTTCTCATTCTATTAAAGTATCTTGGTGCATTTTTGGGTCCACACTTACGACAAATTTAACACACAGATGTCAACCGAATTTGAATTATTCCCTTATTATCAATGTGAGACAAGTAGTATGCATATCTCAGACATTGGTTTCATTATATTGTTGCCATGGTTCATTGTTTTTCTCTCTTATAATTCAATGAATTATGTTTTTACGTTGTCGTCCCTAATCAATTCAGTATGATGCGTAATAAAAAACTTAACTTTTCAAGTAATTTACAATCTAATTACATTACTCTAGGTAATTATATGTCAAATGAGATAATTTTATCTGAATGGAACGTACGTCTTGGATCTGTTTGCATTATTATAGACAGTAATATTTGATTTTATCTATTTTATGCTCATTACGATGAGTTGATCGATTCCATTGTGACGCAGGTGCGACGCGCAAGCGTTGTCCATGTTTTCTGTGATTTGTACTAGTAATCACTGGAGCGTTGCTTGCATTCTTACTAATGTTTGTACATTATATTTGGAATGTGCTTTATTTTAATTAGTGTCGTTTACTCTATTTCACTTTATTGATTCAGGTACTGGAAAACAGTTCCTAACATCGATATGCTAATTTTCAGACGCGTCTCCGTCACATTTTTAATTAACATTACATTACACACATTACATTATCATTATAGAATGTTATACCTTTCAGCGTTCAGTCTGCAAGCCTCTGTGAATTTACTAAACGTCGCCACAATCCTCGATTTGCAACTAGTGTTGTGGCCTCATTTTGTTCTATACCTCTTATCTTTAAATCGTTAGAAACCGAGTCTAACCATCGTTGTCTTGGTCTACCTCTACGTTTCTTACCCTCCATAGCAGAGTCCATTATTCTCCTCCTCCAACTGCCTCACATGACACCACCACCGAAGGCAGTTTATGCGTACAGCTTCATCCATCGAGTTCATTCCTAAATTAGCCTTTATCTCCTCATTCCGAGTACCCTCCTGCCATTGTTCCCACCTGTTTGTACCAGCAATCATTCCGGCTACTTTCTTGTCTGTTACTTCTAACTTATGAATAAGATATCCTGAGTCCACCCAGCTTTGGCTCCTGTAAAGCAAAGTTGGTTTGAAAACAGACCGATGTAAAGATAGTTTCGTCTGGGAGCTCACTTCCTTCTTACAGAATACTGTTGATCGCAACTGCGAGCTCACTGCATTAGCTTTACTACACCTTGATTCAATCTCACTTACTATATTACCATCCTGGGAGAACACACAACCTAAATACTTCAAATTATCGACCTGTTCTAGCTTTGTATCACCAATCTGACATTCAATTCTGTTGAATTTCTTACCTACTGACATCAATTTAGTCATCGAGAGGCTAATTTTCATACCTTACTCATTGCACCTATTTTCAAGTCCCAAGATAAAAGACTGCAGGCCCTCGGCTCAATCTGCGATTAAGACCAAGTCATCACAAGGAAATTAGACAGAAGTACATGGATATGATTAGTGAAATGTTTCGAACAGTAGACAGTAAGGAGGTTCAGGATATAGAAAGTGAATGGGTGGCATACAGGGATGCTGTAGTAGAAACAGCAAGGGAATGCCCAAGAACAACTGTGTGTAAGGATGTTCACCATACTGCGGGACTATGGAATTAAATGTAGATTATTAAAATCAATCAAAGGCATTTATGTTGACAATTGGGCTTCAGTGAGAATTGAAGGTAGAACGAGTTCTTGGCTCCAAACAAGGGCCGAGGCAGACAGGGATTTGTATGTAAATGAAAGAAACAGAGCGAAACAAATAGTTGATGAATCCAAAAAGAATGCATGGGGAGATTTTGGTAACAACCTGGAAAGGCTAGGTCAAGCAGCAGGGAAACATTTCTGGACCGTCCTGGAGATTTTCTACACTTATTCGTTTGCAGACAGATTTCACTTTCTCAACCCTAGGCCTAGAGATACTTAGTTCACTACGGATCAAATAGTGGTCTGTATCATCGAAAATCCCCGGAAAACTAGTACATTCCTAACAGATTTTCTGAATTCGAAGTCTGTTAAGGTATGGTCTATTATGGATCTGGTACCGCTAGCCTCCAATATGTAGCGGTGAATAGCCTTATGCTTGAAGAATGTATTCGTAACAGCTAAACCCATACTAGCACAGGAGTCCAGCAAACGCTTCCCATTCCCATTAGCTTCCATATCTTCTCCACATTTACCAATCACCCTTTCGTATCCTTCAGTTCTATTCCCAACTCTCGCATTGAAATCGCCCATTAGTACTATTCTCTCCTTGCTGTTGACCCTGACCACGATGTCACTCAATGCTTCCTAAAACTTGTCAACTTCATCCTCGTCTGCACCCTCACATGGTCAATACACGGACACAATTCTAGTCCTAATTAATCCAACTGACAAATCTACTCACATCATTCGCTCATTTACGTGCCTAACAGAAACTATGTTGCGTGCAATGGTATTCCTGATAAAGAGCTCTACCCCAGACTCTGCCCTTCCCTTTCTAACACCCGTCAAGTACACTTTATAATATCTCTTCCCCATTATCTCCCCTTACCCGAATATCACTTACTCCTAGCACATCCAGATGCCTCCTCTTTGCTGACTCAGCTCCCCATGGAATTCCATTTCGTTCGCCAAGTTGTTTCCAAGGAGTCACTGGCCTGTCAAATGGGAGTGGGTCTCCGTTACTCCCATAGGTCCGAGGCTTGCTTAAAATGTTCTGAGCTCTGTAAATTCATGAAGCAGGATGCTACCCTACTTGCACATAGTCCAAGTGAGGATCTCTCCTCTAACGGGTTATGGACTACCGGTGGATTATATAGTCCTAGCCGCCCGAGCACAAGGAGGGCCACGACTCAGAATGTGTCTGAGATGCCCACTCCCATTCCATAGCAACTGGTATCCCGACTCTCAGGACCACTTACTAGGCCACTCAGCCGTTGCCCATGGTTCACGAACTAGGACGTGACTACAGTAACCCATAGACATGAACCATATTTTGAATTAATTAAAACATAATTTTGATGGTATTTACTTTATTTTTCTGAAGTTTATTTGTAACCAAATATTTATATATCCTACTTCGTTTATTTAATTAAATTTTACTTTAAAATTCAATTACTAGTTGTTTTTATTTCTGGCCAGTGCAGCATTTGTGTGTCTATGTGAATTTTACATTGCTCTGTTTCCCTCTTCAACGTTAAGTGCATTTCATGTGGTATGATTCCCAAAGATACTACTCGTTGGTCTTGTGTTGGAAACCATGCATAGCTGCTGTATTGATAGTGAGTATCGCGCTTAGCAACCATTGCTACTGGCCTGAAATGTGAGCAAATTACAGATCTTATCTTCCCTTAGTGCGGCTGATTTTCAGTGTGTAAATCAATATGAGACCTAAGAGACAGAAAGGGACAGAGATTACATTCACAAGGTTGCCAGTTGAAGTGGAACTTGTACACCTAAATGCATTATTTTATTCAACTCGTTGTGATATGCACACAGTTCTTAAGAGACACACACAATTATCTTGATACTACAATAGTTACTCGAGTGAATGGTACACAATTTTTCTTATGGCGATGATATTAAGAGCTTTAACTCTCTCCCCAGTTGGTGGTTATCCGTGACTAGAAGACATCTCTTTTCATGCATGCATGAATACAGGTCATTCATTAATTATGCATTCATTCATCAGTCATCAGTCATGCATTCATCCACATTGAATGATCTCACCCCATCTGCTGGAGCACCGTAGTGGTAGGCGTAGTGCATTCAACCTATTAAATAATTCAATCAATTATTCAACAATTCATTCATTCATTTATTGATTCATTCCGTGTACTAATATAACCAAATCGGCAAATCAGCCACTTAGTCATTCAATTCCTTCATTCGTTCATTCATGAAGTGTCAGTTACTAACATAACCAATTCAGGCAAATCAAATCAGTGTTTTGAGTAATTCAGGTGAACTCATAATAGATCCCAGCGAATCACTGGAGAGGTGGAGGGAATATTTTGAACATCTGCTCAATGTAAAAGGAAATCATCCTGGTGGTGTTGTGAATAGGCAAGCTCATGGGGAGGAGGAAAATGATGTTGGTGAAATTATGTTTGGGTAAATGGAAAGGATGGTAAATAAACTCCATTGTCAAAAGGCAGCAGGAATAGATGAAATTAGACCTGAAGTGGTGAAGTATAGTGGGAAGGCAGGGATGGAATAATATCTTAGAGTAGTAAAATTAGAATGGAGTATTGGTAAGGTACCTTCAGTTTGGACAAAAACAGTAATTGCACCTATCTATAAGCAAGGGAACAGGAAGGATCGAGTCTATAGCTTTCAAAGTCTCTGAAATGAATTCTGACGTTGTGACTGCGTTTGAATCCTGGTAAGCCTCAATCGGAATTGGTGTCGAGAAAGGCTGAAAAAAGGGCGATGTTATGGATTTATGTTTATATTTATCAGCATAATTCTCAATCAAACATCGTGCATATAATATTCACTACTTGGAAAAATATACTCAGGGGGTAAGATACCCCTTAGAAATCCTAGGGATGGAGGTGACATAAAAATAATCATCAGTGACCGATGTTAATGTAGAATTCATAGTTTTGGGGGTTGCTGAGATAAACTGTGACACTTCGCATGCCAATCACGTGAAATTTCACTCCTGCAGCATGGGGTGAGAAGGGGTGAATTATTATGTAAATAAAGACCGATATTATGGATGTATGTGTGCAATTTGCTATTGGCTTTACGTCGCACTGACACAGATATGTCTTATGGTGACGATGGGACAGGAAAGGGGTAGGACTGGAAAGGAATCGGCCGTGGCCTTAATTAAGGCACAGCCCCAGCATTTGCCTGGTGTGAAAATGGGAAACCATGGGCTCGAACCCACTATCTCCCAAATACTGGATACTGGCCGCACTTAAGCGGCTCCAGCTATCGAGCTCGGTAGGTAACAGTCATAATGACAGTTGAAATCGTGTACATCATATCTATAGCGATACGGGAAAATACATATATTTATCACTTATTATTTTTTTGAAAGGATCAGATACTACTCAGTCAATTCGAGCTTTCACAAGTACAAAGCTTTACTCGAAAAATTTTATAATTTGAAACGTGAAATCAAATACAAGTAAATTACTCTAAATCTGAATAATAAAACATCAATGAACATTTCTATTAAAGTGTTGCGCTGGAGGTGCACCTGGTCCCCGTCCTATTTCGCTCCTTCGGTTAGGGTTCTGTGTCTTGTCAGATTATTTCAGATCTGTGTGTCATTGCATTTGTCTTCTATATAAGACAATCTTGTAATTTAAACTTCGCATGTTGTGTTTCTGGGTTATATCACCTTTTACTTTCAATATTGTAAATGTGGCTTGAATTCCGCGTTGAGAACGCGTATTGGTGTTGTTACTCCATTTGATAATGTTATTGATCTTTTCTTAGTCGCTGTTAATCTTTTCTTAAATGGTTGCTAATTCCGGTCCTCTCCCTTCTTTTGACAATGTTCTTACTTCAAGTTTTAAAATATAAGTTCTAATATTATGTTGTACTTGAGACTATTCCTTATTTATTTATTGTCCCCTACAAACTACGGGAAACTATGAAATCCCCACTTGATTCCCTACTTGATTGTATATATGGTATATTGTTATTACATAATCTTATTGCGACCGCTTCAGGATAAACATCAGTAAATATTAATGGACAACTTGCAGCATGAAGTAGAGATCATAAAGGTCATACTCAGTGAAAATCATATGAACATCTACTATCACACCACAATTAAGATATACAAGAGGAATTTTGCAAGGGGCCCATTGAGACCTCATTTATTCAATCTCATCAAGCAGACATTATAAATGCACTCCAGACATCGGAGGTAAAGCTTAAAAAGTTTGCAGATAACATGGTTTTTCTGGCTAGAGGCTACACCATCGTTTAGCTAGTACTCGACAACATCCATAAATGAATACCTGCCGGCTAGAACGTTGTAACCCTCACTTTTCTAAAATGCTGGGTTTCCGTGCATAAACGATGTACGCGGTCAGAGTGACGCATGTAGGAAGTTATGTTGGCAAACATGTCCGTTAAGCGCCTTTTTTCTTTTGTTAAAATTTCGCCACGGGTCGTGCGGGTGCAGAAACGTTGTATCAATGGAGGAGGAAAGTCATGTGTCACTAAGTCCGAGGGTGTGCAGCGATATAAATAGGGGATGAAAACGCAAAATTAAATACAGTAAATGGAAGTGGAATGAAAAAAATACAAGCGGAATTCGGGGCAACCATATTTGGCCCACAATAACAAACCAGTGCCTGGGAATATCCTTGCTGAACAGGCGGGTGCAAAAATGTTGTAAGACAATGTAAGAAAGTCAACGTGTTTAATGGGAGAGTCATATGTCTTCTATTTTAATGCATAATCAGAGTTTTTATTCTCGACTGTATTATATACGTACATAATGTATTATATACACTGTATACGCATACAAATATGTCTTGCTATTTTTAATGATTGCTCATTGTATTCATTAAACGAGGTACTTTCTGTATCTGCGGAAAAGAAAGGTAATCTGCTAGACATGTGTCGATACATTCGTGAAAAATATCGAGGGTTTTATAAGAACCTAAAGACGAAGTGAAGTGACAATGTAATGTTTATTCATCATTGCAAAACATTCTCGCAACAATATTGCTGGTGTTCAGTGAATTCTGTTAAACAATGGGAAGCTCTAACAATGAGTACTGCAAATTAGAAACGTGGTTTATGATTCATTATTTTTATACAGAATAAAAACAATAAATAATATTAAAAGCTATAAGTATTTTCAATAGTATAAACGTTGTAACCCGAAAAAAAAGGGCTACTTCCTTCACAGTTACAACCTTTTGTCACGGACGTCCAACGATCATCTCTTATATCTTGATTTGAAAGTCGCGCATTGTCAAAATGTTTATGCATTAATAACTAGTGAACTCATTGTCAATGGCAGAAGAAGCATTCACAAACAATTCGCTTGTTTATTTGTTTCTCTTCTCTCCTGAAAAATTTGCATTTTGAGGGTTACAACCTTTTTCTGGCAGGTATTCAAATGGTCAGATCGTAACTCGCTTAGCATTAACAATGTCAAAACAAACAAAAATGTGGTAACGAAATTCAGAAGGGGAAGGAAATTTACAACAACGGATGAGTTCACCTGTAAGGGCACACTATAGAAAATCGTATCATAGTTTAAATATTTGGGAATCACTCTCCAGATTACATTGCACATACAAGATAAAGCTGTAGCAGCAACCAAAGCCAAGTATGAAATACCAAAGCTCCGGCAATGACTCGATTGAAACTTAAAATTGCACCAACAGAACTTAACGGTATTAAGTTTATGTGGCGAAAATTGCCTGCTGCAAACTTGAGAAGACCGGAACATACAAAAGCCAAATTTCTGAAACTAATTCTTCATGTTCCTAAATATACAGGAAACCGATTCGCATACGCAATGGCTAATGAATCATTTTTCTTGGAGGACATTAGGTCCATATTTAGTCCCCCGGATAATATCGCATCAATAGAGGTACTAGAATACGGACGACACAAAGCATAAAAAATACCAGCAGAGTTCTTCAACACGGAAGTAACAAAGACTAGTGTGTGGAGAGGGTCTAACTACAAATTTCGCCGAATATTCACGCGCTTTGGCATCCATGACTTCCATGGGAGGGTATGTCTGACGAATGGATTTCACGGCCCAAGTGATGACTGGGCAACATGCCCTGTTCTCGTTATCACTTAAGACCTGTTCCAACAGAAGACAATCTCTTAGCGCATTTGCTAAAAACTAGTTAAATAATTGCGAACGATGTACATGATCTGCTATATATACTTATGGATATGACATTAAGTATGTAATGCTTTGGTAGATTTCACATTATACTATATATACATTGTGCTTATTAAATACTAAATAAAAGTTAATTTGTAAACTAAACTAGTAGTGGCTATTAGGATAAAAATAGAAATACGGCAGTTTTTATAATTATGATAAAGTGGGCCACTACTTTTTAGTCATGCATATGTTTTTCATTGAGAAAACCGGCACAGCTAGGATAACTGATTGATAATTCAATTCGTTCAGTTATTTTAAGCACTCCTTAAATCCGTAAAAATCATCCCTTTTGATAATCTAGAGCTTGGGAAAGGATGAACCCAATATCTTTTCTTATATATGCGTTTTTTTCGAACAGGTGTTAACGGTGTGATCTCTTCAACATCTATTCCAAAACTAACGTCAGATCTCCTGCTGGTCGCTATGCTTAACGTTTCATACAGCGACCAACGCCACATTACCCTGGCCGCTTAGGGCGCGGCTAGCCTGAAATAAACGTCAAATTTGACATGTAGGCAACCCAAACGACATGAAGTCAAAATGCCAGCACAGAGTAGCATGTCATGTACGATGTTTTTGTGAACACATAATTATTTCCAGCCTCCGTAAATTAATACCTCTATGTCGCCTTTGTACACGTTTTGGTTCATACTTCCTGTGTGTTCATAACAAACCTTTGAACTTTAATTGTGTGTCCACAGCCTTACGAATATTTATTTTCTTGGATATAGTAAGATACTATGCAATTAATAATATTTAAATATTAAGTATAATGCAACGTTTCTTTAACTCGAGGACGGAAAACACTGTTATATTCATGTCAATTTTTATAACAAACACGTACACACAACGAGCACTGAGTTCTGTACTTGCCGAGCAAAGCTGTATGAGATTCAGGAATGAGAGACGGCAAGTAAGCTAGTAAGCAGCCTGGGACATAAAACTCATTAGCGGCGTTTGAAGACTCGCTCTCTCCCTCACACGCACTTAACGGAATACACGAGAGCGGTAGTAAGATCAAAGGTTCGTGAACCCAGAGTGGAATCTAGTTAGGTGCATAGTTTTGAGCACAAAGATACAAAAATAATTAGTCTTTGATTCTTCAGTGATATTTAATGATACTTGTCTTACGTCCCACTAACTAGTTTTAAGGTTTTCAGAGGCAACGAGGTAACGTGGAGTTCTTTTTTCATGAAAGGTTCGAACACACGATCGTAGACTATCACATCGCACGATTTCTGTACACTTGGCTCGACTCCAGACAAGACAATAAACTCACGTGACTGCTCCACACACTGAACTACTCCCCGCTTATCACTCGGCGGGACAGAAACATAACACAATTCTACACCAACAATCCAACATTCGATCACTACTAAGTAACAAAAACTCTGCATTTTCGTGGCGTGCCTGCTTTTATATACCTGTTGGTGAAGTTCTGGTATCTTCGCGGTATGCCCAGAAGAGGAATATTTTAGTTTAACCTTCCAGAAAATCCACGCATATATAAGATGAAAAGCATCATAGAAGGAAAGTCCGTCACATATGTCACGAACTGCCGAACTGACTCACTCGTGCCTTCGTGGAAATACCGAAAGTGGCTAAAACATGGCTAACAGTCGCATTAGCACGTAATAATATGTAAGTCATTGGTAAAGTTCATTGATGAGCACATAAACTGTATTAAAAGTGATTTAGCACCTTTATTCTTGTTCTTCATGTATTTATTTGATTCCTAAGAGCGATGAAAGCCAGGTCTGGAAAACAAAAGTGCACGAGATAGATCATTTCAGATAACGGTGATTCCCCGGGATAAGTAAAATTCAATCAAAGTGCAGTAAAGGTAATGTCATGACCTTAAGTGGGGACCAACACCTATGACCGAACAAAAATGTAAATTTTCTATTTTTATTTTTCATTTAAATTGAAGTTTTCTCTTTATAACATTGCAAATGATTTGTTAATATCTCCCACACTTTCTGAGTTATGACCACAAACCTGAAGTCCTGGCACCCAAGTGAGCCCTTTATCAGTGGGTTTTTTGCTCGTTTCCGGGAATTTCTCTTTTCAGAACCGTTTCCCAGATAACTGAACATTTTTGCGATACGAAGATGAACTTTTGCATTCATGTATATTTCATAGAAAAAATAAGATATACTATAATTATTGAGCTAGCTTCATTGCTTACAAAATATATCTTCAAATGAAAATTAGTGAAAAAAATTGTTTACTTGAAAATAACTTCATGAACAAATGTTCATACTTCATGAACTTCACTGGTCCTAGTAAGTTACATGTTATGGTTATAGCATTATCAATCTTATTAATAGAATCATAGAATATTCATGTGTTTGGAAATTATGAGGGAAACTGCAAAATAGCGGCCATGATACAGTGCCAGTTTGAATAATTAATCTTTTTATATGAATAAAATCGTAACCCTTTTGGCTAAATTTTCGTACATCAATCTGTTTGAAAGGTAATAATGGCAATCTGCATATTTGTTAGCTATAGTTTCCTGATTGTCCTCATTTTTAACCACCAACCTCCCCCCCCCCTTCCCAAAATACATGACTGAGGCACAATCTCCTAGATAATTGAAATTTGGCAAACTTAGCCTATATGTCTTAACACGTAATCGACGGAAAGCTTACAAGATCTTTAAATATTTCACTTTTTACCCCCGAAAAATATCGGAATATCGAGGCAAATTTAATGACGGTGTGGACCTTCGTTTTGACGTATTTGGCAGCTAAACCGTAAGTTGTACCACAAAACGGATGGCACAATCTCACTTCAATTTGGAGTGATCTACAACTTTGGTCCTATGACGTTTCGTCGTATCTCTATTCCTTATATGTTAGATTTGTCTCTATTTCTTGATTATACCTACATAATTTTTTTGCTATTTTGCTTTACGTCGCACCGACACAGATAGGTCTTATGGCGACGATGGGACAGTAAAGACCTAGGAATGGGAAGGAAATGGCCGTGGCCTTAATTAAAGTACAGCCCCAGCATTTGCCTGGTGTGAAAATGGGAAACCACGGAAAACCATCTTCAGGGCTGCCGACAGTGGGGTTCGAACCCACTATCTCCCGGATGCGAGCTCACAGCAGCGCGCCCCTGACCGCACGGCCAACTCGCCCGGTATACCTACATTTTGCTCTTTTACACGCGTAATTCGTAGTTCGAATCACTTATCCGAAAGATAAAATCATCTAATTCTACACGAGCATTGCCCACCCAGTATCCTTCCGTGAGCCAAATTCTATGTTTGTAGCTGTAGCTGTCCTATTAGTAATGCACTGTGAGAAAAACTTTATCCAAATTTCACCCTATTCAACGTTTCTAACTCAATTTCCAGCCATTTAGACCGTTCAATGTGGCGTGTTATAGTACAATCCGTTTGCCGATATGATGTATCGTTTAGCAGCAATTAATCTGTAAATGAAGGTTTGTAATATTGTAAACATGCATATACTTTGTATGCCGATCTATATATATTCATTGAAGTCGATTTGTAGCAATGTAGAAAGGGTGCGTTTGCCATTATAATTAATATTTTACATCGGTAGTGACTCTCAGTAGGTGGGCCTCTGCTATTGTAATCATTTCTCTCCCCCATGGACTTCGACTAGCAGTAGGAATGGGATCCTTTTCCAACTCCTTTGTATCTTGCATAAGTAACGAGGGACTACAATTGTAAATAATAGTTCAGTTCTCGATTTGAATGCCAGAAGGCAAGGGAGCATGCCATTTTGTTCAAAACTCCCCTAACCGATTGTGTTTTCGAGTAGGCAAGTGTTCCCGCCATTAGAAACAAATGTACCCATCTAAAATGTGACTGACATTAGGCATAGTGCTCTTGATATTATAATAGAAACTCACCAACTCGGCGTGACTGTCATGAAAAAAACGGGCCTGTCATTATAATGATAATAGCACTACTCAGTTTTCACTGGCAATAGGGAAGGTGCCTGATTTTATAATAGAAACTTCTCAACTGTAATCTGTCTGGAAGTTGCAAAAGGGCGCCTGCCATTGTAACGAAAACTCCCAAAATAGCTTGTGACCTCGTAGTAGGTAATGGAACCTCTAATTATAATGAAAACTTTCCTACTATATTGTGAATGGCAGTAGGCAAGTGAGCCTGCCGTTATCATCACAACTCCGCAACTCGCACTTTACATTGGAAACAACGTATGAGAACCTCCCCGTGATCTTTCCGGATGACGCTAAGTGGCATGAAAATTAAAAAATCTCATTCACTGAATGTACAGTAATTTACATCGATATCTGTATTACAATGTAGATTACCGTAGCGTAGCACGGGTATATTTGCTAATTATATATAATGGCATAGGTTTATATAATTTCTTAATATGTAGGCATATAATGTGTTTGTCATATTAAGTTGTCTTTTAGGATTCATTTCAATTGCTGCGGTAAAAACGTTTAATACACCCCATTTTTCTGTCTTCAAAGGTGTACGTCCCTCCTTAAAGTTCTTGTTGCTTGTTGTTTTAAGGGGCCTAACATTGCAGGTCATCGGCCTCCTTAAAGTTCTGATTAACGGTTTATAGAAATGAATGTGTTCTTGGACGAAAGTACCTTTTCACCGACCTCTTTTCAGACCAAGTTTGCTGTACGGGAGTGAAAGTAGGAAGAGTTACGGTAGTGATAACAGAGCGGAGACGGCACAGGGGCTAATGTGCAAGATGGCGGTCGAGCGCAACTTCTTAGTGCAAGGCAAGATGGCCGCTATATATATTGGTTATATGAGAGTAACTTTACGGAGCTGGGCCAGGGACTAATAGTGATATATTGTTCTTATATGCCACAGAGCTACCTCAGGAGCTGACAACTTGTAACTCATGACCTATTAGTTTTATCAGCCTAACTTTCGAGACCTGAGACAAGGGCTGCTGTGCAGGATGGCTGATACACTCTATTCGTATAGACCTAACTAGAGAGCTGCCTCAGGGCCTCAAAACTTGTGAATTATGACTAATTAGTTTTATTATCAGCCTAACGTTATAAAACTGAGGCAAGAGCTGCTATGCAAGATGTCTGTTATACTGCATTCGTATGGACCTAAATACTCGTAGACAGCTGTGTTGGGAGTTCACCACTTGTAACTTATGACCTATTAGTTTTATCAGTCTTACATTTGAGAATGAGGTAAGAGCTGCTATGCAAAGTGACTGCTATACTGTATTCGTATAGACCTAACTGGAGAGCTGACTCAGAGGCTCACAACATATAACTTACGACCTATTAGTTTTATCAGCTTGACATTCGAGAAGTTAGGAAAGGGCTGCTGTGCAGGATGGCTCCCATACTGTATTCGTATAGACCTAACTGGAGAGCTGACTCAGAGGCTCACAACATATAACTTACGACCTATTAGTTTTATCAGCTTGACATTCAAGAAGTTAGGAAAGGGCTGCTGTGCAAGATGGCTCCCATACTGTATTCGTATAGACCTAACTAGAGAGCTGCTTCAGAGGCTCACAACCTGTAACTTATGACCTATTACTTTTATCACCCTGATTAGTTTTAATAAGTTAGAAATAACGAGCATGATTAATAGGTCCGAACACGTAGGAATGCTGGAGTGGGCTCGGAATGAAGGGATACAGGTTATGTCAGGAATAAAATCGATGGATGAAGCTGTACGTATATACCGGCTTCGTCATTTGAGGCTAATGGGGGAGGATGTTATCTAGGAGAATAGTGGTCATGGAAGGTAGGAGAAGTCGAGGGACAATGGTTAGACTAGGTTTTTTAAATTAATTAAACGTAAGGGGTGTAGAACTATGCGAGGCACACAGCTAATTTCAAATAGATGATTGTGGGGGCGGTTAGTTATTTCGCAGAGGTTTTCAGACTGAACACTGAACGGCATAAGAGGCAAAAATGAGGATACATGTAGGTTGATGGTATTATTATTATTATTCTCTTTTTTATCCTCTACCGCTTTTCCCACGTTTGGGGGGTCGTGGGTGCGAGATGTGCCACACATGTGGATTTGCCCCTGCTGTACGGTCGGATGCCTTTCCTGACGTAACGCTATATGGAGCGATGTTATCACCATTGCATGTTTCTGTGATATTTCGTTGAGCAAAGTGTTGTCTGAATATGAAGAGGAACGTGTTGGAACAGAAACCGAGTCCCCGAGAGAGAGGAATGTATCAGACGCGATTAAAATCGCCGGTCCGGCCAGTAATTGAACCCGGATCCTCTGAACTGAAGGCCTCAACGCTGACCATTCAGCCAAGGAGGCGGAATGATGTTATAATAATAATATTTCTTCACTTTTAAGCTGAAGGATCAAGTACGTGCTGTATGAGGTGTGCTTGAAAACCCTGTAACGTGTTGCCTGCACTCTGAATAAAATGATGCGATTTCACTAGTCATGAATATGGGAAATAACGATTTGAAAATGAATATTTCCATCACCTACAGCTTTCCTAAACCAGCGGTTTCAATAATTCGTAATTTTGAAACCTTGGAAAAACAATTATTTGTCCCAAGGTGACGTTTAAAACGATATTTTTGTTCATTTCTTTTTGTATTCATGTTCATGTCTGTGGGGACCAATAATAAGGAGCCAACATACTGCAGTGTCGTAGTCCCATAACCGCTTTTCCATTACCGCAAAGTCCTGGTGAAAACATTCCCTGCCTTCATCAGATATATCCCCCTAGTGCCGAGGGAATAAGTCGAGATGGCAATCGAGGAAGTATAATTTTGGTGATATGGCACTTTATACATCGGAAACATCTTATCATGTTAACCACGATCTCTTTATAGTGATTTGCTCTGTGATTTTCTGGGACGTTTCCTAGAACGTTTGACCTGAAGGCATTCCATGCTTCCTTTTCACTATCACTTAACGAGTTGGCGAAATCTGTACCTTGCATAAACTATCATATTTGACCAGTAAAGGCTCTCACCGAACGAATTGGCTGCGCGGTTAGAGTCGTGTAGCTGTGAGCTTACATTCGGGAGATGTTTGGTGGGTTCAAATCCCACCTTCGGTAGCCCTGAAGATTGTTTCCCGTTGTTTCCCATTTTCACACCAAGAAAATAATGGGGTTGTATTTTAATTAAGGCGACATTCCCTACATTCCCTTTCGCATCCATCCGTCGCCAAAAATCCTCGACGATTTAGTGCGACGTTAATCCACTAGCAAGGATAAAAGCACTCTCTCTTTAATCATTACATCTGCTCAAATACGTCAGCCTCGTGTCGGTAGATTTACTGGCACGTAAAAGAACTCCTGCGGGACTAAATTCCGGCACCTCGGCGTCTCCGAAAACCGTAAAAGAGTAGTTAGTGGGACGTAAAACAAATAACATTATTATTATTATTATTATTATTATTATTAATCATTACATCGCTAATTTTGGAAAAATTTGTCTTCAATTATGCAAAAACTTTCCCTTCTCCGTCCAGTGCTTTTAAAATTCTTTCATGAACGCCATTTGCCATATGCAGTTTTGGGAGATTCACATTTTCGGGATTAACTAACGGCTCGTAGGACACAATTGTTCTTCCCGAAGTCCTGAAGAAATGCTATATGATAGAGAAAAGTAAAATCTTATCTGAAGTGAAGGTACGAAAATTAGTTATAACCACATATTTTCACTAAGAGGGCAAACCATGTGTTGTACAGTGCAATCTGTGAGATTGAGGTACGTGCGTTAGTGTGTGTTTATACGTAATTGGGGTTAGAGCTGAAGACGAACAGGTTTTGGCCTATACGTTGAAAGTCATCTCAAAATTCATGTGAACAGGAGAAACTCCAAAAAAAGCACTTACAAGAAGACCGAGAGGGAGACGGAACATAATTCTCCACACAAATACGTTACTTGTGATTGAATGTACCCCGTTTCATTTCCTTAAATCAATATTACATACATAATGGTGTCCAGAGTCGAATCTAAACCATCCGGACGGGAAACAACTAGGCCTTATAATGAAACACGGCCTGTGTGCTTTAGTTTAAAATATCTGTTGGGGATAGAGAACTTTTCCTATTACATTATTATCACGGTATGTAAAGTGATTTGCTTGGTAGCACTACCTGTTGTGTTATCATGGACCCTGTTAAAGCGGCTCAGATGATGACTGTTTATAGAACAGAATATTTAGTGACTAATATCAATGTAGAAGGTCTCTACCGGTCGACAAATAAAATTCCACCTCCGCATTCATAATCCAATCAAATGCAAATAAGAATCTTTTTCACACTGTAATATCCTTTCTATTATCTGTTTCAATTAAAAATAATATTTTCATTCCGAGGTACCCGGACTTCGGTCATTCAGGAGGTAAGTGGGAAGGGCTGAGTGTTTGATAGGATTACGTCCGTTGGCGCCCAAGGTGCAGCTTACTTTCAACTCTATTCCAGTTCTGCTGGACGACACAACCCATAAAATGAAGGCTGGAGAATTACTGTTATAACTGATTGAATTCACTCATTGTATGATCATTTTTTGTTTCCTGAATTTCCATTTGCTTAATATTGTTGCATTTTACTTGAATTATAATGTTCTTTTTAAGGATACAATTTGAACAGATAATGGACAAAATATTACTGTAAACTAAGTCGATGTTGAATCCTACTCCTCCAGGGTATGCGTGGGCTAAACACCCTAGTTAACTTGTAATAATTTGAAGAAACAACGCATATAAAAGGTCTGATGGTGTAGGTTATTTTCTTCTTCGTCATTTCGAATCATCCATCTTTAGGGTACGTCAGATCAATCACTTCTTAGATGCTTGTGCTCTTTTCTTCTTCCAATAGTTCTTAATTCTAACTGATCTCCTCCCCCTTTCCTCCTCTGATATCTGCATCGGTTTTCTGATCTTGATCTTAACGGTAAACTCTTAGTTTTGTCTTTGGTCACGGTTTTGGCTGTACCATTCCTTAACATGAGTTCGGTAATCTTAAGATCTCTCAGATCCTTTTCAATTTCCTGAAACCAATTGAGTTTAGCCTTTTTTTCTGTAAAAGAAGTCAAAGGTCTGTTTAGCTAATCTGTCAGGATTCATTCGGAATATGTGCCCATAGAAATCAATCCTCTTTTTCCTCATGGTATCAGAAAGTCTCTCCGACTTTACGTAGAGGGATTCGTTCCCACCATCTGGGATTTAAAACGACTGGCTACAATATTATTATTGTTTTTGTTTGAGACATTAGTCCACAGACTTGTTTTATGCAGCTCTCCAGGCCACCCTATCCTGTGCTAACCTTTTCATTTCTACGTAACTTTTCCATTCTGCATCTGCCCTTAATCTGCTTGTCATATTCATACCTTGGTCTACCTCTACCGTTCTTACCGTCTAAACTTCAGTCAAAGACCAACTGCATGAGTGCTGGGTGTCTTAAGATGCGTCCTATCAATCTATCGCTTCTTCTGGTCAAATTTAGCCAAATCGATCTGCTGTCACCAATTCGATTCAGTATCTGTTCATTCGTGATTCGATATATCCACCTTACTTTCAGCATTCTCCTGTAACACTACATTCCAAGAGCTTCTATCTTCTATTTTCTGAGCTAGTTATCATCAATGTTTCACTTCCATACAATGCCACACGCCAGGCAAAGTCTTCAAAACATTTTTCTAATTCCTATGTCGATGTTCGAAGTGAGAAAATTTATATTCGTAAGAAAGGCCTTCTTTGCTTATGCTAGCCTACATTTTATGTCTTCCTCACTTCTTCCATCCTTAACCCTCCGTTACACGCGCCGCGGAGTGAGAGTCCGCACTTTATTATTCTTTGGTATCATAGGCCGAAAATGCAAGACAGAACGGGCTGCCTTCTTGTAGCTTCCTTTTGCAACAATACAAAGGCCGTGACGGCGTGAGAATGTCTGAGTATTCGCCGAGCTGTTGATTACGGAAGTTTATATTGTCAACTGAAGACTTGCGGAGTCTGAGTCCGCAGGCGTGTATTGGTGAGTTGTTAATCTTACTCACTGTTTTGGTAAGTCATCCATTCTTCCGTTACTATTTATTATAAAATTATATACTTTTATTACCTACAAGTGTAGTAGTGGGCTCATTTTGATATATGTTCTACTTGTGATTATTTACAGTGGGATAAACACGATATTACAAAATGAGCTATGAATAATTATTTTGCATCCTCTTTCCAAGGAGTTGGTGCGATTTATTCCGAGAGTTATGGATCAAATCGAGCAGACATTGGACGACGATGAAGTTGGTGGAAGTGATTATAGTGATCGGGACGTCGTAAGCGATAGTGATCATAATTCTGAGAGCAAACAATCCACGTACGAAGAGGACGTGACTGAAAGTGAGCAGCATGGAATATATGTTGAAAAGGACGGGGCCGAGTGAAATCATCGCCCTGCAATAGAAGGGTCAGGCAACCTGAACATAATATTATAAAACATTCCCTGGAGTAGTAGGAGTTGCCATGAATACTGAGACGCCGGTTGAAGCTCTGCAATTGTTCTTTACCGACGAAATGCTACAAGAAGTGGTAACATGCACAAATCGCTATATATACCCTTGTGTCATACAAGTCAAGGAGAGGCAAAGTTGTGTTGGTTCTATCCACTTTCCATGAAGACCATTCTCTTGATGATGATTCAGATGGATCAAAACCCTCAATGATTACCTTCTATAATGACACGAAGTCGGGCGTTGATAACGTGGATGAAATGAAATGCACTTAATCCATGGCAAGAACATCACGACGTCGTGATTTCTTCCGTGCGATATACATCAATTAATAGTACGAAACGATTAAAATGTTATTCCAAGGAGTAAATTAATAACCAGTTATTGTTAATTTACAATTAGTTTTGCTAAGTTCTGTGATTTTCAGTTGATAACTTCTAATTTATTTAAAGGACTGAAATGTCCTTGTAAATGTAGATTGTATACACATTTATCAACATAAATAAAATCAAATAAAGTAATTACGATGTAAGACAGATTGACAAAAGAGAGAAATAATGAATTCTTGAAAAAATAATTGAAATGAAAGGAATGGAAGCTTACAAACAATCGCGGACTGTCAGTCCGCGCTCGTGTAGCGGTGTTACAACAGAGCGCGCGTTTAACGGAGGGTTAGTTATTTTATTATCCAAGTAACCATATTCATCTACTTCCTTTAAAACTTCATTTCCTGAAGTAATATTTCCTGCGTCACCTGACTTCATTCGCCTGCACTCCATTACTTTTGGTTTGGACTTATTATTGGGTCGATGCATAATTTGGTGTGGTTCTTATATTTCATAAAGTACTTTATTTTATTTTACTGTCACTGTCACGCACAGTAACTCACAATCACAATGTCTTCACCTCCACACTCTATGACCTTCTGCCAACGATCATGTAGCAGTTGAATGCCTCGCCAGTAGAACTGTTTCGGTTTTAACTTGAAGAAATTTGTGGCCATTGGTCAAGAGAAGCTTCGTCAGTAATAATGCTTGCTCCTGAATGTGTTAAAAAGAGAACGGAGAAATGGAAGTCTTAGGGGGCAGGGTTATACTGAGGGTAAGGAAGAAGTTCCCAGCCAAGTTCAGTAATCACACCTTCGGTCAATTGCGTTGTATGCGGACGAGTAAGCAATAAGTTAATCTGGCTAGGATTTGAATTAAAAAGGAAACGAATGGAGAAATAAGCGATTTTAGGACTTTTCCGGAACTCCATTTAGGCCGGAAGCGATTTTCAAAATGTGTCTTTTTAATTTTGACATTGCTATCCAAGACTCAAAATTTTAAACATTTTGTGGCCCTTTAGCCCTTCAACTTCCGATACACTTGAGGAAATTGTTTAAATTGACGTTTTTCTTAGTGTTTGGACGCCTGCTCTGTCCGCTAAGAAATGATCAGGTATTATTGTTAAGTGCTCTTTGTAGCTCCCTTCGGTATTTATTGGAAGTCGCCAGTGAGCCTGGCTGCGAAACCCCAATAGCCCGGAGCGCAGGTGAAGGGGTCTACTTATATTGTGCTCTTCTTCTGTTTCCTTGGACCTTCTTGAAAGTCACACGAGAACATGCTTCTTCTGGATGTACCCCGAAGATTCCAGTACTTCATCACCAGGGAGCATGGTCGCCGAGAACGAGTTGTTGTTGTGTTGGAGAATCGAGAGACTGATGAAGTGTTGGTCGTACTGTGCTATTGTCGAGTGGTGGTGTGGTAGGCTAAAATGGGCCCTCCATTTTTGGAGAAATATTTTCAAATTTTAGTCATACAGTATTTGAAACATGAATATATCCCTGGTGTTTTTACTGACAACAATCTTCCTGAAGCGTCTCACGAATGAAGAAAGAATCGATTTTATGCCGTTTTTCCAGAACTGCATTTAGACCGGAAGTGATTTTGGAAATTTGTTTCCTTAAGTTTGATAGTGATACCCAAGACTCAAAATTTAAAACCCTTTCTCGCCCTCTAGCCCTTCAAGTTTCTGGATAATTAGGGAATTGTTTAATTTTATCAATCCCTGTCGACAGTGTCAACGGAAACACATTGTTGATTTGAACAAGAAAATACAAACACTCTTAGATTTTGCTCAGAAATATCAATAAAAACCTGGATACTCCTCTGGGTATGTTGTCTGTACAGACGAGTGTGTTTAATGTTTTTCGTACCAGTGAAAAAGCCAGGATTTGGAGAACGAAGAATGAAGAGGTAGAACTGGTATATCACACTCTGTATTAATCTGGGGCAGCATGAGCATATCAGGTGTCGGCAAACTTCACATTATTGACGGGAACATGAACCACAGAGAATAAAATCACGTTCCTAAGTGAAGAGATGCCTGCTAATGTGGAAGAAATCTGAATGGAAAATTATTAGATATTCATGTAAGGAAATCACACCAAGCATACCGTGTACCACACGAAGATGTGGTTCCAAATATTCCCCAACAACTTCACGTCCCTCCCTAGTCACCGGATATAAATCTATTCGAGCTTATGTGGGACATCCTAGAAGAAACGATGATGCAAGAAGAAGGAAGGCCTAAATACAGCTCAATACAAAGTACTGAACTGTGGTTAAAGTATCGAATTTTCGTATATGTGTAGGGAAAATTTTCGTACTCAGTAAAGACCATACATTTCATTTCTAGTATTTCAATTTTATTATTTACGTGTGCGTGTGATATTAGATTACGAGATATCTATATACAGTTCTAAATGCAGAATACTATAGCATGGCATAATTTTGTATGAAACAAGACAAGTAAGAATATTTTTGGTTCTATGTGCAACAGGATACCCAACATAGGCAACCCACTAGACAAGCAGTTAGACAATTTCCAGACGCAGACAAAAGGCCTAAAGCATATCAGGCCAAAGGTAACCCTGCACAAAATTGAGCCTAGCGCCCCTTGTCTGGACAGTCATGATCGCACATTCTTAACAGTAAACAATGAGGCCAGGGAATTAATTTTAATTACTGCGTGAGTAGATTAGATCCTTATGGGGATGAATACAAGTACGTTGGTGTTAATATATCGAAAGATAATAATTAGTGTAATCTGATAATGGGCATTGTAAATAAAAGGTACGGATCTGTGCACGGAGTTATGAGGGTGTTTAGGGGTTGTAGTAAGGATGTAAAGGAGAGGGCGTATAAGTCTCTGGTAAGACCCCAACTAGAGTATGGTTCCAGTGTATGGGACTCTCACCAGGATTACTTGATTCAAGAACTGGAAAAATCCAAAGAAAAGCAGCTCGATTTGTTCTGGGTGATTTCCAACAAAAGAGTAGCGTTACAAAAATATTGCAATGTTTGAGCTGGGAAGACTTGGGAGAAAGGAGACGAGCTGTCCAACTAAGTGGTATGTTTCGAGCTGTCAGTGGAAAGATGGCGTCGAATGACATCAGTAGACGAATACGTTTGAGTGCTGTGTTTAAAATTAGAAAAGATCACAATATGAAGATTAAGTTGGAATTCAAGGGGAATAATAGGGGCAAATATTCGTTTACACGAAGAGAAGTTAGGGACTGGAATAATTTACTAAGAGGGATGTTGAATAACTTGCCAAATTCTTTGCAATTATTTAAGAAAAGTCTAGGAAAACGGCAGATAGTGAACCTGCCATCAGGGCAATTGCCCTAAATTCACGTCAATGGTGATATTTTTTTAATGATTGATTGATTGATTGATTGATTGATTGATTGATTGATTGATTGATTGATTGATTGATTGAACGGCCTACATAAGACAGCCATAAATAACAACTTACTAGTGATACCGTGACAGTGTCTTCTGAAAGAGTTGTTAACTCAGTAGCATGTAATACGGTTATATTCGCCTCCTATCGTTACAAGGTTCCTTCTTAACAGCTGCCCAAGTTTGACAGTGCGAATGTAATTACGGTAACGCAGACAAGCAACATGCCTTGTGCCAGTCATTGACACTTCCGTGAAACTTGCGTTGAGCACAATTAGTTTGCTAGACACGATGCCTCGGTATACGCTCCATTAGCATTCTCCTGGAACTGTGACTGTGAGGAACATCTCCTTTGCTATGAGAGCGAATGGTTATAGAGCCCAATTTGCAAATGAACAATCCTCAACATATTATCACAAAAGTCTTTTATCCGTAGTAGTCTCAACATTTTCACCATCACTCAGAACGAAATGTGTATTTGTACTAACAAAGTGAAGTCGAATTTTAGAGATGTGAAAGAGTACATTTATATTTCTTCAGTCTTCAGCACTGAGGGTGGTTGTATTCTCAAGTAATATGGATGGCGTGGCCATGATGAGGCCTACTGTGCATAGTAAGCGAGGAAGTTTGCCATTACAACACGCTAGTACCTGTGCGTAGCACCGTTGCCTTACATTCGTCGATTAAATTGAAAATCCACATTGGTAGTTAGGAAATCTCTCTTCTCCAAGGCCCACACAAGTCGTCGGTTAATCATCTTTTCGAGGAACTTACAGAGGCTAGTCGTTAGTCATATCGACCTATAGCTATATACGAGCTTTGGATATTCACCTGGCTTTAGAACTGGTGTAGCAATTTCCTCACTCCACTGACATGAAAACTCCCACTCACTGCATATTCTATTGAACAGGGTAAGGATATCACTGAGATATCGGTCACTAAAATTCTTAAGCATCCCATTTAGAATTTTGTCCGAGCCAGAGGCCGAGAAAGGAACGTTATAGGAATACGAAGCACCGCAATTTATGGGTATAAAAGCAGGGCCATATCTCCTAGAGCTGGACGTATCTGAAAAATGTGACTTGACATGATATGCAATGAAGGTAAGAATTGTAACTACATTCCCATTAAAAGTAGATTCCAGGTACTGTAGGTGTATTATGACTCCGACGATACAGCGAAGTTTTGCCCACACTTGTGACAACGGAATATGAGCCGCCATAGATTGAATTTCTCTACCTGTTGGACATATGGGTTTCTAAACAATTCAGTAACGTTACAACTGCAGAAATGTGTTTGCATTGTAAAATGTTGGTCGTTTGTTCAACATTTGTGAATCATATTCACTATGAATATTTATGTACTATGTAATGGATAAGTTGAAATGTCGTATGGCTTTTAGTGCCGAGATATCTCAGGACGGGTTCGGCTCGCCAGATGCAGGTCTTTCTATTTGACTCATGTAGGCGACCTGCGCGTCGTGATGAGGATGAAATGATGATGAAGACAACACATACACCCAGCCCCCGTGCCATTGGAATTAACCAATTAAGGTTAAAATCCCTGACCCGGCCGGGAATCGAACCCGGGACCCTCTGAACCGAAGGCCAGTACGCTGACCGTTCAGCCAACGAGTCGGACATGGATAAGTTGATTTACCAACATAAATCATATTAATTAATCACTTGCTTCGTGAGGCTGTTAAGACAAATAAACTACCTACGGTCTCTATGATCTTATGTCACAAAATAATCTGAAAAACATAACTTCAGAAGTTGATGGTGAAGTTTACTACTTTATAATAAAAAAATCCTACATTTTTCCATCATCTCGCCAACAGCAGGGATTGTTTAAGTCTTCATTCAATAGAGCAGAAAGAACAGGGGATATAGTCTTACAACTGTCTTTGATTTAATAACACCTGTAGAAGTTAATTGATCAGGGATTGATAATTTCTCGTGTTTAATATGCGTAAGTTATGGAATTTTCTTACTCTCTTTACTTTACTTTGAATTCATAAATACGTCATGTAGGATTGAAATGTCTTGAAAAGAAAGTGACGAAAAATCATTTCTCAAGCTGTATAGTTTGCTTGAATTAATGGCAAACCTATAAACTCCTAATTATGCATTGGCATCGAAAAATACTTTTAACAAATGTAATAATTAGTGCCTATTCTTCGAAAATAATATTTTATAAGTACATTAGGATATAAGCCCGGAGGCTGGTTGTATCTTCAAATAGCACCACCAAATGTCATGTGGTTAAAAAGAAACTTCAAATACCTGCGCGAGATTTTCGGTACTGGTAGAGTACTATCTCTAGTGAATATAGTGGTCAGGTTACACAGGCCAACACAGTGTACAACTCTGGTTTTCGGCGCTGAAATTGAAAAACCGTGCTGTAGGGCCAATCTGTCGAATCGGTCAATGGCTCGCTACGGCTGTTTCTCAGCAACTCGGTTAAGCTGACACTCCATTTTAGTGAACTTGATACAGAGAATATTTCCTAACGTCTCGGACTCCAAATAGCCGGAGATAAATAAAGTTCTCAATAAACGTCGGAGTAACATTAAATCCTGTTCTACTATACCCTATTTGGAAGAACGGTAACCTCTCACGAAATAGCAAGATATGAATTTTTAATACCAACATGAAGTCCGTCCTTCTATATGGCTGTAAATCATGGAAGGTCACTGCAGGAATCACACACCAGCTCCAAATGCTCGTGCATCACTGTCTGCGGCTTATCATCAACGTAAGATGGCCTGTGGAAGGAAACCAACCAGAAACCCATTGATGTAGGAATAAGGAAAATAAAGGAGGTATGTAGAGAGCAAAGGTTAAGAAAACGGAGTGGAGCAGTTGAAAGGTCGGTCTTATAATGGAATCCAAACGGAAACAGGAAACGTGCAAAACATAAAAAGACTTTGAGGCAATCAGTTAAAGAGGAAGTGATTAGGATTGGGAAAACCTGAGGTGAAGGAAAACACATGGCTGCAGAACGTACCGACGGGATAGATTTTCACTGGATGTTCTTTGCTCCAGAAGAAGAAGTCGGAATTAGCTAAAACATTTATTCCATTGAATAAGTATATTTCTTTCGAAATTTAATCGTATGTTTCTTGGCCTGTATGTAAACCGTCTTCTAACAAGTATGGATGTGATTTACGTGTATGTGTGTGTGTGTATACGCATGTTATAAACTAGATTTTACAGATTTTTCGAACAGGGGAGTCCGTTGCCTCATTTACGTATGCTGGAGCGTCATCAACGTTCTTGACAATGCCAGCACATTCAGGGCATTGATCTACTATGCCGACAACTGTCCAGTCAGATTGGCTGTAGACAATGGAATTCATATTTTTGGGTTGATGAAGTATTTTTGCATCTAAGTTACTCACGGCACAGAAAAGAGAAGAATTTTGTAGCTTCCACTCAAGTCTTAGTCTCATACCAGGTGGGCAAAATGAAAGTGGCCTGAATAATATTTACAATAGGAGAGATTCGGGATTGAGGCTTGTTTATGAACATCTCACAAGATGCTACATTTGGCCTCATCTGAAAAAAAAAAAAACTCTGGATCCAAACGTCCTGACTCCGCTTCACTCAGAATCCACTCTAAGGTTCGTGTGGATGCTTTAACGCATGCGGAACATTAAATTTATAAGGATACAGATGTAGGTCCTTTTCGATGTTTCACCGGGCTGAGTGGCTCAGACGTTTGAAGCGCTGGCCTTCTGACCCCAACTTGGCAGGTTCGATCCTGGGTCAGTCTGGTGATATTTGACGGTGCTCAAATACGTAGCTACGTGTCGGTAGATTTACTGGTACGTAAAATATCTCCTGCTGGACAAAATGCCGGCACCATGGAGTGTCCGAAAAACCGTACAGGCAGTTGGTGCGACATAAATCAAATAACATCATTGTTATTGATGTTTCAACATGACGATGTCTTGTTTCCCACTTGCACAGAAAAAAGGTTTTTGAGATTTCGTCGGACTTCGTTGTTTTCTGCTGTTCGAACTCTTTTCCCATAATTACGATTTTTATTCGATACAGAACCCGTTTCACGGCATTTTCCCGGTAAGTTATGCATTGCAGACTATAATGAAGATTTTGCCAAAACAGGTCCATTCTTAAACTCTTGAGCAAACAGTCCCGCACAGGTTTCCTACAACAGTCGACAATGAACACGCTCTGGTTATCGTCAGCACCGTTTTGTGCTGTGGCCCAGAACATATTTGCAATATATTTGCTTTCACTCACACGTAATGAGACAGTGACGTATTCCCGAGATGCAAATGCGTAGACGTGTGACAGCAACCGATTGGTGCATCGAAAGCACGGTTTCCAGCATTTACTGTGAAGGGCGGTTCTCCTGTTCATTAACAAGTGTCAATTCGGTGTCAGTATTATAGGGGCCATTTTTACCTTTCCCACCCTAAATATGACTTTGAAAGTGAGGAAGTTGCGGGGGTAGGCGGGTGATGTGCAATGATATTCAGAGCACGACTGGTGCCACTCTTGTGGCAGCAGCAGTGAGTAAAGTAATGTCAATCTCCATTCCTCATCCTGGCCTCTTTGCCTCCTTATGGCGCTATCATTCCATTTGGCAATTCTTTAAACCGAATAACTATTGGCGGGGCTTTTTGAAGATTTAGCTAGCTTCAACTCTGAACACTGGACAGACATGCTACAATGTATTTCTGTGCTTATTACCACTATGTGCGTGAGGCTTCCAGCACTGGAATATAGGTCATTCGAGTAAGAAGAAAGCAGTTTATTGTTTGATGTTGTAGCATCACTTTCCAAATTGTCTAGAGGAATATCTACCGGACTATACAAAATCATAACATAAAAATAAAGATCACTGGATCTAGTCATAATTCTTGACTAGGCCAGGAAAGTGTCCATATTACGTGTATTCATCCACATTCATTACTGAATATTGTGACATTTCCCTCATAGGATGTTAATATGGAGCGACTGGTGATCCGGGAAAAAAATGACTTGTAAATACCATTACGACTGCATGATGCCAGTATTATTCAATCTGGTTATTTCACTGCCTGACAAAAGACATTACGCACCCAGGAGGATTGGTTGAAAGTGAATGAAACTGCATATGCTGAAAGACCACAGGCTTTTATTGAACTGGTCATAATATAGGATGAAAGAGACAAGGCCATTGACAGTTACAGGTGGAATGTTGCGCCAGGTCAGTAGGGATTTGCGCTGCCCGACAAGCTCCCCCGCCCCGCACAGCACAGTGCGATTCGCACTGATGTCAAACAGCCTTTGGATCCTCTCCTAAGGCAAATTCGTCCACAGTTGTTGCAGCTGTCCCTACAGATCCCGCAAATTGGTACTGGGATGGAGTCCGGAGAACTTGCTGGCCATGGGAGGACCTCAAAATATCTAGGCTGTCCATAAATGCATGTGCTTTGTGCAGACATGCATTATCTTCTTGGAACACCGTCCCATGATGCTGTGCCATAAGAGGTAGGACGTGCGGACGCAGAATTTCTGAGACGTATCGCTGTGCCGTCAAAGTCTCCCGAGGCACTATTAGTGATGACCTGAACGCACATCCTATGGTTCTCCACACCATAATCCCAGGGATTACACCTGTGTGTCTTTCCCCAATATGGGCAGGTTCTGCCCTCGACGCCGCCAATCCCGCACATGATGGTCATCGCAGGTTATGGAGAATCGAACTCATCACTGAACTTGATGCGACGCCAGTCATCCTCTGTCCATGCCTCCCGGGCAAGGCACCACTCCAAACGCGGACGTTGGTGTTCTGGTGTCAATGAAAACCGACGCATTGGGCATTAGGACCCCAATCTGGTGGATGCGAGTGGTCAAGACACTGTGCGGGAACTCACAGGATGTTGCAGAGTCTACAGTACAGGTTCGCAGATGTCTGGTACCGAAATTATGGGATCCCACAATGCTTGGTGCATCATACGACGGTGCTCCCTCGGGGTGGTGTTTCTCGGTCGATCCGAACCTGCACGACACGACTAGGTGCCCTTATGTACCTACTGAGTCCAACATCGGGACACTATTACATCCGAATGGCCCACATGCCTGGCAATTGCATGACTCGACCAACCAGCCTCATGCAGTCCCACAATGCAGCCTCTGCCAAATGCTATTAATTTGTAGATAGGCTGTCTAAGGCGTCTGAGAGCCATTGCGGGTGCTTCGTACTAAGTCCTCTCTGCAGGTGTTGCTTAATTGCCTGACTCACAGCAATTGACTGGTAACAACTTACTAACAACAGGACCGTGTCATCACGAATACACTCTGGTGGGCGTTCTGTATATTAGAGATCCTTTTAAATCCAATCATTTACTCACACATCAATGGTATGCATGTATATTAAAATGGGATAATATTGGGCCATTACTTCTGGGTGCTTAACTTTGTTCGTCAGGCAGTGTACCTACAGAGTGGACTAGTGATACTTGTCTTTTGAACAGTGCGAACATATCTTGCCATTGCACGAAACGCCTGTCTGTCTCAGGCATTAGATTAGCGAATTTGAGTCATCGTGGAACTTACAATACATGGAGATGAAAGTCTCAATCTAGCTGGATCCGTCGAGGGAATAATTGAATGCCGATATGCTACTCATTATGCAGCTAATTCTTAATTGATCTGTATTAAGGTAATGTGATAATGATATATAATGATACAGTATATACATGTTAGTGTATGTCGTTGTTCTGAAACAAACATTCGATATTTTATATAAGAGACTGTTATTATGACATCATAACCCATTTGTGGAACCCATGCTATGATAATAATCGTCTATGTATGGGTGGTAGGGTATATGTAATGCGCATGAGTATTACTCCCTCTTGAGGTTACACCCAATATAGGCACCCGTTACATTATTGTCGCCCATTCATGGGGCATAACCGGTATATTGTGAATGAAAAGTAAGGCAAAAATTGTTTCGAAGAAAATATTTCTACTGAGTGGTCCAACTTAAACCGTTCAATATCCTGGTTAAATTTAACGTTGAGAGCGAAGGGTACGTTTATAGAATATATTACACTGTCCTAGATATTACAAGGTTAACTGTAGTTTGAAATGCAACGCTTAAAACAATCTATCACTGTCAAAATTGAGTGATGCGAAATATTTCACGAGGTAATTCTTGTTTCAAGTATTGATTTATATGCGCCCCTTCCCTGGGGTCTTGGGGACGCGCGGTTGCCTCGCTGGGTTGCGGTTTGCGCTCGGCATCCACATGAACGATTCTGCGTTACAAGGGAAACGAGGGGAGTAATACTGGGGTTGATGAAAGCCAAACTGGAAAAGTAACGAATTTACATCAGAGTATTGCTTAATTAACGTAAAGGAATGCTGTAATGACACAGTTGTCATTTGACTTAGAGATCTCTTGGTACAGAATTAGTCTAATAACAATACGAATGTATTTTTATGTCTGAATGTTTAAGTGCTTATTTCAGATATTAATTAGTGTCCTTAACTGGTAAGTAAATGAGCCTAGAATTCTATAATATAATTTGTATACTATCCCAAACATCTGCTTTAAAACCCTGTGAGAATTACGTCTAACACATACCACTTGTGAGAGCATAAATAGAACCAAAATGACCTAAAAACATGGCTTGCTATTGAGATAGCTAAATACAATTCAGGAAACTGAATCGTCAAAAATTACCAGTAATTCGCCCCAGTGCGGCATGGGCTCATCCGTTGGATACCGCAACCTCCCAAGACACTGGCCGGCTAGCACGCCGGTAACGACACCACTGCGAACTGTACATGCGATAAGCATGTATAGCAAGGTGCAGTAGGCAACTGATGAGCCCATGTCGCACTGGAGCGAAACAATTGTAAATTTGACGAGTGATTTTCCTGAATTTTATTTAGCTTAAATAGAATTATAAATTTCTTTATTATTATTATTATTGAAAACCTACAACCTGTTTTCCAGTCATTGACCGGGTCAGGGATGTAATGAATGAAACAGATATAGGCTGTTAGTACGATGGGGTCGCCACTCCCAAAGTGATTTATTAATGAATGATAGATGCCATGAAATGAGAATGGAGAGTGTTGCTGGAATGAAAGATGACAGGGAAAACCGGAGTACCCGGAGAAAAACCTGTCCCGCCTCCGCTTTGTCCAGCACAAATCTCACATGGAGTGACCGGGATTTGAACCACGGTATCCAGCGGTGAGAGGCCGACGCGCTGCCGTCTGAGCCACGGAGGCTCCTATTATTATTATTATTATTATTATTATTATTATTATTATTTCTTCTTCTTCTTGCGTTCCGGCCTTCTAAGGACCACGTTACAATTTCAATTGTTCCTCCTTAGTTGTTCTTTCCTTTTCTTCCAGTATTCTTTCATTGTTTCACTGTGTTTCTTTTTCCTGTTTTCAGTCCACTTTGTGCCTGTTTTCTTTTCCTTCCTCCCTTGGAATACTTCCATTTGTAAGACATTCTTCCTAAAAATCTTTCTTTCCGAAAATTCTTCTTCTCGTATGTTGTTCCTTTCCAGGTCTTTCTTGACTTCTTGAATCTAGGTGGTAGTTGATTTATTTTCCCAAAGGTACTTGAAGATTCGTTTAGGTAGTCTATTGTCATCCATTCTGTAAATGTGTCCAAGAAATAGCAATCTCCTTTTCCTCTCAGAAATTTTAAAAGTTAATACATTCAACTGAAAGGACATATTCTTTAAATTAAAGGAAACATCGTCTGAATCGATTTAGTGAACGCACGGTATGCAATCTTCCATTAAATTGCCTCGCCTTTTATAACCAATTCTCCAAGAAAACTAGTGTCGTGAGGAGGAATTGGTTGGGTGGGAAGGAAGTGAATCCACTAGAATCGATTAAAAATACTGAGAAGAAAATGTTCTCGTCTCTGTATACTAAGCCTATCCTGTTTTCGATTCAACCATGACTCGAGAGACAGCTGGATTTGAATCTCACCACCAGTCTCTTGGATATGACTTACCATTTCTTTCCTACTGGTTTAATGTAGCACTAACAGATAGAATGTGTTTCTATGACGCAAGGATAGGAAAGGGCTTAATTAAGGTACATCTCCATCATTTCTCTGCTTTGAAAATGGGATTGCATAGAAAATCGTGTTCAAGGCTGCCGAACGTTGAATTTTCGAACACACCACCCCTGGGGTCGATAACAATAAAGCAGATATTTGCTGGCCAGTCAGCTTGCCATGTGTAGCACTGCGAAATCCTTCTCTCAGATTACTTTAAACACGGTTATGAAATTACCAACTGGTTTGATAGAAGGCAGTTTGGATTTAGGAAATACTATTCCAGTGAGACTCAATTTGCAGTATTCCAGCCGAACATAGAAGATATTTCAGAGTCAGGAGCTCAAACCACTATTGACTTTTGACAGGTTAGTTCGTGGAACACTACTCCCGAAAATGAGGACTGTTGAACTAGACATTAGATGTGTTGCTACGTTTCTAGAAAATAGAACTCAGAAAATTATAGTAAATGAAGCATTATTCAATGATTAACAGGGTTCGGGGGGGGGGGGAGTCCGCAAGGTACTACTGCTTTCTTATATATAAGTGATATGAAAAAGGAACTGGAATAACAGACAAGACTCCTTGCGGATGATGTTTTACCATGACGAGTAGAATACCTAGTGTGATCACTCCTGTTTCTTAAAACTGTCGTTGGTGGCCCCGCCGGAGGGTGGCGCAGCAGTCGCAACGCACCAATAGGCCAAATTGTCGTCGAAGGTAATAGCGTACGTGCGTAAAGTCATGGTAATAATTTTAACTCTTAACGAGGCAATTTGCTTGTTTTAATACTTTCCGCAAATCTGTGCATTGCTTTGTGTGTGCAATCAACTATTTCATTATTTCCAGAAAATGACTTATTGTTTCATTCCTAGTTGTACATCGGATTACGGAAGGAAGGTTGATGGTAGACGACTTTGTACGCCTCTAAATTAATAATAATAATAATAATAATAATAATAATAATCGTATGGCCTCAGCTACCGTGTGCAGACATTTCAATTTGACACCATCTGGCTGTCTGATCGTCAATTTCGACGTTCTGTTTTATTCTAGGCCCACTAGATGCTGAACGAGTAAACCGAAACTTTCTTGGGCGTCTATGGCTGAGGTTTAATGAATTTTGTCTGGTAAACACCAAATGTGTCACCAGAGATCTTTTACATGTCGACATCGTACAACATGAGCGTCCAATGGACTCTTTTCCTCCCTTCAAAAGTCCGGCTACCTCTGCCGTTATCTAGGGACACTCTACCACTGGTCCACGTAGGCAGCTACCACCAAGAAAAATAAAGTTCGCGAAGTGGGCGAGACTTATTCCGCGGAAAGGTAAGCAATTTTTGGCCAGAAGCAGATTTTTTCTGCAAATTTAAATATAAAGGCGGACTGTTTCGTTGAGAATGGTGGAAACGTTCACGTTCAACTTGCTCCTTATTCAAAACTGTTCATATATTGAAGATTGGAAAAGTATTGTGCCGGTGTCGAGCCCCATCCCCGATCCTTCGATATACAACCGTTTAGTTTATCATGTGGCCGGGTATGTTGTTGAGCAATCCTCAAAATATAGCAAGGGTTTATTCTGTGTTCGTTCTCTCTTTCACGCAAGTGAAAGTCAGTTTTCAGTTCTTCTTCTTAATCTGTTTACCCTCTAGGGTTGGTTTTACCCCAGACTCAGCGAGGGATCCCACCTCTACTGCCTCAAGGGCAGTGTCCTGGAGCTTCAGACTTTGGGTGGGGGTTACAGCTGGGGAGGAGGACCAGTACCTCTTCCAGGCGGCCTCACCGTCTATGTTGAACAGATTGGAAGGAAGATTGGAAGGGATAGACAAGGAAGAGGGAAGGAAGCGGCCGTGGCCTTAAGTTAGGTAGCATTCCGGCATTTGCCTGGAGGAGAAGCGGGAAAGCACGGAAAACCACTTCCAGGATGGCTGATGTGGAAATCGAACCCACCTCTATTCAGTTGATCTCCCGAGGCTGAGCGGACGCCGTTCGAGCCCTCGTACCACTTTAAAAATTTTCATGGCAGAGCCGGGAATCGAACACGGGCCTCCGGAGATGGCAGCTTATCACCCTAACCACTACCCACAGAGGCGGACGTTCAGTTCTTACGGAAATTAAAGATTACGAATCTGGCAGTGGCAAGAGATTTCTAACACGTCCATCTATATGTGTGTGTGACATTCCTTTCCCGACTGAAAGGAAAATTCATAAAAAACTGACTCCTTTAGTTCGATGTGGGGCGAAATTTTTTACAAGTGACTTTACTCGATTGAGGCGATTTCAGTTGTGCTATCAGGAGCTGGCTGTTGTATTGAATGCACTTTGGATATTATTCCTAAACTGGTCTGCCACTAATTAAAGTGCCGATTCTTCTTCAGAGCGAGAGAAATCCGCAGAGATCTTCAAGGTCGACATTCTGCTATGTCTACTCGTCAACTATCTAAAGTTGCCTCGAACTAGTTTCGTGGATAATTTAAGTTATTTACTTTATTTGTGGAAAGTGTCAGTGTTATTTGCAAACTGGTGTATGTTTAATGATTTATGTTCTCTGTTTAAAAAGATTTTTAATATGTAAAGCACAATATTGCTTTCGCTTTTCGTAATGTTCCATTTTATCTCGTGTGTTCTCTTATAAAAATGCAAAGACATTTGATTCATGGTCTTGGAACAAATGGTAGCAGAAGGAGGATATTGATAGGAACGCCGTTAAGGGAAGAAGCAGGCTAGCTGCGGTTGTGGCGCTCATTTAACTTTCGTACGGACTAATAGGGCCGCCTCTGTGGTGTAGTGGTTAGCGTGATTAGCTGCCACTCCCGGAGGTCCGGGTTCGATTCCCGGCTCTGCCACGAAATTTGAAAAGTGGTACGAGGGCTGGAACGGGGTCCACTCAGCCTCGGGAGGTCAACTGAGTAGAGGCGGGTTCGATTCCCACCTCAGCCATCCTCGAAGTGGTTTTCCGTGGTTTCCCCCTTCACCTCCAGGCAAATGCCGGGATGGTACCTATCTTAAGGCCACGGCCGCTTCCTTCCCTCATCCTTGCCTATCCCTTCCAATCTTCCCATCCCCCTACTAGGCCCCTGTTCACTATAGCAGGTGAGGCCGCCTGGGCGAGGTACTGGTCATACTCCCCAGTTGTATCCCCCGACCAAGAGTCTGAAGCTCCAGGACACTGCCCTTGAGGCGGTAGAGGTGGGATCCCTCGCTCAGTCCGAGGGACAAGCCGAACCTGGAGGGTAAACAGATGATGATGGTGATGATAACGGACTAATAGTTGGACCGGCCTCTCACAGACGACTTTCTTCAGAGCACAGCGCATGCGTGGAGCATGTGAGTCAACCAGTTCGGTTACCACCTAAACAAATGTATACGTGATAAACGATGGTTCCGTTTCCTGCCACAAACACGTGAACAGAAACACAAGAAATAAGACAATAGGCGTGCGTATACAAAGATTTTAGAAATGTTTTCGGCAGTGACGCAGATCCCTGAAATTATTAATTATTTATTAGAAGGTTATTTCATTCCTACCCTATGGGTAGGCGGGCCGTCAGATCCCTGAAATGAAACAGTAGCAAGAATAACGGAGGGTGTTGCGGTGACAGTGTTGATGATAAGAGGGACCACATTGAAGATGACGAGAAAATACAACCTCGGCGACACGTCGGTCGTTATCCTTCCGTTCTTAAAGAAAGTGTGTTGTATCCTAGAGGAATATCGCTCCATTTCAGAGTGTCTGTGAGTGACCGAACAGGAAAGAATAAAGTGAGGAGGCTAGATCAAGTAAGGAGAACCAATATCAGGTTCAGGCAGGATCCCGTTCGTCGACAGCCCATATTCCCTAGATCTGAGCCCCTGGGTTTCCCCGTTTAGTCACCTCTTAAGAAAGGAAGTGGATTCCCAGCCACTGGGGGAGTGCTGCTTTGTGCTGGAACATCTTTTCTACATATTGTTAGTGGATTTTATACATTTTTTTACAATTTGCTTTACGTCACACCTACACAGATACGTCTTATGGAGACGATATGATACGAAAGGGCTATGGGTGGGAAGTAAGCGACTGTGACGTTAACTAAGGCACAGCCCCGTTTGTCTGGTGTCAAAGTGGGAAACCACGGGACACCATCTTCCTAGCTGCTGACAGTGGGGTTCCAACTCACAATCTCTGGAATACTGGGATTTGATTTAACACATTTAATAGTTTTACTCATATTTCTTATGTCCGCAGTAAATTTACTGTCTGTTTGTTGCTCGTCTTATCGAACGTACCCTCACATCTTACAGCAGAAAAGGCCGCCGGGCGTACAGCTAACTGCACTAACCCACTAAGTGCCGGCTACGAATATCGGAGAACTTTATATTCTAATCCCCACTGTTATCAGCTCGATAAGTGCGTTCATTTTTGTAGTAGTTTCAGTTGTTTTGTTTTAAAAGGAATCGTAACTCAACGCTAATTCTGCGGAAGGTGGGAGAGGTCTGTCCCTTCAAATAATAAAGATTTCCACAAAAGGAAAATAAATGTCTCGAAGGGCGTTGAAATGGGAGACACCATAGGCCTCCAAAACCTAATACCTTTAGATATGGAAGAGAACAATATTCAAAACAAGAAGTTTGGAGGGAGGGGCCTGGAATGGACTCTGCTGGGACGGCCGTAGTCGCAAACCCACGCTCACAATTTCAGAGCCCAATCCCCTCTTACGTCAGTTTACTACCTCCTGAGGGATCAAAGTTTTCTTATTCTTATACAGCGTTTAAACACCGAATAAATAACCGAGATAGTTTTGGTTCACCTCCATCTCCCTGCCACAAAAACACTTAGTTCACGTGCAAACTGATTTCACATACTACTTGGCGCATACAGCAACGCAGACCACGTCGACTGGCCATGAACTGGCGCAACTCTACATCAAAACTGTGTCATTTAATACAAACCTCTCGGAGTTCATAAAATAGTCGTACGTTCTTCTGAGGAAGCTAAGAGGTGATCTTCGTGTGATGCAAATAACTTCTGGCAATTTGTCTTGTTCTTCACGGCATAGAACCAATTAGTATTTTTGTTATAACACTGTATTAGGAACTGTCTGGCCAAGGTGGTGAAGGGCACGGGTTCAATTCCCTGTCAGGAAGTCAAACAATTTAATATACGAGGTTTGCAATTCGGAAGGTGCACATGGGTCTGAGGTTCACTCAGCCTACATAAAACATGAGTAACGGATGAATGACTGGTATCAAAGGTCGCCGGGAGTAGAGCTAACCACCCTGCCGAGGTTACGAAGAGTGGAAGCCTTTACCTTCCACACGTCTTGGCCTGTACGGAGTCGACATTTGTTTTGCTATAACACCGTGTTGTTTAGTAACTGTAAAATGCTTAATTTGTTGTCTACTCCTCTTAATACTGCACAGGCAAACATTAAACGGGGATAAATTCAGGTTGTGAGTTTAACTAATAGGAAAAGTCTCCTCAGTTTTAATTACTGCGTTGATGGGGTGAAAGTTGCTTAAGGGGATCGTTGTAAGTGCCTAGGTGTTAAAATAACGAAATATATTCATTGCGGTAATCACATAAATGGGATTACAAATAAAGGGTAAAAATCTCTGAACATGGTTATGAGGATATTTAGGGGTTGTGGAAAGAATGTAAACTAGAGTATGGTTCCAGTGTATAGGACCCTTACCAGGATTACTTGATTCAAGAACTGGAAAAAATCCAAAGAAAAGCAGCTCGATTTGTTCTGGATGATTTCTGACAATAGAGTAGCGTTACAAAACTACAATGCAAAGTATGGGCTGGGAATACTTGGGAGAAAGAAGACGAGCTGCTCGATTAAGTGATATGTTCCGAGCTGTCAGCGGAGAGATGGTCTGGAATGACGTTAGTAGACGAATAACGTTGAGTAGTGTTTCTAAAAGTAGAAAAGATCACAATAAGAAGATAAAGTTGGAATTCAAGACGACAAATTGGGGCAAATATACGTTTATAGGAAGGGGAGTTAGGGATTGGGATATCTGACCATGGGATATGTTTGATAAATTTCCTATTTCTTTGCAATCATTTAAACAAAGGCTAGGAAAACAACAGATAGGGAATCTGCCACCTGGGCAGATCAGTAGTGATTGATTGAACTGTTTTAAATTGAAATTAATTGTATCTTAAGGAGAAAGAGTGGACCTCGTGGCCTTGATCTTGCCAGATGAAATTATATTCTTATCTATTCTATTATATTACCTTTAGTAAATGAACGACAGCTCCAGAATTTATTTATTGAGAATATGAATTTTGATTTTACCGAATAAATACAAAATTTAATAAATAGTGATTATTAATATGAAACTAACCAAATGCAAAGCTATTCATAACCTTTACAAAGATCAAAGCTTCCAGCACAGATATACACTGCTTTACTTTTCAATTTAAACACTTTTAGCCAGAGTCTTTCACCGTGTCAACTACATCAATATAACAGTTGTGGTCTGTTGATTTTACGGTCTGTAGTTATGTCTGAGTGCTCTCTTCTGATGAATTTATATAAAACATACGAAAATATGAAAGTGATAACACTGTGGCGATAGGCAGCCGTTGATTGCTTGAAATTCCTCACATTCTTATACCGGAATGTTCATGAGAACCACGAGCTAAATGGCCATTATTTTATAATACTAACTGCACTGCCGATCGCGGACGGGTTGTTGAACAACTTACAAATCATCACGTTAACAGGGGGGGGGGGGGCTAATTAGATACCACTCCGGTCAACTGGGACGCAGTCCATAGAGGGTCGTTGAAGAAAAACCAATATGAATGTCATCTTGCAAATTGACTGTATGTACGGTATTTCTTGTGGAGGTAAAATACTGCATAATATTTACTAAGATGACAAACATTTTTACAAAACATATGTACATTATGTTTACAAGAAACCTGCAATGCAAGAAATAGATTAAACATTCACAATATCACAATAACATGAAATATTCCTGGTGTTTCTTGATGTTCCTCTTCTCCATGTATCCCATAAGAAGTGTATGCTGTTGTTCTTTGCTTCCACTTCCCCAAAACCCTCCATGAAGGATTTACTGGTCTTCAGCAGACGTCTCATAGCATCTCTTCATGCAGAATTGTTCAGCAGGTTTAAATGTTTTCTTGTTAACCTGCAGGAAAATATTAGTTAGACCTAGTATTTAAGTGCTTACCTAGATCTAATGTACGGTATATTCTAGTATAAGCCTGCATTAGTAGTACCCTCAAGTCATTCGCCAGTGCAATATTAACAAGTAGGCTATTATACTCACCATTTTTCCTGAAGTACTTGTATATGTTTTCCCGGAATTTCGTCGGCGCTTAATGATCTCTTTCTTCCGCTATTTCTTAAAACTTTTTCGTTTTCTACCCCTGTTCTTCGTTTTCTTATCATATAAATAATTTTCACTACTATTTCCTTCGTCAGAACAGTTGTATTCACTTTCATCGGAACTTGCGTGTGGTGACACAGCAGGCATTGTGATTACCTACGCCCGTCTTGCCCAAGACAGCCGCGATCTGGAAGACAGGCGCAACTTAGCAACGTATGAGAAATGACTCTCCACTGCCATCTATGGGAGCTAGCGTAAAGCCGATTTCACTGGTTGCTACAGACAACGCCAGAGAGCATATAGAATCACTTTACGGATAAAGGCCGTAATTCGAGTTACGCCCTTCTTCCACCCAACCCTTCAATTAACTCGTTGCTATGACGATTGGATAATATTTCGGCATCAGTGATGTTCCCCTTTGTTGGAATTAGAAAAGAAATATTGTGAACACTCCCCTTTCGTAGGTATAATCTGAAGTCTAAAATTGTAAAATGCATTTTATATGCATTAGCTCTTTCATGTACACTATTTTTAATTGCTTTCTTAAATCCAAGGCTGCCTCTCGACAAAGCTTGCCAAAGAATACAATTTTTACCATTTCATCGACTCTCGTTATCCTAGAGCTCCACCAGCAGGGTGAAAGGGATGTGTCTTATACCAACTTTTGCGCAAATCGAGTCCTACAAGATAGGTTTCTTTGCTCGTTCAGCGCGGTTTTGGAACGATCTTCCCACCAACATTAAATGTAAAAATGCAAATATAGTTAAACGTTAAGTTACGAAGCAAATTTGATAATAAAATATGCGTAAGTATGTAGAAGAATGAAGTACGAATTGAAACGATGTTAAAATGAGAAATATGTGTTCATTATATTGCGGTGAGATTTAAACTTTGGGATAAGTTCTCGGCTTATTGCTTAGGAATACTCGCAATCACACAGTTCGCAGCCTTATTGCAAAATCCTTACTCGAGAACGCTGGAAAGTGTATGACGAAGTGAACTGCTTAGCTGCAAATGGAAGCCCAAGAAGAGTAGATATTCTAGCCATCAATAAACGGGGGGATCGTGATGCAGTATTTGACCCAACAGTACGTCTACAACAGCTGTACGGTGTGCACCCTGCGGAGCAGGCAATCTACGTTCCAGTATCCAATTATATCACAAAGATATCTGTGGCTTGGTTCTAAAAGGGCCAATGTCAGAAAACCTGTTTTTGAGCTATGAGCATTTGAACTTTTGCTTATAGTTTTCCAATTATTTTTTCAACAACTAACTTTAAATAACTTTATACTTTCTTTGTGGGAGTCACCTTATTAAACGCTAATTTTTCTCTCGTATTCTTTAAAAATTGTCAGATCTCTAATCTTTATTGGTAATCTAACGTTATTGGCAAGGGCTTATTTAATTAAACGTTAACTGTTCGTTTAGTACTGAACAGAGACATTGGCCCTTTTAACATGTTGCGAGCCAGGATAAAACGCGTTTGTATTAGTTAATATCTCACTTTCGATAAAATATGACATTGGCCCTTTTAGATATACCATGTCGACACCGTCAGCGTTTAAAGATTGTTACTGGGTGTAAGAGGTACCATACTATAGATGTAGCTTTTTTATTTTTGCTAGTGGCTTTACGTTGCACCGACACAGATAGGTCTTATGGCGACGATGGCATAGGAAAGGCCTAGGAGTGGGAAGGAAGCGGCCGTGACTTTGTTAAGGTACACCCCAGCACTTTCTGGTGTGAAAATGGGAAACCACGGAGGACCATCTACAGGGCTGCCGACAGTGGGATTCGAACCGACTATATCCCGGATGCAAGCTCACAGCCGCGCGCCCCTAACCGCATGGCCAACTCGCCCGGTCCGGGGTGTAGAAGAGGTTTGCCCTCAAGGTAAGATACCTAGCCACGATTGCCGAGGTGGCTGTGTGTGGATCCGCGCTTCTTTTAAGGAACCATTTATTTTCCAAGACATCAAATTTTTAAAATACTGTGCCCTATGGCAAACCTGTTTAGGGTCAGTTTTATAAATAAATAAATAAATAAATAAATAAATAAATAAATAAATAAATAAATAAATAAATAAATAAATAAATAAATAAATAAATAAATAAATAAATAAATAAATAAATACCTGCAAATAGTGTTTATTTAGGTGATCATTTAATCAGGTCTGGAGGAACTACGTGTCCTGAACTTTACCCTATGCCTTCCATAGATACTGTAAAGGTTTATGGCAAATAAACAATGAATGAATGAAAAACTAATAGCATGTTCACAATCAATAACTCGTGCAGAATAGGATCAACGATGGATATAAACGAAAGGGTGAATAGTGAAAACAGTGAAAAGGGTAATAATTTTTTGGATACATGGACATTTGCAATATTATTACATAGAGGAGATAAGTTAAAAAGCATATAAATGGTTTTATAAGAAGGGCTATTAAAGAAATGTCTTCTACAGTGTCTACCGGAAGTGTAGCTTTCTGCAGTGATTTTTGGGATGGTTTCGCTGGCTCCATTTAGTAGGCCAACAATTTCTACAGGACTACTATTTCCAGAGATATTTTGAAACTTGTAAGAAACCTCCCTTAATGTTCCTCGTAAGGAAAAAGGAATGAAATATAAAGGATTGAACATTTTATTTAGGGGAACTTTCGTTATGCAGAGATTTTCAGCTTAGTGCATCTTAGCGGAGAAATTTTACATTATCTGATTTCACTTGTTGAATATTGCTATCCGTTGTACTTTATACTATTCAAATAATAAAGAGCGCAATGCACAGCAAGCAAACAAACAAACAAACAAGCAGACAAGAGGGACAAAACTTACCTGAAGAGATTTTCTAATCCCAGATAAGGAAAGGAAGTAAGGGTGTAAATAGTGTAAAAACAAAATTTTTCTTTGTATCAATGTTTAGTGTTATTTTAAGTGTATCTCTGTTTGTTAAGTGAATTGGGTTTATAGGCGTTTATTCCTTGTGTGGGGAAATTACAAAAGCACGCAGATAAGGCTTTTGTCGAGAACAAGTAATCAGCCGCTCCGTAATGTACGTTTCCTCTACGAGCACTTCAGTGGGAGGGAAGAATGGACGTGAAGATCTGGTCCAGAGAATGCATTTCTTCAGGCAAGGAAATAAGAACCATTAGCATTGTCCGGCGCGAGCATCACTTGCTCTCAGCACTTCCGAGTGGTGAAGTCCAGTAACCATGTTCTGCTTACTGTCTTGAATAAAGAGTGGTAAACCATGAGCTCTTAAACTAGGCTTAATGTCCACGCCTTTCAATGCGACTTTCAAATGTGAATTAAGCCGTAGATACCAAAATAAATCTTTGTAAAAGCTGTCTGAATATCATCAGTCTCCATTGAAAACAGCCTCCTGCTCCAAAATTTTAAAAAAATCACGTAATTAAAGACCACTTGGAAATAAGGATGTAGCTAACAAATCAAAAAACTTTTCAGGACAGAGGAAAATTATTTTTTGTATTTATTTCTTTATATAGAGTACTTGAACTAATTACATATGCAAGTGTACGAGTGAGTTCGTCTATAAAAACAATATTTTATTGTTATAACTAGATTGTAAAAATAATGTAAGAATTGCAAATGATAGAACAGAAAATAACTAACATGCAAGTATATCTCAAATTTGTATATGACAGAAAAGAAATGCTGTACATGCATTTGGAATGCAAATGATAGCAAATAATAATGATAATAATAATAATAATAATAATAATAATAATAATAATAATAATAATAATAATAATAATAATAATAATAATAATAATAATAATAATAATAATAATAACTTTCTTCTTTTGCTGCCGCTTTTTCCCACCCCTGTGGGGTCGTGGGTGCGAACTGCGTAGCACATGTGGATATGGTCCTGTTTTACGGCCGCATGCCCTTACTGGCGCCAACCCCATAGGGAGGGATTTAATCACTATTGCGTGTTTCTGTGGTGGTGTGTTGTCTGAATATGATCAGGAGAGTGTTGTGATGGACACATACACCCAGTCCCCGAGTGAGAAGAATTAATCAGAAGCGATTAAAATCCCTGACCCGGCCGGGAATCGAACCCCGGACCCTCTGAACCAAAGGCCAGTACGCTGACCATTCAGCCAACGAGTCGGACTAATAATATTAATAATAATAAAAATAAAAATCTAGAAAGTATTTCAAATATCCTCTAGATGTAATTTCGTCTGTGGCCTTTATTTAAATGGTCCGTTACACCCGGTGTTGAGCCAACACAAGCATTCTCACACTACGGAGGACAATGTTCTGCTGGCTGTAAACCACCTGGAAGTTCAAATGTGAGACATAGATGACACCACGGCATAGAGGCATGACGATACACTATTTACACTGAAAGCTCTTATTTCGAGGAGATCTTTGACTATACAGACGAAAATAAATATATATGTCACTGGACACGCGGCTCCACAGAATTTCTTATACATAGGTCAGATAACTCGTCTTGATCTACCTGTCGTAGCCTTCTTGTTTGCCTGTCCTCCTCAAGGGTTTTATGAGCCGCACTTCATAGTCAGAATTCATCCATTACTACATCACCATACCGTCTGTTTGGTAAAAATATATCCACAAATATTAGCTTTTTCATCCTGCAGTTCTTGATGTAAAGCTTCGTATTGTGTCTCAGAGGGCAATGGTATTTTCAATCGCAGTTCTTCTATATAGAAAGGTTGTCTTGTGAGCTCAAAGCTTAGTCTCTAAAGACCGTTCTCTTGCCAGATAGGAAACATGGCTTTCACTTTTTCTAGAGTAGCCAGGTAATCCTTCGATATGTGTTGCCAGATAATAGCTAAGGCGTATGTCATGACGGCGCTGTTTATACGTAGCATCTAAGTTACTAGGAACGCTCTGCCTTCTCTTTAATAAACGATGCATTTGGAAGCTCAGAAAAGTTAAAAAGTCAAACAGTATCTAGCAGGGAGCAGTATTGAATCCGTGATCAGAGAAAGTACATAAGTATTCTCTCTGGCTTGACAGGTAGTATTCAAGCACGGCTTCATGCAATGACAAAACTAAGGATGAAAATCACATATCTATATAAATAAAATCGTAACGACCTTGTGTCTGTACATTGACTATTTTGTCGAAATTTCCGTACAGTTTCAGGTGTAATAATGACCATCTGCATATTGTTTAGTTTTGGTGTCTGTTTGTCTTAGTTCTTATAACTTCAGAAAACTACTGGATATATTTCTAGCAAACTTGATATCTAGAATCCACCTGTCCTTGCGTAGGTTTTATGTCCAATAATATTTCTGAATACCTAAATTTACTGGGGTTTTATCCGAAATCGAAACCATTATTTTGCATTCTCACAAAATATGCACATAGAAAATTAATGAAAATCAACCATCCTGAATGTAAATCAATTTCCAACACTTTTCCTCATGAGCATCATTTCGATATGAGGATTAATAAGGGAGATATCATTAACGGACGGTTTATCAGCTCACCGGGTGTAAAGCGTATTTCTTACAACTTGAAAACTACTGAATATATTTCAACCAAAATTTATATTTAGCATCCACCTGTCCACAGATAGGTTTTATCGTCCATTGTATTTCAAATTCCCGGAATGGACAGGGAATTTTTAGGGAACCGAAACAATGATTTTAATCTCCCACAATATGTGTATTACCAGCCTGACTGGTAATCTATCAACCTCGAAGTAAATCCATTTCTAAATATTTTTCCTCCTGTGCATTTTTCCGATAGGAGGATTAAAAACTGAGATATCATGAACGGTCTGTTTTTCAGGCTAAGTCCAGCGGACATATCGCAAATGGTGTTGCACGTGGAGCAGATTCCTTATGTATCTATATAAATAAAACGGTAACGCCCGTATGTCTGTACATTGACTTTTATTAGCGAAAGTTTCGTACATCTATCGGTTTAAGGGCTAATAATGACCATCTGCAAATGTTGCACCTTTAATTTCCTGAAAGTCCTAATTTTTACACCCCTCACCCAAAATCAAGATTGCGGCGCAATCTGCCAGACGAGCTGGAAAATTGAAATTTAGCAAAATTATACGTTTTATCCTGTAACCCACGAATAGTTTCCAAGATCTTTAAATTTTTCACTTTTTATCCCCGAAGAATATAGAAATATAGAGGCAATTTTAATAACAGTGCAGACCTTCGTTCGTGGTATTTTGTGACTAAACGGTAAGTCCTATCACAAAACGAATGGCGCATCTCTGTTCAATTTGGAGTGATCTACAACTTTTGTCCTATGACATTCTGTCATATCTCTATCCATTATATGTTAGATTTGTCTCTCTAAATTTTAGCTAATTTTTGCAAATTGTATACATATAATTCATACTTTGAATCACTTATAGGAAATATAGAATCATCAAATTGTACACGGACATTGGCCCACCCAGTAGCCATAGCAGCCAAGTGCTATGTTTGTAGTTGTCACAATATTATCCGAAAAGTAATGCACTGTGGGACAATCTTATCCAAATTTCACCCTATTCAACCATTCTAACTCAACATGTGAGATACAAGAAAATATCATAAGGCCAGCCAATTAGACGGTTAAATACGGAGTCTCATGGTACAATCCATTTGAGATATGATGTACCGTTCATCAGCAGCTAATCTATAACTGAAGGTCTGCAATATTGTAAACATGAATGAAAATGAAAACCTACAACCTGTTTTCCAGTCATTGACCGGGTCAGGGATGTAATGAATGAATTATATATAGACTGTTAGTACGATGGGGTCGCCACTCCCAAAATGATTTATTAATGACTGATAGATGCTATGAAATGAGAATGGAGAGTGTTGCTGGAATGAAAGATGACAGGGAAAACCGGAGTACCCGGAGAAAAACCTGTACCGCCTCCGCTTTGTCCAGCACAAATATCACATGGAGTGACCGGGATTTGAACCACGGTATCCAGCGATGAGGGGCCGACGCGCTACCGTCTGAGCCACGGAAGCTCCGTAAACATGAATATATTTTCGTATGCCGATCTATATATATTAATTGATGTTAGTTTGCAGCTCTCGAGAAAGGGTGTGTCTGCTATTGTAATCAGTACTCCTCACATCGACTTTGAGTGGCAGTAGGAATGGGGTCCTTCTCCAACTCCTGTGTAAGTGGCATTAGTAAGGAGGGCCTACCATTGTAACGGATACTTCTCTTCTCGATTTGACTTGCAGGAGACAAGGGAGAATGCAGTTTTGTTCAAAACTCTCCTACCTGATTGTATTTGGCGTTAGGCAAGCGTGCCCGACATTGTAAACAATTGTACCCGTCTAAAATCTGACTGGCGTTAGACATAGTAGCCTGCTATTTTAAAGGAAACTCACCAACTTGGTGTGACTGGCAGTAACCATGTGCAGACATGTGTACCCTTCATTTACGATCCCATTTATGTAATTACCCTGTTGAAGAGCATTCCTTATATTAACACCTATGAACTTAGAATGATTCCCTCAAGGAACATTCACCCGATCAACGCAGTAATTAAAACTGATCAGGACTTTTCGTATTTGTGAAACTCACAACCTGACTTTCAACCTCGTTTATCATCATAACATTGCTTTCTGTCCATCTCGTAACATTATCGAGGTCATTTTGTAGTTGCTCACAATCTTGTAACATCAACATCAACTAAGAAAAGCCTTATCTCTGATTCCTCTTCTTTACTCATATCATTTATATACATAAGAAAATATAAGTCCTTCAGAAATTCCCCTCTTAATTATCACAGAACCAGATAACTCTTCGACTACTCGAATTCTCTGAGTTCCGTTTTCTAGAAATATAGCCACCCAGTCACTCTTTTGTCTAGTCCAATTGCACTCATTGTTTCCAGTAGTCTTCCATGATCCACCCTTTAAAATGTTTTAGACAGATCAATCGCGAAAAAGTCCATTTGAACTCCTGAATCCAAGATATCTGCTATATCTTGCTGGAATCCTACAAGTTGAGTTTCAATTTCGCAGATATTTGGACAATGAATGTAATCACATAAACTTCACAAAAATTTTACTGACAACACGGCACACTGACTAGTGTCGCGTAAAACACGCTATGTGCTCGTTTCGTATTTATCCACTTTGGCTATGAGCGCATTTGCTTCTCAAAGGCGTGGCGAGCCATATTCGTTCGAGCTTGCCCCTGAAACTTTCTTCTTTCAGGGCTATCGCAGTCACAGATAGAAGTGCTCGCCTCCCTCCGTCCTTGCTTAGCCGTACTCTGTTCAGTTTGTCTCGCATACCTTTATCTCTCGAAATATTACGCTTTTTCATCAATGGTGGACTCATGACTAGGCATGAAACTGTAAATTAAAAAAATTAAACACTTGTTTTTATACAATGTTTCTACACTATACTGGGAAAAGTGGTTAAAGAATTTCACGTGTTGCCACGTGTATTCCTCCTGGATTCTGTACTTTACTGCTCCATATAGTGAAATTAAATGCACATTATTAATGCATAAGCCATATGTATCACTAGTAGCCATACCAAGGACATTGTGTATAAACTGTGCAAATTAATGTCATTATAACACATGAAGTTAAATATAAATCTCAAAATTAATTAAAAAATGTGTTTTCTAGGTTTTCCTATCGGAGGATGTATGGCCAGTGCAGAAACTTCAGCTCACGTTTGCGAATGAATTGCAAACGAATTATTTATTGTTATGAATGAATAGCAATTCATTGACTTGTCTGGGTCTAGCTGACACCTACGATTCGTAAAAAGCATTCCAGCTTTACTATAATTTATTTCGCTGCTTGCTGGAATGCACAACGTATGTCTGGCAATTACTGACAGAGTAAGCAGACTGATTTCGTGCTCCTTCTACCAGCGCAGTAGGCCTTTCCCATCTTCACCAGCATCCATATCGCAGTACATCCCGACTTCCTCACTAGCTCCCTGTATTTGTTCTTTTCCTTCGAAGGCTCCTGTAGACTGGTCGATGCATTCACAGTGCGACGTGAAGGATCTACGGAGAGGAAACGATAAAATTGTAACTGAAGTAAATAAATAAGTTGTTGGTGGATGCTGAAATATAATTACTTATGTAACTACATACAGCAAATTATATTACGAACTTGATCTACAGACCTGTTATACAGATGTGTCTGAATTCGACCAGTACGGTCTTACTTTCATCTTTTTATAAAATTTTCAGTTGGCGAAACGGAGGCCATAATAATGTGACTATTTTGCGTACAGTTGAGACCTGCACTTTTACACTTAAGAGTTTCTGAGTTCTGAATTTTATTTTACGTATTTCCTGAAAGTAAATTCAAGGTCCGACGTAACATTAATGCAATGTATATATGCATGTTACTTAAATAACATAAATTCCAGAAGGCAGCCTTTAACAAATACCTCACAGTCTCATTCACCGAGTGAGCAGTGCTGCCGCAGTCTATGGAACCCTGCTGATTCATGTTCCAGGTCCTCTGTTGCTTCTTTGAATGGTTTAAGGAAAGCTACCGTCTTTTCTGCAACCTCATAACTGAAGCCATCTGAATTTTGGAAGGCATTATGATTTCACAACAGTGCTAAAGTTTGAACATACTGCTTGAAAACAGACTGTAACATCGTATAGAGACTATTCCGCCTCGTTATTACTTCTTGCTGTACCGTTGTTTGAAGCTGGGCAACAAGACCGCTTTTTTCAGGTATTTCGCCACAGCCTTTTCGGCCTTTAATGTGTTTGCAGGTAGCCTACTGGAGCGAGCATCTCGTCTCATCAAATAAGTGCGCAAGTGAGCAGTGAGTAGCACAAGGCAGACGTTTATGATATTCAAGAGTTTTCTTCATGTTTTAACGTTGATCTGTTCCGAAAAACATGTATTTAAAATCACACTTAAGAATGTTTCACTCGGACATTCTTTCGTAAAATTCCTCATTTATACTTTTCAGTTCTTTTCTTTGTATCTGGAAATTTTTAAAATAAATTACGTGTGGCCTACAGAGAGACCTGGTGCAGGTCTATTATTTGACTCCCGTAGGCGACCTTTGCGCCGTGATTAGGATGAAATGATGATGAAAACGACGCATACACCCAGTCGTCGTGCCAGGAAAATTCACGGATTATGGTTAAAATTCCCGAGCCTGCCGGAAATCGAACCCTGGAACCCTGTGACCAAAGGCCAGCACGCTAACACGAGCCATGGAGTCGGATATTTTAAAAGTAAAAATCCCGTTATTAAACTGCTTCCTCTCTCTGTCTATACACTGCGTAGTCAGCGTCAGATAATGGATCAAGTCAGTCCACATATCAAACTGTAGCGGAGCAACATTTGTCGTACATGGCAGTAATAATCAAAGGCATTACTTTATTTCATCTGCCTTTGCTTGGACTTTTCAACTAATGGATGAACTCGTGGGAAGACATCGAAAACATCTACTTTGCCAAAATTAGCACCGATATTAATTAGTTCTTGCCTTCTCCGGCAACAGTGTTAATCGGTCGGATATCTTTGACACACATCAAAACACTCGAGTAAATTATGGTTTGCTTTGTATTGCCGGGCAATGCTTGGAGAGAAGAGCCAGCATTAAATTTACAAACGTGTTTTTTCGAATGAGTTGTGCCGGATTTATACGTTAAGAGTGCGTTACACTTTTCACCATATCTGCTGATTGTCTGCAGTGACCGCAAGCTGGACCTTCTTCCAAACGTTAGAACTGAACCATCTCCCTTGATTAGTTCATATTCACTGTTTTGAATCAGCCATAACCCTGGTGACCTTCAGCTTATAACTAATGGTTAATTCAATCATTCCATCTTCCTTTTGTACCGCCGAAATCCCAGGCTTTGCTTTATGTAAACAAGGGCTTACTCACATCTGGTTGAACCACATTGCTTGCAACGTCAGTAAAGACTAGTCTGAACTTCGCTTCGAACATGCCCTGTCGAACGAAATGCGGCAAACTCGAGCATTTTAGATTACACGCTCCAGTCATGTGTGATGGTGGTTGCATATGTTGCAAGGTGCACGTTGCTTCGTCTTGGTACCCGTTTCATGTTCGAAGAATTCACGCCTCTAACACTGACATCAGTCACTGTCTACAGTAAATGAGTTAATAATCCGTCCAAAATAAGTCCACTGAATAACAATCCTTAGGTTTATGTGTCCTAGCATACTTCCCGTTTCTCAACTTTGCAACTTAACTTCAACAGGCGTATAAATTCCGTTCCGTTCGATGTCAATTCACGTTTCCTAACCAGTTGCTTGGACGAACTCGGGCTCACAGCTTTACGTCCTCAACACTCTGCATCTCATTGCACGCTGACCATGTACAGCCCCTCTCTTTGTACACAAGTAAGCTGAGTTCTTAACACGTGAACACATAGTTTTGACATATCAATACACAAAATATCTTACTTAATTATTATAACCCAGAAATTTACATTACGAAGACAAATTAAAATCCACAGCCTGTTTCCAGTCATGCAAACGGGTCAGGATTGGAATGAACGAAGTTCTCATCTAGCTGTTACGATAGGATTCGTGCCGGCTGCCGAAGCCTGTGCACTCGTCTGGGGCAATGATTATCAATGACAGATGAAATGAAGTGATACTGGAGAGTGTTGCTGGAATGAAAGATGCCGGGGAAACCCGGAGTACCCGAAGAAAGACCTGTCCCTCCTAGGCTTTGTCCAGCACAAATCTCACATGGAGTGACTGGGATTTTACCCATGGAACCCAGCTGTGAGTGGCCGTCGTACCAGAGAAGTTGCTACATCACGATATTAGGAATTCATTAGGGCATAATACTATTTTTCTACCACTTTTCTCATACCCATGGGGGGGTGTGAACTGCGCCCCACATACGGATTTCGCCCTAGTTTGCGGCCGGATGCCCTTCCTGACGCCAAACACATGTGGAGGGAAGTAATCACAATTGCGTGTTTCTATGGTGGGTGATTGGTGTTGTGGTGTATTGTCTGAATATGAAGGAGAGGGTGTTGGGAGAAGCACAAGCAATGGCTAGGCCATTGACAGAATCCCCTGAGAATACGCAAGCAGAGAAAGAGAAAGGAATAAAACAAGATTTTTCGGGAGATTGGAATCTTGCTGCCTTCTGGTGGCAGATATGTAACATATATAACGAACACAGAAGTCATGGCATGAGGAAGGTTACCTAGAATTGACATTAACAAAGCAGTTATCTATTTGAGACCAGAGAACTCAAAACACATTCTGAGTGGGAAAATGGTTCAAAGCGATGCGTCGTTGAATGTAAACTCCCATGAATTACTGTAAAGATAACCAGCCTTTATACTAAATGAAGAATGCTTCATGGTATTCTTTCAATCACAACAAAGAATACTGTATATTGGAGTTGCAGCTCGTGGAAACAGATTCTCATGTCTGAGATTTGAGACGAATTTGTAATTCTCACCATATATGACAGTAAAATAAAGGGACATAACACAAAACATTGCTAAACCATAAATGTCTCCGTACTCTATTTCCAGAACGGTGCTTAAAAATGGATCACGCGTGAAATGCATAAAAAACATCCATAAAATCCCCATCGAATGGATGTTAATTCAGCGTAATAAAATTTGAACCTATAAACAGTGCCATAAAATACAGCCTGTTATCAAAATATAGTATCACTTCAATGAGCGATAGCCAGGATGTGTTGAGAGCACGAAGTACGTCATGTCATTTGACAAATATTCACAATAATATGAGGGCAAGTCAATAAGAACTTGAAATTTTGCTCTAATTGTCTGTAGGTAGGCTCTATGATGTCCTGTGCTCACCAGGCGCTAGACAGCATTGTTGTGGCAGGTTTCAGCGTTATCAGATCAGTACAGCTCGCGCTGTTACTACGTAAAGATGGCCGCGCCACTCTCTGTTTGCACCAAGGAAGAACAACGTTCCGGCGGTCTTAGGGTGTACCAGAAGCGGAAATTCATAGAACAGTCACTCGTCTATTATTCAGGACCATGTCACGCACTTGTTCAATATTGTCATCAGTTGCGGCTGCAGATGAATATTCGGATTTTTCCTCATCCTTCACGCACCTGTGACTTCTTGTGAACTGTTCACTCCACCGGTAAACACTTCGCTCTGGCAAGACACTGTCCCCGTATTGTGATGGAAGTCGTCTGTCACTGTCTGTGTACCTAATTCAGATTATCTCTGTTTCTGTTTGACGATGTGCATTTACTGAAGTGTGTTCGAAATAATTTGTTGCAAATGGAGCTAGAATATGGAATTCTCTCCCCCACAACATTAGAGCCATACAATCCTTAAATTCCTTCAAGTTGTCTTGCCGTGAGCATCTCCTCGATATGTGCCGCCAGGCTGAATGAATCTGGCAGAGTGAATGTGTGTATGAATGTACGTTTACTGTGCTTAGGGTATTTAGTGTCAATCAACTTTTAACTTGTAACGATAGTTTAAGACATGACTAAGAATATTTATAGAGTTTATGTTATTATGTTTCATATTTTGTTTCTAGTTTGTAATGGTAGTTTTAAGATAAGATTATGAATATTGCTCTCAGATGTACTATGTTAATGAAGTGTGGTTAAGTGTAAGAGAGGACCATGAGTCCTAACTTCGCCACTACAAATAAAGGCAAATATAATAATAATATAATATAATAATTCGTTGGCTGGCCTAAGTGGCTCAGACGGTTGAGACGCTGGCCTTCCCAACCCAACTTAGCAGGTTCGATCCTGGCTCAGTTCGGTGGTATTTGAAAGTGCTCAAACACGTCAGTCTCGTGTCCGTTGATTTACTGGCACGTAAAATATCTCGTGCGGGACTAAATTCGGACATGCCGGCGTCTCATAAAACCTTGAAAGTAGTTAGTAATACGTAAAGCTATTATTATTATTATTATTATTATTATTATTATTATTATTATTATTATTATTATTATTATTATTATTATTATTATTATTATTATTATTATTAATCAATCCTTAAACTGATCTACAAGTGGTTAAATTCAGAGACGTTAAACGGGCATTCAATGTCACTGATACCATGAACATTCCTGAAGGTAGGACACTATGCCATTTTACTACTATTAAGCCTAACTTTTCTGTCTTGAGAGATATATTTCATACTGAGAAGAAACTATAAGCTGGACCAGTGAGGCCTTGTGTTCCACAGCCTTCAGGAGGTAGAAGTAGGGTGATCAACCGTCCCGCATTGGTCTCCTTGTCTATCTGTACAAATTCTGGTATTATTGTCAAAGGTAGGAGTAACTGTCTTGCCATCCGGCTTCAACTAACGATAGAGTAACCTTTGCCAAGAGAATGAGCTTTGAAACTGCAAATAAGCAGGTTACCCTTGGATAAGCGTCCCGGATCTATTGAATGTCCAAGAAATTGAGGGTTGTGTAAGAAATACCAATAAATACATTTCAAGCAATGTTGAGGTTTTGAGTATTTCCATACTTAGTAACTTAGTTACAACTAGAACAAGTGCTGATGCCTGTTTGCTTGTTGTTTAAATTTGCCTAAATCTAGGTCATCAACCCAATAAGTGCTGTTAGAAAGTATTTCATGTAACTGATAAAACTACCAGGTGTATTCATAAGTCTTTTCTAATTTCGCTAAGAGATAGCGCCAACGAACAACGCAGCGTATGAATTTGACAAGTACGTCAGTTTGTTCTTCTGACATTAACCTACCAACACAGACAAGTTGAGTCCGCCAAACGCTATCGTCTGTGTTGTATCATTCAGTGATCATGTCGACGTTTGTGGCAAAAACAGAACATTTGCGGCACGCATTGCTTTTCTTATTTAATCAAAATGAAAAGGCTGAGAAAAGTCATCGTTTCTTGGTAGAAACATAGTGAACATTAAAATAGGTGGGACCAGAGCGGTATTGTGTATTAAGAACTCTTGAAGCCCGGTGAAACCCTTAACGCTATCGCCAACATATGATTAATTTAAATCACATATTGATCGAATGACGACCGGAATGGGCCAGAAGACATATAAAAACGATTTTGTTACACGACAATGCGCCGTTTCACACAGCAAAACCAGTGATGGATACCTTCGAATCGCTAGGATGGGACACCCTTCCGCACCCGCCGTACTGCCCCGACCTGGCACCATCTGACTATCACCTCTTCGCATCAATGGTGCACTCGCTCGCAGAGGAGCACTTCAGCAATTTCGAGAAAGCTGGAAAATGGCTCGACGAATGGTTTGTCGCAAAAGACAATCAGTTTTTCTGGCATGGTATTCACAACCTACCTCAAAGATGGGTGAGGTGTGTAGAAGCCGGTGGCCAATATTGTGAATAAACAAAAAAAAATTCCTTGAAAACTACGTGTTTTCTTTATCACAAAATCCGGAAAACCTTATGCATACAGCTGGTAAGGGGTGCCACGAATATGCAGTTTTTGCGCCATTTCCAATTATTTTTTAAAACTTGCGGTAACTTCCAGACTAAAAGTTGTTCAATATTTATTTTATTATTTCAGAATTTGTTACTTTTACATATTTTCATTTAAATGAAGGGTCTTCGTCCCACTAACTGGGAAAGAAATTCTACAACAGCGAAGGGGAAAATTTGCTTTTCTATGTTATTACTTCAGTAGGAGTGCTCTTGGAGGGGATGCGGCAAAACGATGCTTTTGTAAACGTTAAAAAATTCGCTTTAAAATTACAGCTCAATTATGTGTTTCCCCCAAAAAAGTGGAATGTTCCTCCTTTTTTTCACTGTCTCGTTCCTTGTTCCTGTCTTCAACAGTCGGTCACAGTAGGGAGAATGTTGTCCCAGTTGGGTATTTTTTATAATAAAAATACTGTGGCCTTAAGGAAGTTAGGTAATAAGGGTAGGATTATTTCTGAGGGAACCATGAACATTTCTTCAATTTAATACATAAATATTGGTTCACTGTCAACCTCAAAATATTATGAAGTGAACAATTACCTGCAATGTCGATGCGAGCGTAATTCAAGGGCCAAACGACAAAAGGTTTCATCTTTCTTTAAATATTCATGAGTCACATTGATATCTAGGACATACCGTAGGCAAAGCTGTTTGTTATAATAAGTTTATCGAATGCGTCGTGTTTATTTAGTTAATTCATTTACCTGCATGCCTGTAATGTACGTTTCAAACTTTAAACGATGCAGTTGTACTAAATGAACCTGATTAATGCATAATTGAGGAACCTCCTTCTTCTTTATTGCTCATCATTTCAGTTATATTATAACAAAATGCATTTTTTAACATCCCCATGTGGGTGGGTGCGACAGAATGACACCCACATTATTCCCTGCCTATTGTAAGAGGCGACTAAAATGGTGCATATTGGCTCTGAACTTAGGAGCGTGGGATGACGAACATGGGGCCCTTAGCTGAGTCCTGGTATTGCTTCCACTTACTTCTGCCAGGCTCCTCACTTTCATCCATCCTATCCGCCTCCCTTGATCAACTCTTGTTCTTTTCTGAACCCGACGGTATTGGAGTACTCGAGGCCTAGGGCGTCCTTCATTTTCACACCCTTCTTGGCCTTTGTCTTTCTTTGGCCGATACCTTCAATTTAAGAGCCAACGACTCCTGTGAGATCTCCGAACTTAAGCAACATTCGGCGCGGTCAAGATTTGGATGGGTTGCCACGCGCTGTTGGTGGGGGGGTAAGGGAATAGAGGTGCGGAAAAGAACTGGCCACCCTACCGCACGTAAACTCCGGCTCAAGCACACTTCTGCGGAGGTTCGGGCCTGCCTTCGGGCAGAATACACCCCCTCCTTACCTTACCTTAAGAAGTGTCGGATTTCTCTTATTACTATTATATATGGGATGGTTGCCTATTTGTAATTCCCCTTAAAACCGTAATCACAACCACCGCCACACTTTTTAGCATTAATCTTGGAGCCCTCAAAAAAGTACAGCAGAGAGATGGCGTGGTATGACATTAGTAGACAAAGAAGCTTGAATGGACCTTTTAAAGATAAAAAGAATCATAATATAAAGATGAAATTCGAATTCAAGGGTCCAAATTGGGGCAAGCATTCATTCACAGGAAGAAGAAATAGGGACTGGAATAATAGATCAAAGGATATGTTCGATACATATCGAAGTTCTTTAAAAACATTCAGTAAAGGTCTATGTAAACAACTGTTGGGGAATCTGGCATCAGGGTAGCAGTCATAAATGTAAATCGATTGATTGATTGATTGATTGATTGATTGATTGATTGATTGATTGATTGATTGATTGATTGATTGATTGATTGATTGATTGATTGATTGATTGATTGATGGATGGATGGATGGATGGATGGATGGATGGATGGATGGATGGATGGATGGATGGATGGATGGATGGATGGATGGATGGATGGATGGATGGATGGATGGATGGATGGATGGATGGATGGATGGATGGATTGATTGATTGATTGATTGATTGATTGATTGATTGATTGATTGATTGATTGATTGATTGATTGATTGATTGATTGATTGATTGATTGATTGATTGATTGATTGATAATGGATATATTTACTTACAATTTCTCCATAATTCAGAAGACAATCAAAGCAGTGTTAGATTCTTGTGGTTTCATTGCTATTCAGGCAGATGAGACCATAGATGTAACAAACAGATCTCAAGTTAGTGTAAAGAATACTCTTCCTGTTCTGCTCAAAAGAGGGCCTCACAGAAATATTCATAGGCTCTTATGATGTTTCGATTGATAAGACTGCATCAGGCTTAACAAAATGAATTGTCGATATTCAGCGAAAGTGGGGAGTAATTGAAAAGGTCGTATGTCAAACTTACGAAGGGCATGGCGTTGTTCAGCATTACGTTAAGCAAGTTTACCCAAGGGCAATATTTCTACACTGTTATGCCCACAAGTTAAACCTCGTTCTTCTCCATTGCTCCAAAACAAAGTCCGGCTCTCCATTCATAATCTGACAGCGTTTCATTCATTTTTAGTAGATAGTGAAAATGAGCTCATCGTCTGTAATGCAAAGGATTCAGACTGCCACAAGCATGTACTACCCGTTGGAGATTTCATTCGAGAGCAGTTCACACAATATTTTCACACTGTGATGATCTAAGGCAGGTTTTTGAACACATTGCAGAGAATTACGAAGGATGAGACAGTGAGTGACAGTGTAATTCTGTGCAATACTGAGATTAGAAAAACCACTGGTATCCTCAAGGACATGCAATCAGAAAATACAGTATCCTCTTGCGTTGTAAAATGTCGCAAAATATAATAACGAGATAAATGTAGATGACGAGACATTCCAAACGCTCAAAATGTTAACATATAAAGTTATCCACTCCTTAATTATGTAAATGGAAATACGGTTTTGTGATTTTGAAAGCATCCAGTTCGTTGAGTTGTTGGATCCAACTCGGTTCATAGTTCATAAAGAGAGCTTCCCTCCTAATAAACTGAACAGTCTTATGAACATTTACCCCCTTTTTATTAGGGCAATATTGGAAAATGAATTAACTTTTATTCCGACATAGAAAAATATTTGTCTGCTCAAAAACGTTTACATTATATTGTCCTCAATGACCTCGAACAAGTGTGTGTGGAAGTGTCAAAATTGATTTATTTAATATTAATATTTCTTGTGACTACGGCTTTCTCTGAAAGGAGTATGAGCACTCTGAAGAGGATAAAAATATACTTGCGTAAATCAATGAACAATGAAAGACTCAGCAGTCTCAGTACAATTTCTATGGAAAAAATGCTTATGAAGGAATTGATGAGTGATCAAGTAATGAAGGACCGTGTGGTCGACCATTTTCCAACCAAGAAAACTCGATGTCTGGAACTACTCTACATAAAATTTAAGGTGAGGTTTCGTGCCTACCCATTAATTAACTAATAGCTTCGCCACTGCTTAGGAGTTTATCAACAGTTACTCCTAATACTGTAATTTGGTACGTTTGACCACAGTAAAGTTATTATTTAATAAAATGTGTCAAGCGTGCTTTTGTTCTGTACCGTTTTGAATTTAATAAGATTTTTTTGTCATGTTGAACATTACAGAATATACACAGACATATTCGTCAATATCTCTAAGACTACTGGCACTAGGAAGGAATGAACAGTAATGATCAGGGATTATAAATCTGAAAATAGTAATACCTGTAGTGCCAGTTTATAGAGTAGCATATCATCAAACTAGAGAGAGTCTTTATTTAACTTCTGTTGGTTAAGACATGGATACAACCTGCGTTAATTTACGTAGTTACTACTTTAAACAATATAGAATTTAATTCTTTTAGGAATAAGGAACAAATACACTCATCTAGAATGATATATTTCTTGTTGTATAATCTATTTCCTTGTAATTATACGCTGAGCACGAGTTAATTGTTAATTGTTGACAACTAACAGCTGACGAGTGACCTCAGAAAACATGGCGGATGTGTTAAAACTTTCCTCAGCCAGGAGCACTGTATGAGCCCATCTAGCCACTCTATGTAGTATAATATAGGTCGTTGTCAATGACAGGCACACGTGAAGAGAAACAATCGGAATTATAACAATGCAACACATTGACGTTCCGAAATCCTTCTGCAGACAGTTTTTTAAAACGGTGCCTTGCACTTTGTTGAATGTATAATAAAACAGAAGGTGGGTGGTGGTGGTGGTAATATTTTTTTTATGAGGAAGTACAGCTCGTTAACAATTCTCTATGAACACTAGAGTAATTACAAGGAAAGTAGAAGAGGTCCGGCACTTGAAGGAGCAAGCAAAATTTTTGGTGAAGCCTTGCAAATCAAATACCGTCGGGGTAGGAAGAGAAAATGAGTTGATCAAAGAAGGTGGAATAGGAAAAATAGCAGGAGTAAGTGGAAAAATACAAGGCTCAGTTGGGTCCCCATGGTCGCCAGACCACGCTGCCTAGCTAAGAGCCCAAAGGGGGGATTCTTTTACTACAATAGGGGATGTATTTTATCGCCCCCACCCGAATAGGGAGACGAAATGTCTCCATGCAGTTTAGTCTTGTCAAAATCAAGAGCTTGACATAGAATATTGTACTCTGTCCCGTGCTATTTCCGGAGAAAGCTTACGGTAAATATCTTGAACGTCTTGTTCTAGAAGAAGAAGAAGAAAGAGCATGCTGCCGGAACAGTACCTCTTCAAAATTAGGGGAGCTGATCCGGTTTCACTGCCACAAAGTAACGAGAAGGTGGAAGACATATTCCTCTTTTGTCGAAATTATTAAACGTTGGCGATAGGTTATGTCAGCAAAAAGGAGCGTATCGTGTGCAAGGTGGTGAGGGATAATTCAAATATGGAGCAAGTTATTAATTTGCTAAGCTTAAAAGCGGAATCGATCAGCTTGAGAAGCGGATAAGTAATGAACAAGCAAGATAGAATACTCCACAAAGTAAACTTGTCGGAACTTTATTAAAATTAAAAAAGAGGGAAGGCCGTTTATTTTAACGTAACTAAACTTCAAAGACCTCCTGAAATCAACTTAATATCACACTAAAAACTTGTAATGAGTTTTACAAGAACGATGTTTTAAATTTATTAGGGAGAACGTTGTACAGCTGTTGGTGTTTTAAATGAATTTTCTTGTACGAGATTGAATCGGAATGTCGGCAGTCCATCAGTCAGTTTACAGATACTCTCACTTAATAAAGTAAGTAAGTAATAAGTAAGTAATATGTTTTATTTATCCTGGAAAAGTTAGGGATGTACTCCCTTTCTTACACTTAACCAGTCTTAACCTAGAACACTTAATAATAACTACTGATGACAATAATATGATAATATGGACAATAGTAACAGCAATACCATTCACAAAAGTAACCACACTTTAAAAAAAAATCATATCATCTATATAATATAAATCGTACGTAAAGTGCAGAATATAATTATGAATAATGAGAGTTACAGCATGGACTCAGTAGAAAAATTTAATGAGACTATAGCGAGATCGTTCAGACTATCACAGAAAAATATTCTTGATGAGGCTATAATATGTCCCTTCAAAGTGAACCTAACTTTAGCAATTAAATTATCATGTTTTAGGGATTACTCTTGACATTTTATAAAATTCATTTTCTTCGCAGTAACAGCGGTAAATATTATTGTGTTAAATTATCTATACATAGTATGTATGAAGTCAAACGTCACTCACTCATGAACTGCCATGTGATTGGAATCTGCGAAAGAGTTTCCTCTTAATTTATAAAGAGATAAAAAGAGTGTTTGTAAAATTCAACCCCTGAGAGGTAGAAGCAGCGTTTTTAAAAAATACGAGAATGAGCAGCAGTTCGGAGCGATTGATTAAAAGTTCAGGCCTGAGTACAGATTTAAGGAAAATAGAACGGGACTATTTCTGAGTTACGGCCACAGACTAAGCACCACGCGATATAGTCGAAATAAAATATCTATTAAGTGTAGACTTTAAAGTTTTTGTCGACAATTTTCTCTTAGTTCTAAAATATTTAAGACAAAGACCATGAGCTCAAAATCGTTTTCCACCAATGGGACAGAAGATGTGTTCGGTTGCGACCCCAGTAGCGTGGAAATCACCCCACGATATTCAGTCGCTGTAAATTCATAATGTTCCCGATAAATATTTGACAGTCGGAATCTGCTATATCCTGATGGAATCTTATAAGTTGAGCTTCACTGGAATAACCGTTCCTAGACCTGAACTACCTTCTATCAAAACAGTCAGCAATTTACAAACGAGTCTAAAACAGCGTCCGCCTCTGTGGTGTTGTGGCTAGTGTGATTAACTGCCACACCCGGAAACCCGCGTTCGATTCCCGGCTCTGCCACAAAATGTGAAAGAAAATAGTGGTACGAGGGCTGGAACGGGGTCCATTCAGCCTCGGGAGGTCAAATGAGTAGAGGTGGGTTCGATTCCTACCTCAGCCATCCTGGAAGTGGTTTTCCGTGGTTTCCCACTTCTCCTCCAGGCAAATACCGGGATAGTACCTAACTTAAGGCCACGGCCGCTTCCTTCCCTCTTCCTTGTCTATCTCTTTCAATCTTCCCATCCCTTCACAAGGCCCCTATTCAGCATAGCAGGTGAGGCCGCCTGGGCGAGGTACCGGTCATTCTCCCCAGTTGTATCGCCCGACCCAGAGTCTGAAGCTGGAGGGTAAAGAGATTAAGGAGAAGAAGAAGAAGAAGTCTAAAACAGTCAGAAATAATGCTTTCGCATTCAACACATGTTAAGTTGACTGTTTGCCATCATAATATCCTTTGTTGACTAATTTGCACAATTCAATTTCCTATTAAGTTCCATTAATCTATATTTAATTCCTCGACAATTCCTAACTATTTCTCTATCTAACCGGCACCTTCCCCGCAACCTCTTTATTTCTCTGTTATATAATAGCGGGTCTATGCATACCTTACAACTTTTCAACGTACATGTATGTTTTCTCATTCCTGTTTACATTTTTATTTACCATGTTCAACCAATTATAATTACATGTTGAAATCTTCCTCATCCCTTCCTCATAAACCAAATGGTACTTCCCTCCAATTAGTTCCAACATTTTCTGATTCAGCTGTCGTTCCAAGGTGAACTTCTTTACAATTTTTGTTCAGGCATTCCCAGGTAATACTTTGTAAATAGGGATCACCCTTTACATTAAAGTTCATGTCTGTGTTACTGCCCTCATAGCGTATCGAATAATTCTGCGTCAGGTTCACCCCTTCCTGGTCTGTACACCCCAAGACCATCTAGTTGCCTTATCTTTAGAGATGAGCCGTACACATTACCTGACGACATTATACCGTGATCAGACTTTTGTTGATAGATTACTTACAATGATCACTCCTCTTTACAATGAGATATTAAACACTGTTTCCTAGGTATCACTTTAATTTTAAACCTACAATGTTTTTATGATGCTCACCGTCGCAAGTATGGGTTTGCAACCCAAAATCACAATCGGACACTACTGGAAAATGTGCTTGCAGCCTTCTGATTCGCATCCAATGCCCTACTGATTACATTACTGTGGTCTTGCCGTTTCTGGGCTGTTGGCTGGAATATCTTAGTAGCAGGTCTACCACAATTATGAATACAACTGCAGAGAGTACTAGTCACCCATTCTAACCCATTATAATTCCAAACGTATCTTTCACGACCGTATTATAAGGGCTGAATCGGGATGCCGATCGGGCAAACTCACCGTGGGCAGAGGCACTCATCCCACCAGGTTGAAGATCCCCTGCGGTAAAACACCGTGTGAAGGAGTTCGTAACACCTTGTTGCACATCCTCGTCCGAGAGGAAGCGTCGACACTTCAAGGTCTTTTTGAGGGCACCAAAGGCATGCGGAGAGATCAGGACTATAGGGTGGTTGCGCGAGTGTCTCCGTAATGGATGAGTCTGGCCTACCTGATCGACCAAGTCTTGTGTAGAAACGTGACTTGCACCATTTCACAACATTGGTTTTCGACAGACAACAGAACAGAATATAAACGCGTTGGTCCTGTTTGGACGCATTTGGTAATAACGCCGCATTTAACGCACGCACCTCGGCACGACAGGACTGCCACACTAATCCCTTTGCCTACATGTCCGTGCTTATATACCCGCATCGAAGTCGTGCTACGTTGCATGTCCGCTGTAGAAAAACCCTCGAACGGAAAATTTTCGACCATGCCTAATACATTGAAATAAGCTTTCAGTTATTACGTACCTAACTATGTTGTAACACAAGGCATATACAGTACTAACACCGTAAAGATTTTGGGGATGTTGTAATGAAAGAGGTTGAACGATGGAAAGGCAGAATATTTCATAGCCTTATTTTAAGGAACAACCCGTCATTTTCTTGGCGTGATAATGAAAAATTGGGGAAAACCTGCCAAGGCTGCCGATGGCCCTGCATTTGTCTGATGTGAAAATGGGAAACAAAGGATAACAATCTTCAGGAATGCCGACAGTGGCGTTATCTCCCCAATATTGGACACTGGCCGCACTTAAGCGACTGCAGCTATCGAGCTCAGTAAGAAAGTATATAAGAAATGCCTTTCTCTGCCTAAATTTTAAACAATAGACCGCAAGTATGTGTGAAAAAAGTATTGAACATAAAGAGCTCTAAAAATTAGTCGTGGTGGTGCATAGCCAACTGTTAAATGTTGCTTTCAATATGTGGTTTTATTTATTAGTTTGCAGTAAAATCTCGATCAGAAGAATATTTAGATACTAATCACGGAATTCTTATCAGGATAAGTTGCTTCTTCATATCAATAATATTATTGAGATTTGAGTACACTTTACAGTATGTATTCATGTAATTATAATGTACGGTTTAGGGGTTGTCGTCGTTTATTTAAAACATACAAGATTGGCATGAATGTCGCAAGGGCCAGCGAAAACTTCGTACTGAGCAACATGCATACGTTAGGAGGAAGATAACTATGTAATACGTCTACAAGAAATATTTCCACTTCATCTTCCTGGTCTTTTTTCCAGTTACTTGGGGTCATCACGTTGAATAGATTTAGCCTAGTTTTATAGCAGAAAGTCTTTACTGACGCCAACCCAATGTGGAGAGATCTGTTCACTATGCCCATTCCTGTGATGGTTTCTTGTATGTGTACACCCCAGTCCGTGTGCAAGAAAAATTAACCAGGCGTGATTAAAATCCCCGTGCCGGCCGGAAATGGAACCTGTGGTACTCTGAATCCAGTCCAATACGCTGACTTTTCAGCCATAACACCGGACGATTCTTATGAGGCCTACCACCATAAATTCAAAATTGCTCCAGAGGAGCTGACCTGCACTGCTTGGTACACGTGGTCTAATTATGTTGAAGTATGTTAATTAGGACATCACAAAGTCTTTCAGGAAAAAACAAAACAAAATATATTTTACTTTATTTATTAAAAAACCGGATGGAACAATGTCAAATGCAAAGGTTTTCCGTTAATTTAACATTGAACGGCTATAGCTTTGTTGAGAAAGTTCACAAATTCCCAGCGATATTATACTAAAATACTCCGCTAAGTTAGTTTAAAATTTTGTTCTGTTTTAATTTAACTTCAGCCTGAAATGATCTATGAGTCAAGGGAGGTAGAGAGTTCCCTTGTAATCTAACTTCACAAAAGGTTAACTATCCATTAAATGTTTTAAAAGGAATATCTTACAGCCTTTGAACATCACTAAACTTGATCATACCAGGCAGCGTAATAATCGTAACTTCCTTCATATTAGCTTTAGTAAAGTAAACTAACAGTCACATCCGTCGTCCCTCACTTATCGGTAGTTAAACAATCTTCATGGTTATAATGGTGACACAAGGCCCGGATGTTAAGGAAAAGTCATATTTCTTTACCCAAAATTGAAAAATAACTCTGAATGATGGGTTCCTGACCCCGTTTAAAGCAATTTTATTCTGCATAAAAATGCATATTTCAGTCATTTTAATATTTAGGGCATATTTTTCATTATATTCTGTTGAGATCTAAAACTCACGTATATGAAAAATACAGTCAAAATCAGTTTCTGGATTTCCAACACTTACGTTATGATCATCTGATATACTAGTTTGCATTTCTACAGAATAATTGCCAATTACAATTTTAATATATATTATCATATTAGTTGTTCACCATTTGTCCTAATGTCGACGTTATGCGGACAAATTCACAACGCAGAGAAGTTATTCAATATATATATACGAAAATATCATATATCATCTTCGCCAACAGACTACAGATCTGATCCTACATTAAACTCGTAATTAGGTGCTTAATTTTATAATACAACCTCTAAGACAGAACAGTCTTCCTAGTGCTGATACCTGATGACATCTTTTACGCAAATAATTTCCATGAAATTTTGAGAAACCTTGACGTCCAAGCACCTTGTTTTGTGCTACGTTCTATAATGAGCTAGTGCGTGGTTCAAGAGGCGAATTTCACCATTTTTACCACAGTAAGGTATACTTTGTGACTTTCTGTCTCACCGTCCTTCATGTACCTGACGTACACCAGGAACTGCACTTCGCTCTTTTCGGCCCTGAAGGCCGCCAACGAAATTAAAGAAACTTAATGGTCAGTGAGATCATGAAGAGAAGCTTTGAGAACGTAATTTGAATAAAATTATTTGGACATTCAAATTAAATTAATAGTCAAAGAATAAAATGTATTTGTCCCGCATGTGGAGGTTGGGTTTGAAGAGGATAATTTGATCATTTTGTTTAAGTCGAGGCGACCTTTTCAACAAGGAGCGTGCTATCTGCATCGAGTTTCAAACACACGATTTGCAAATTATATAGTAGATATATTTTTCTTTCCTTTCCCCAAACAGGTAGGCGACAGGTTTACAAGAAATGATTATAAGGTGCTCTATGTGCGTACGACGGGTAGATACGATAATGTACAGTCCTACTCCGTAGCGTAACGATTAGCACTCTTACCTGTCGTCCTCGTAGGCCTGGGTTCGATTCCCGGTAGTGCCACAGATTTGTGAATGGCATGAAGGCCAGTATTCTGATAAAATGGAACGTGCTACTCGCTTTCTTTTGTGTTGTGCCTGAAAAGATTTGCACCACCTCGGGGTGAGGGCACACTGTGTGTTGTAACCATGGCCAATGCGGAATAAGCTACAGTAAGTACTGACACGTCCGACAGGAAGGTTGGTGTGGTATCGTGTTGTATTTGCAGAGCGGGCTAGGATCAATGGCACGTCAACTGGATGTTCACTCGAAATTGGAGGTGAGCGAAACGATCAGATTTCTATGGGCTAAACAACTCAATTCCACGGACACTCACTGCTGTGTGTGGTCAACGTCCAATTCCTCGCTCACTTATTGTAAAGTGGTGTAAGCAATTTGATGCCAGACGCACGGATCTCACGGACGAATTCGCGAAGGTAGGCACGCAACGTCCAGTACCGTTGCAAATGTCGACCATGTGGATGGAATCATTAGAGAGAATCGGCGCATAACGCTGCAGGAAATTGCCACAGTGCTGAACATTTCGTATGGCAGTGTGTTCTCCATTGTTCACCAGCACCTTGGAATTCGTAAACTGTGTCAAAGATGGCTCCCACGTCTGCTCATCGATGTTCATAAAGCACAGCGTTTCCAGTCGTCACTGCCATCTTTGCAACGGTACTCTGTCGAGAGTAACGAGTTTCTGCGGTGAATCATGACAAGGGATGAAACGGGGTCCACCACTTTGCCCCCGAAACAAGGAGAATATCGATAGAATGGATGCACACCACGAAAGAAGGCCAAGGTACAACCCTCAGCAGGAAAAGTAATGGCGAGAGTGTTCTTTGACATGGAGGGTGTGGTGCACGTGCCAGAAGGCACGACAGTTAGCTCGGCTTCTCATTGTCAAACGTTGAACCTTTTGCGTAACGCAATTAAAGAAAAGCGGGGGCAAAAATTGAGCACCGGTGTAATTTTGTTGCACGATAACGTAACACCTCACACGGCCCGCCAAACGTCCGAACTGATGCAGTGATTCAAGTGAGAAGTGTTGCAACATCCTTTGTACAGTCCAGGCTTAGCGCCATGCCATTATCATGTGTTCGGTAAGCTGAAAAAGGATCCCGATGGACGACGATTCCGAAACGATGAGGAGGTGGAAGAAGCTGTCTTTAGATGGTTACATAGCATTGGAGATGTTTTATACGTATCCGGAATCGAAAAGTTGTATATCGTACCGAGAATTGTTTACAGTATCTTGTGGACTGTGTGGAAAAGTGAACTTACGTTGTATGTTGTCATGGCCGTGTTGGCTATGTGTAGGTGGTTTCATAAATGGCCATAACTTGGAAGTGTAACTTACTTTTTTACTTTTTGATTCACCTCCGTAATTCTTCGTAATTTTGATTTCATTTTTTTTAATTTCTGGAGAACAGGGTGAGAATTCCGCCTCGGGGCTATGACACTGCAGCTCTGTGAGTTCGCATGATTAAATGTTTAAGTCATATTTACCGAGCTCGATAGCTGCAGTCGCTTAAGTGCGGCCAGTATCCAGTATTCGGGAGAAAGTGGGTTCGAGCCCCGAAGATGGTTTTCCGTGGTTTCCCATTTTCACACGAGGCATTTGCTGGGGCTGTAGCTTATGTAGTCCACGGCCGCTTCCTTCTCACTTCTAGCCCTTTCCTACGCCATCGTCGCCATAAGGGCTTACTGTGTCGGTGCGATGTAAAGCAACTTGTAAAAATAAGAAGGTCATATTTAGCTAGATTTTGTGGAACATGTGCTTGTATGTTTTGTATATTTTTAGGTCATAAACTTCAGAACCCTAGTGATGACTGAATTCTGTTGCTGAGTAAGTGTTGATCCTTGACGATGAGCATAGAGAAAATGGGTAAAATATCTAGTGAACTACCGAACCGGGAAATGATGGTTAAAAGACTTTGATGAAATTTCGGCTGAAAGGTCCAGATAGGAGAAAAGTAATATTAAGGGGGTTTCATTGTCACAAGAATACTAACATCCTCGTTGGATGAGGGGTAGAGTGTCTGAGTCATGAATCAAAATTCATGGGTTCCATCCCAGCTGAAGTTTCGATTTTCGAAGGGCGTCAAAGTACTTGGTACTCCATGTCATTGTTGACATGTTAAAGATCTGTTTTCAACCAGTAGTGTCGAGTGGTCACTCGCATATTTTATAGCTATGACGATAGAGTGTTCTCAAAGTAAGGGAAAACGAAATCAAGAAGGTCAATTAAATCAAATATGGATCTATCCAGTTTTTTCAGTGAATGAATTTCCTCCTACATAGCATAATTATCTGCCGTCCTCGGAGGTCTGAGTTCGATTCCTGATACTTCCAGGTATTTAGGAATGGCCGGAATGCTGATATGAGTTCAAGATGGTACATGCAGTTAACCTTCACCGGGGTAGTGCCTAAAAAGAGCTGTGCCACACGGAAAGAAGCATGAATTGAAAGGTCTTCTGGCTGTTTTCCTCATAAATGAGCTTTAGATGACAGCTGTTCGTGAGATTTGTAATCTTCAGGGATGAATGTGCATCTGCCTTCAACTTACAATTCAGTAAGACCCTTACAACATGCAATTGATGTATGAAGAGAAGGAGTAAGTCATTGTTGTTGAGAATAACGTATTATTATTGAAAGTGGCCGAATACAGTAATTCGGTTCGTGCTTCCTAGGTATAGAGATCTAATATGTAATGATATGCTAAAGCGTCCGACTTCTTGGCTGGATGTTCAACGTTGACGCCTTCGCTTCAACGGACCTTGGGTTTGAATAGCAGCCGGCTCGGGGAATTTAATTGCGTCTTATTAATTCTTCCGCTTCGGGGACTGGGTTTGTGTTTGTCCCGAAACTCTCATCCTCACATTCAGACAACATCTACCAACCACCAGAGAAAGACGCAACACTGAATACATCCCTCCATATAGGGTTGGAGTTAGGAAGGTCATTCGATCGTAAAACAGGGTCAAATTCACATGTGCGACACAGTTCGCTCCTCCGTCCCTACAGCTGGAAAAGCACTAGAATAGGAAGAATACTGATATCCTAAGTCCACTTCAATTAAAGACGGCTTCGACTGTATCAATTGAACTTCTGCCATAAAGAACAATAATTATGAACTTTTATCACAAATAAGAGTCTGTTATAAAGAGCTAAACAACCAAGTCACTACCATCCCAGTCAGCCATAGTGAACCAAGTGCGTGATACGTGTTAATCTGTTAAATATTTTTCATTGTGTACATCTAACTTTTTAGATCAAAGTCTTTTCTAACACTTGCAATCATATGAGTATATACTGGAAAATTAAGAAACATGAAATAGAATTTTTAGTAGTAACGTAATGAGAGAGCCAGTTTTAATTACATTTGATTTGACTATGTAGTTACAAATTACAAAATTAAATAGGCTTAGACCAGGGACGGTGAACCTATTACACACGAGCCACTAAGTGACACACGACTTGTGTGGCACACTGCACAACATACTAACATGTTTTAATGTCTGTAAGATGTAATAAATAGGTCGAACATCTGGGAACGTAGTATATTTAACGTTACGTTTTAATAAAGAAGTACCGGGCGAGTTGGACTTGCGGTTAGAAGCGCGCAGCTGTGAGCTCGCAACCGAGAGATAGTGGGTTCGAATCCCACTGTTGGCAGCCCTGAAGATGGTTTTCCGTGGTTTCGCATTTTCACACCACGCAAATGCTGGGACTGTACCTTAATTAAGGCCACGGCCGCTTCCTTCCCATTCCTAGTCCTTTCCCGTCCCATCATCGCCATAAGACCTATCTGTGTCGGTGCAACGTAAAGCAAAATAGCAAAAAATAAATAATAAAGAAGTACATCAGAATTAGTCCATATTCTTTACAAATGTTATTGCCTTAAAGCAAAAATTTGTCGTGAAAATATACCTGTTTTTAAAATGTCATTTTCAGTAACGTTCGGAAAATAAAATCATGAATCATTCAGTACAACTAATTTATATGTAATATTATCTAATACCTAAATGAAATAAAATGAGGGGTTCATGATGATTTTAAAGGAAACTAGCCGGTGGCACACTAGACAATGAAAAGTAAAAAACAAGGCTTCAATTGACTTGCTAGTCGGAAAAGGTCAAAACGCTTAGATATTTGAATTAGTTATCCATTTTCTGGCTGTAACATCTTCAGAGAAAAGCTTTTAACACGAGCATATATTATTTTATTCTATATCTAAACTCGTTTGCCACAGCGTGTAAATATGTCAGCTTCATAAGAGTCCAACTCGTTGGCTGAATGGTCAGCGTACTGGACTTCGGTTCAGAGGGTCCCGGGTTCGATTCCCGGCCGGGTCTGGGATTTTAACCTCCATTGGTTATTTCCAATGGCCCGGAGGCTGGGTGTTTGTGCTGTCCCCAACATCCCTGCAACTTACACACCACACATAACACTATCGTCCGCCACAATAACACGTAGTTACCTACACATGAAAGATGCCGCCCACCCTCATCGGAGGGTCTTCCTTACAAGGGCTGCACTCGGCCATAAATAGCCACACGAAATTAAATGATTAAGCTTCGTAAGAAAAAATATTTTTACGTTATATAGGTTGTGAGCTCTCTGGTAAAACGTACTTTGGAAAACAACAGATATTTTGAAAAAAGGAGCTATGAATATGTTCCGTTGCGCCGTTCTGATATATTTATATACAGAAAGCGCAAGATGGTGCTGTATCATGGGAAAGATAAAAAGTATAGCGATAAAATTATGGTGATTGGCAACTAAAATTGATTGAAATTTCTGATATTCTTATACCGAATCTTCCACTGATCCATAAACTAAACAGTCATCGAAAATATTCATGGGTAATTTTAAACTTAATTTTACTCAAAACTCTGTGTAGTTAAGTCTGCATTGACACTCTATAGGTACATTTCAGTCTCCTAACCGACGGAGAGCTGTCATTCCAGGGAAGACACAAAGTTATTTGAGAGGTAATTTTCCGCAAGGTGACTTTATGTCTCTCTTAGGATAAATGATTCGAGGATGATGGATGATTCCAACTTTAAACACCGATTACTAATCTAGATTAGAGCCGCGAAGACAAGACATTCTGATTAGAAAGAAAGGGCGGTATTTTGATAGATAGTGCCTGTGCTCGCAGCAGCTGGAGAGACGATTTTCTTAATTTGTTACTTCTTTTTATTCGGGTGCGCGCAAGACCACCGTGGAAGTGTGGGTCGTTTGGCTTGTGTCCCTAACCTCTTTCATCATTTTCTCTTTCTCTCTGTTCGCGAACATCGGGCCTCTGCCTGTCTGCCACAAAAGCAGATTCATTTATTAAGAAATTTATTCACTTCCATAAGCCACTTATCATGCTGGTATTTATAAGATAGGAGAGGAATAAATTTACGGCTTTGGATGGAAAGTTAAGCACAAAGAGGAAAACTGGCAGGCTCTCTTCGCTCTTGAGTGTGGCATACCAGTTAATTATCAACTGAATATCTCCCCAGAGGAGAGATTTCCAAATACCAACTACCCAAAAGATTTTACTATACTTCCCATTAATATGGCATGTTCCTAAACTGTTTCATTACGAACATCTTTCATTGTGTGTTGATGAAATAAGAGGTACTCATGTTTTATATACTTTTTTCATTCTTTCCTTCCAGATAAGAAATAATAGAATCACAAACAACACTATTCCGTTTAAAGGAAATTTCCCTAGTTTATGTTGCTTACAATCCTTAATTCATTTTCTTCAGGAAATGAATTCTAACGGGAGAAGAGTTTCCTGAACGACGTGAGGAAGGAAAAATGTCTTCTTAAAACTTTCGCACATAATTCTTTTCTCCAGATATTGAACTAAATTCCTTTAAAATTTGACTCTGTGAAAGGACACATATTGAACTCCATTTCTAAAGAATGTATATATTTTTTAATTCCAGTGATATTTGGTAAAGGTTTTGTTATCTTAGACGAACGAAGAACCATTCCTCCCTCAGTATTGGTCTACTATTAATAATATAAGAAGAAGAAGAACAAAGGACTATATACAAAGGAAACTATCTCCGTACAGGTCATAAAGCGATCCGGGGGAGTCGAAGGCAGGGCTTCAACTATTTGTAACCTAAAAATTCCACGGTGTGTTCCAGACCGCCTTAACCACAGACATTAACTAGAAAGTTACATACCTGAAAAAGAAAACAATTAACCTATGTCTCTTAACTTCTGATCTCCCGAATGCAAGCTCACAGCTCCGCACCCCTAACCGCAGGGCGAGCACTCTCGGTATAACCATACTTTAGTCCATAGCTAACGAGTTTCAATAGAGCTGGATAGTCAATTTTACAACACAGAAAAAGTGCTTTATTTTCCTATTATTATTATTATTATTATTATTATTATTATTATTATTATTATTATTATTATTATTCCAAATTTGGCCAACTGTGGACCGCATAGAACTTAAGACTTGTTGGCCTTTCTTCTCTTCTCTTCCCAGAACCTTTTCATTCTCTCGCTTCGTATTTTTCTCTCCTCCTCAGAGATTATCCGGTTGTATTATTATTATCATTATTATTATTATTATTATTATTATTATTATTATTATTATTATTATTATTATTATTATTCATCGTTAAGGCCGCTAATGAAGTCAGGAAGGGCATCCGGTCGTAAAACAGGGCGAAATCCAGATGTGCGACATGCTTCGCACCCGCGACCCCACAAGTATGGGAAAAGCGGTAGAAAAAGGAAGATCGTTAGGACCGCTAAGGGTCGCGAGATCACAACTGTTTGTCTTTGTGCGGGCCCACCAGGTTTTCGTCTTTTCGGAATGTGCTTTCTTCTATGGATCAGAATGGACACGCTTCAGTCGAGTTGGGACTTCTTAATGAACCTGTCCAGGTTTGTGTTTGAGTGGTGCTGTTTCTGTGATTCCATGCTTTAAAAGATCCCTATCGACCTCCACCAGCCAAGGTGAAATCGTTGTGAGGCTTCTGAAGCTGGATAACAAACGTTTACAGATTTCTTCAGTTAGCAATCTTAAGAGGTGAGAGTAAAATGTTATCCTGCTTTCCCGAATTACGCTTGATATCTTGTGTATATTCTAAGTTGCTCCGAAATCCGTAAATATTATCCTTGAGGTTTGAAGATTTTTTCGGATAATTCTCCTTTCTTTATTTTTTTTTACAAGTGGTCTATATGTTCGAAGATTTAAACATTCTCCTGCAAGTAACGCATCAGGTCTAATTACAGTGTGATAATGTCTAATTTTTGCATTTATGGAGATAGAATTTTTGTTATATCAGGTTTGAGTGAGTCCGGCGACTGTTTCAAACTTGCTGACAGGTGTTAAGACGGCGAACTTCTCATAATTGTTGGATTCAACATATTCACCAAGGAATTTGAATCTTTCCACTTTCAAGATTCAACCGCGGGTAGTCAGTTGTGGTGGAGCATGTATGATGTTAGAAATAAAGTGGATTTTGATATAGGAGGTTTTGAGACCAATCTTAACTGCTCATTCTTGCAGGCAGTTTATTTGTTGAGCAGCTAGTTCAGGAGACTAAATAATGAGAGCGAAAACATCTGCAAACCTAGGCAATCAATAGTGATACCATTAGTTCATGCTATTTGAATGCCATTAGGCATTCCCTTCGATTGGATAATATGTCTCCATTCCTGGACGACGCTTTTAAATATATCGCCTATACACTGTACAGAGTATGTGTCCAGTAACAACAGTTATGACGCCTTAACAATGAAGAAATGAAAAGAAGACTCTACTCTGAAAACAAATTTGGGTTACAAAAGTGTATGTGTTTTACATTAATTATTTTGGTGAATATTATTAACCTTATCATTTGATTGTTTTACTCCTGAAAGTTCAATATTCTACGAGAAAACATAAGTGAGCAACAACTCTCTTCGCTGGTTCATAGTGTGGGTTACTGTAGTCACGTCCTAGATCGTGAACCATGGGCAACGGCTGAGTGGCCTAGTAAGTGGTCCTGAGAGTCAGGATACCAGTTGCTATGGAATGGGAGTGGGCACCTCGGACATATTCTGAGTCGTGGCCCTCCTTGTACTCAGGCGGCTAGGACTATACAATTCACCGGAGGTCCATAACCCGTTAGAGGAGAGATCCTCACTTGGACTATGTGCAAGTAGGGCAGCATCCTGCTTCATGAATTTACCGAGCTCAGAACACTTTAAGCAAGCCTCGGACCTATGGGAGTAACGGAGTCCCACACCCATTAGACAGGCGAGGGACTCCTTGGAAACAACTTGGCGAACGAAATGGAATTCGATGAAGAGAGAAAGTAGAACTGGCTGAGACAGCAAAGAGGATGCAACTGGATGTACTAGGAGTAAGTGATATTCGGGTAAGGGGAGATAAGGAGGAAGAGATAGGAGATTATAAAGTGTAATTGACGGGTGTTAGAAAGGGACGGGCAGAGTCTGGGGTAGGACAGTTTATAAGGAATACTATTGCACACAACATAGTTTCTGTTAGGCACGTAAATGAGCGAATAATGTGGGTAGATTTGGCAGTTGGAGGAATTAGGACGAGAATTGTCTCCGTGTATTCACCATGTGAGGGTGCAGATGAGGATGAAGTTGATAAGTTTTATGAAGCATTGAGAGACATCTTAGTCAGAGTCAACAGCAAGGATAGAATAGTGCTAATGGACGATTTCAATGCGGGAGTTGGAAATAGAACTGAAGGATACGAAAGCGTGATTGGTAAATGTGGGGAAGATATAGAAGCTAATGGGAATGGGAAGCGTTTGCTGGACTTCTGTGTTAGTATTGGTTTAGCAGTTACGAATACATTCTTCAAGCATAAGGCTATTCACCGCTACACATGGGAGGTTAGGGGTACCAGATCCATAATAGACTATGTCTTAACCGACTTCGAATTCAGAAAATCTGTTAGGAATGTACGAGTTTTCCGGGGATTTTTCGATGATACGGACCACTATCTGATCTGTAGTGAACTAAGTATATCTAGGCCTAGGGTAGAGAAAGTGAAATCTGTCTGCAAACGAATAAGGGTAGAAAATCTCCAAGATGAGGAAATTAGACAGAAGTACATGGATATGATTAGTGAGAAGTTTCGAACAGTAGACAGTAAGCAGGTTCTGGACATAGAAAGTGAATGGGTGGCATACAGGGATGCTGTAGTAGAAGCAGCAAGGGAATGCCTAGGAAAAAGTGTGTAAAGATGGGAAAAGGCGAACATCTTGGTGGAATGATGAAGTGAGAGCAGCTTGTAAACGTAAAAAGAAGTCTTATCAGAAATGGCTCCAAACAAGGGGCGAGGCAGACAGGGATTTGTACATAAATAAAGAAACAGAGCGAAACAAATAGTTGTTGATTCCAAAAAGAAGTCGTGGGAAGATTTTGGTAATAACCTGGAAAGACTAGGTCAAGCAGCAGGGAAAACTTTCTGGACAGTAGTGAAGAATCTTAGGAAGGGAGTGTAAAAGGAAATGAACTGTGTTTTGAGTAATTCAGGTGAACTCATAATAGATCCCAGGGAATCACTGGAGAGGTGGAGGGAATATTTTGAACATCTTCTCAATGTAAAAGGAAATCATCATGGTGGTGTTGCGAACAGCCAAGCTCATGAGGTGGAGGAACATGATGTTGGTGAAATTATGCTCGAGGAAGTGAAAGGGTGGTAAATAAACTCCATTGTCTTAAAGCAGCAGGAATAGATGAAAATACACCTGGCGAAGTATAGTGGGAAAGCAGAGATGAAATGGCTTCGTAGAATAGTAATATTAGCATGGAGTGTTGGTAAAGTACCTTCCGATTGTACAAAAGCAGTAATTGCACCTATCTATAAGCAAGGGAACAGGAAGGATTGCAACAACTATCGAGGTATCTCATTGATTAGTATTCCAGGCAAATTATTCACTGGCATCTTGGAAGGGAGGAAGTTGGATGGAAACCAGTGTGTTTTCAGACCATAGAGAGGCTGTCAGGATCAGATTTTCAGTATACGCCAGATAATTGAAAAATGCTACGAGAGGAATAGGCAGTTGTGTTTATGTTTCGTAGATCTTGAAGAAGCATATGACAGGGTACCGAGAGAAAAGATATTCGCTATACTGGGGGACTGTGGAATTAAAGATAGATTATTCAACTCAATCAAAGGCATTTATGTTGACAATTGGGCTTCAGTGAGCATTGATGGTAGAATGAGTTCATGGTTCAGGGTACTTACAGGGGTTAGACAAGTCTGTAATCTTTCACCTTTGCTGTTCGTAGTTTACATGGATCATCTGCTGAAAGGTATAAAATGGCAGAAAGGGATTCAGTTAGGTGGAAATGTAATAAGCAGTCTGGCCTATACTGACGACTTGGTCTTAATGGCAGATTGTGCCGAAAGCCTGCAGTGTAATATCTTGGAACTTGAAAATAGGTGCAATGAGTATGGTATGAAAATTAGCCTCTCGAAGACTAAACTGATGTCAGTAGGTAAGAAATTCAACAGAATTGAATGTCAGATTGGTGATACAAAGCTAGAACAGGTCGAAATTTAAAGTATTTAGGTTGTGTGTTCTCCCAGGATGGTAATGTAGTAAGTGAGGTTGAATCAAGGTGTAGTAAAGGTAATGCAGTGAGCTCGCAGTTGCGATCAGCAGTATTCTGTAAGAAGGAAGTCAGCTCCCAGACGAAACTATCTTTACATCGGTCTGTTTTCAGACCAACTTTGCTTTACGGGAGCGAAAGCTGGGTGTACTCAGGATATCTTATTCATAAGTTAGAGGTAACAGATATGAAAGTAGCAAGAATGATTGCTGGTACAAACAGGTGGGAACAATGGCAGGAGGGTACTCGGAATGAGGAGATAAAGTCTAATTTAGGAATGAACTCGATGGATGAAGTTGTACGCATGAACCGGCTTCGGTGGTGGGGTCATGTGAGGCGAATGGAGAAGGATAGGTTACCTAGGAGAATAATGGTCTCTGCTATGGAGGGTAAGAGAAGTAGAGAGAGCCCAAGACGACAATGGTTAGACTCGTTTTCTAACGATTTAAAGATAAGAGGTATAGAAGTAAATGAGGCCACAACACTAGTTGCAAATCGAGGATTGTGGCGACGTTTAGTGTATTCACAGAGGCTTGCAGACTGAACGCTGGAAGGCATGACGGTCTATAATGATAATGTATGTATGTATGTATGTATGTATGTATGTATGTATGTATGTATGTAACAACTCTCTTCGCTGTGCGAAAATAACTTTCTACGAGTGCGAGTTCGTTTCTTAAGTAACTACCGTAATTAAAATGTTTAACAAAACTGGGCACTCTACTTGCTCAATGGGGACCTAGAACAGAAACAAAATAAAACAATTTGCCAGCACACAAAAGTAAGATGCGGGCTCTTCAAATATTCATGCAGCTTTACAAAGATAAAAAGAGAACACAGTTATAAAGAAAAGATATAAAGAACACACTTCCACATTTTTCATTTGAATATGCTCCAGCAGATAAACTATTTTATCAGGGGGATCAAATCGTTTATTCATCACTTGAAATAATTAGAAAAAATAAAAATAATGAAATAATATAGGTATATGTTAATAATATTAACAAAAATATTTCCTTCTTCTTCTTAATCAGTTTAACCTCCAGGGTTGGTATTTCCCTTGAACTCAGTGAGGAATCCCACCTCTACCGCCTCAAGGGCTGTGTCCTGAAGCGTAAGACTTTGGGTCGGGGAATACAACTGTGGAGAATGACCAGTACCTTGCCCAGGCGGCCTCACCTGCTATGCTGAACAGGGGGCCTTGTCCGGGGAATGGAAGATTGGAAGAGACAGACAATGAAGAGGAAGGAAGCGGCATTGGCCTTCAGTTAGGTACCATCCCGGTACGTGCCTGGAGAAGAAGTGGGAAACCACAGGAAAACACTTAGAGAATGGTTGAGGAAGGAATCGATCCACATATACTCAGTTGACTTCCGAAGGATGAGTGGACTCCGTTCCTGCCCTCGTACTACTTTTCAAATTTCGTGGCAGAGCCTGGAATCGAACCCGGGCCTCCGGGGGTGGCAGCTAATTACACTAATCACTACACCATAGAGGCGGATCATAACAATAATAATAAAATATAAAAGCCAAAAATGTAAGGATCTTATTCGTACAGATTATGAAGTCCTTGGAGGGGTGGTAGGTAAGGTGTTCCACTATCCGTAACCTCGGCACTTCATGGGGTAGGGTGGTTAGCTCTACGCCCGGCCGCCTTTGTCCCCAGGAATTAACCTGGTACTCATTTGTGGTATAGGCTGAGTGAACCTCAGTGGCATGTGTTCCTCCGGAAGTGGAAAATTCTTTTCTAAAAATTTTCAGCTTTCTGATGTTGAATTGAACCCACGTCTCTCCGGGTGAACCGAGCAGGCCTTGACCGCTTCGGCCAGGCAGCCCCCAATAATAATAATAATAATAGTAATAATAATAATAGTAATAATAATAATAATAATAATAATAATAATAATAATAATAATAATAATAATAATAACAATAATAACACTTGTTCCGATGTATCTGTGGAACAGCAGAGTTAAAAGAAGGTGCGGGCTGGAATGGGTCTAACTACAAGTGCGAAAGATGAATTTAAAAGTTAAATAAAGGTTATACTTTCAATAGACAACAAGAGTTAACAAAATTTTACATATAATTTGCCAACTTAACAAGTCAACGACAAGCCAAAAACAGGAACAAAGAAATCCCACTATTTAAGGGGTTATTACAAGATATGGGCTTCAAGCCCCAAGTATAATTTCTGAGCTCTCAGCTCACAAACACAAAATACCAAAGGGCAGAAAACCCTTAATTACATGGAGCATTAGCTCCCGACTTTACATCTCAAGCCTCGCTAAGGCACTTTTACCTCAACACCATAAAGAACTGACCCGCTCTCGATCTTTCAAGCCTATTTAAGAGGCCATAAACTAACTTTACACTAACTGCCCTCGAGGCACACTTAGAGTGAAACAGGGGTATCTAATACCCAACCTACAGGGCCTTTGCATGAAGAAAACAAAACATCAGGATGAGTTACTGGCCCAAAGTACAGAAAGAACTGGAGGCGTGAATTTGCACTCCGAAATACACTTTTTAAAACCTAAGTGGCTCTAGGCCGATACACAGGGGCTAATCCCAATCTATGGAGGTGACTAGTATACAAGATAAATTTAACACATTAAGAAGGAAGAGAAAAACGGTTATGAAAACATAGTCACCTCAAATTCAAAATGAAGAGGAGCTAGAGGGGGTAAAGCACTCTCTATCCCCGAATTCAAGTTCAAGAAAACTGAAGTTTATCAGGAAAAGGGTTTACATGTTTAATAGGTTACATATTAAAGGTTGCGAACCCTCCGCGAGAGTTAGACTGCTGAGCTAGCAAGAAATAAAGATGCTAAAAGGCCATTACCTTGTTGAAGATCTGCTGTCTGAAGAACGAGGCGCTTCCCGCCCCCTGCTACATATTCACACACTGAGTTAGATGTTATACTAGTGGCCCGGAGACAAGAAAATCAGCAGTTTTATACCCTCGTGGAAAATTCGAGACCTTTCATGAATAATTAAGACACACACCCTCAACTTTATTGGATAGCTTAGAGCTACATATCCATATCGAAGAAGACATACATGATTGGCTGAGAATTAATTAAAGAAATTCGGGATTGGCTAAGTTCAAACCTGGCGGAAGGAAGGGTTAATATTGCCAACCCAAAAATAAAAGAACAAAATTTAGTAAAGACAACAACTTTTGAATACAAAATTTCTTCAAGAAGGTTCATTCCTTTGCACCAGAGTGCATGATCATAGTTTTTGGTAGAGACATCTGTTAGAGAATGTCCACACTTCTTGATCAATGATAAACAAAAGCACATCAAAATTCACACAGAGCCATCTTCGGAGAAACTGTTGAGTTAATACAGTTTTTTAAAGTTTAGGCTTTCTCCTGTAGAGGAGTTTCAATTGACGCAATATTTGAACTAGCGGCGTGGAGGTGTACCGCCCGGTATAAATAATAATAATAACAGAAGGTATATGGTTCCCATTGTGTACGGGAAGGAGATGTCCACCAAACGTTGACTGGAACATATTAATAACAAGCTGCCTGCCGAAATCGAAAGTTGATAAACAGTACTTCCACTTCTGAGGAGCATTCGGCATGCTACAGATATGAGCTCTAAGTAAATTCCAGAGACCAATAGTGACCGGTCATGTCAGCTAACCGGTTAATTCCCCCACAGCTTCGAGGAAGCAAAGAGTCAAAGGCTTGACGCCCCCGCCATGGTCCCTAATGATCTGTTACACGGACAGTTTGGGCAAGTTGTAAAAGCAGATGACAAATATTAGGAAGTGATTATTTAAGTCTCCAGGTTTTATTATTCATTTTAATAAGCAAGGAAACCGTTTTCCGCTTTCCCTTAACTGGAAACCTACTGTATCTTGAAAGCTTCACTTCTATGGTTAAATAAACGGCAGTAAACAGAACACTTACTTACTGTAATCTACTACGAAATTGGTTGCCTGGTGCCCATGACCGTTAGGGTTTGACACTGTAGTTAGCTGGTTCGAGTCCCATTTGCGGAAGGAAGAGTCATCATCAAATGCTGGTCATCACGATATACTGTATGAGGTGGTGGTATGCAATTTCTAATCAATTGAATGCGTACCAAAAGCCTGGGTTCATTTCCAAACATCTCCACAGTGTTCACATTGTATTGAGCGCATACGCCTATGACATCCATCGGATGGCGACCTTGAGCCTGAGCTGAACCCTTGGTGTTATTCCACAGTAATAGACAACGTGACGATACCCGGGTTCACAGTCTCCCTACTTGGCATTCATCATCACCAACACACACCCAAAATCGCAGGTCACCTTTGGGCGTCAAATAGAAAGACTTGCTCCAGTTATCTGATGAGGCTACAATCAATCAATCAATCAATCAATCAATCAATCAATCAATCAATCAATCAATCAATCAATCAATCAATCAATCAATCAATCAATCAATCAATCAATCAATCAATCAATCAATCAATCAATCAATCAATCAATCAATCAATCAATCAATCAATCAATCAATCAATCAATCAATCAATCAATCAATCAATCAATCAATCAATCAATCAATCAATCAATCAATTTGTAATAACATTTTTCTGCTTGCCAAAGCAGCACCGGTAAATGCATAATCGGTTCATTTCGGAGTACTGGGGTCGAATTCCCATCAGAAAGATTAGAAGTTCTTCCGAAGAAACGGATGACACAAAGGTTAAGTCAGTCTACCAGGAAAGTGTTCCAGTTTTGTTATTTAAAAAACAGTGCCGTCGGTCACTGGTCTAACAATTTGGTGCTGAAGTTTGGAACAGAGAGAATATTTGCTTTACTCTTTTCCAGCGGCTTTTGAAGCCTGCACGAAGATAGCCTTACTTCATCATACATTAGAGGCTAAGCCTTGTCAACACCACAATTCTCCTCTCAATGCCGCTGTTCTCTTCACTTCCTTGTAATCTTAACATCCCATCAAGTCTTCCTTGGTCTTCCTCTTAGTTCCTTCCTGGTGTTTTCTTCAAGGACGTTTAGTAGGAATGAGCAACAAGTTTATCTTCCTTCCTTCCATATCCTTTATCAGTCTGCGTTGTCCATTGATTTCCTTTAGAACATCTCCATTCGTTCTTTTTTGAGTCTATCATGCCTTGTTATTTCCCTCCAAATCATATTTCAATTGCTTCCAAGGAATCTTTTTCCCAAAGTCCAGCTCTCACAACCGTAATGTAGTAAACTCCAGCCTTTCTTGTTTCTAAAGTTATATCGGTAATTGCTAAAGGATTTTTTTAAAGACCTGTTCAGCAACATCTATTCGCCTTTTAATTTAATTTCGTTGTTGCATCTATTGTCTTCAATAATAATAATTATAATTTCGTGTGGCTATTTCTAGCCGAGTGCAGCCCTTGTAAGGTAGACCCTCCGATGAGGGTGGCGGCATCTGCCATGTGTAGGTAACTGCGTGTTATTGTGGTGGAGGATAGTGTTATGTGTGGTGTGTGAGTTGCAGGGATGTTGGGGACAGCACAAACGCCCAGCCCCCGAGCCATTGGAATTAACCAAAGTAGTATAATAGGCGGGTTCAGCGGCCTCCTCCTCCTCCCGCTGGAAATTTGAATTCTGGCGGGAAATTTGAATTTTGGCGGGAAATTTGAATTTTGGCGCGATATTTGAATTTGTAAACAAAGCCACGTGCTTTTTGACAGCTGTCATTGACAACAACGCATCGCTAACCTCACTGCTGCCATCTTGACGGGCCTAAAGCTCAGTGGTACCAACTTAACCTAACTAGCGCGAGGTAAACAAAGCCACGTGCTTTTTGACAGCCACGTGCTTTTTGACAGACAACAACGCATCGCTAACCTCACTGCTGCCATCTTGACGGGCCTAAACCTCAGTGGTACCAACTTAACCTAACTAGCGCGAGGTAAACAAAGCCACGTGCTTTTTGACAGACAACAACGCATCGCTAACCTCAGTACTGCCATCTTGACGGGCCCAAACCTCAGTAGTACCAACTTAACCTAACTAGCGTGTGGTAAACAAAGCCACGTGCTTTTTTGACAGCTGTTATCCGCCATCTTTAATCCAGAGAGAACAGTGCTGCAATCTATGTAATGGCGGCAAATTCCACGTGCTCTTGTTTGGAAACAAATCAACATGCTTTTTTTTTTGACAGCTGTCAACCGACATCTTTAATCACCGTGCTGCTCTCTTTAGCTACTTATCTTTGACAGCTGTCATCCGCCATCTTTAATCCAGAGAGAACAGTGCTGCCCTCTATGTGGTGGCGGTAAATTCCACGTGCTCTTGTTTGGAAACAAATCAACATGCTTTATTTTGACAGCTGTCAACCGCCATCTTTAATCACCGTGCTGCCCTGTTTAGCTACTTACCTTTGACAGCTGTCATCCGCCATCTTTGATCCGGAGAGAACAGTGCTGCCCTCTATGTGGTGGCGGCAAATTCCACGTGCTCTTGTTTGGAAACAAATCAACATGCTTTTTTTTTGACAGCTGTCAACCGCCATCTTTAATCACCGTGCTGCCCCCTCTTTAGCTACTTACCTTTGAAATGTGGTGGTGGTAAATTTTAAGCGCTCTTGCTTGGAAACAAACCGGCAATTTCGTTAGCTGTCATCCGCCATCTTTAATGAGTAGAGCACCGTGCTGCCCTCATGCGGGGCAATTTCGTTAGCTGTCATCCGCTCGCATACCCGCAGTGATGCATGTTTAGACTTGAACACACACATACTACTGTTCAAAACTTATTACAACTTGAACTGCATACTAGTGTTCGATGTTGTTGAACACTGCATTGTATAACTAGAATCGAGCACTGTTTAGAAAGAAAAACAAAATATCTTCTCAACATACTTACTAACTGCTCTTCTTCCTCTATCAAGCTACATCTCTATCGAACGTTCATTGCAAAAGCAAGAGTATTGCAAGTTTAGACTTGAACACATACTACCGTTTATAGTTCGATGTTGTTGAACAAAGTATTGCAATCAAACACTGTTTAGAAAAAGAATTCTCTTCTCAACATGAGCTAGACAATAACATACTTACGAATCTGCTCAACACCTTCTTTCTTGCTTTTCTTCTTTGAGTAATAAACAAAAACTCTATCTTGCAAATAAGGAGCGGGAGGAAGGTAATACATAATCTAAAATAAAAGAATATGCCAATTTTACATTATTTATTTACATCTTGTATGTACAAGTTTTATCTCGAATCATTTTACCCTAGTGATGTTTGCGTACTTCTCGATGCAATTATTGAATGTACAAGTTTAAACTTGCCGTACTACGCTCTCAGCGTACCTCTCCCTACAATATGTACAGTGAATTGTGATGTAAGACAGCGTAACGTAAGTACACACCTCTAACATAATGTTTACATCTGCTTTATGTAAAGTAGTACCGATCAATACTACTATGCCCCCAGGCTAGAGTGTTGGTAGAATTTGGAATGACAAACCGTTTGCAATCATCACTATTAAGGGCTACCTTACTAATTAAATGAGTGTACAACTGGTGCTTCTTGCTTCTAATGACAGACATTTGCTTATGCAAAACAGGTGGATTACTTTTAATGCAATTGTTATAGTTTTCAAAACTTAGCTGATTCTGAACGACATTCTTTTTAACCCCCTTCAATCTCTTTATTTGTAATTCATTTAAGAGTTTTATGCAATACGACTTGGATTTAGTACCTACAAATGAATCGATAATATTCCCAGCACATTCATCTTTCATTTTACCTAGAACCTTTTTGTTCACTAGCGGTAGATGATATTGATTATTTGCAGGATAGTTACTTGTATCAAACGTACCAAAGTCTGGCTTTATATCATTGTAATAGTCATCAGTTTTGATTTGATAAATAAACGAATCGGTATCTGTGTAGAGCAATTGCGCATTATGCGCGTACTTCTTCATCATATAATCGTAATGGAATTAATACATGAGTGTTTTAGCCAATTCAAGTACTGCGAAACCGACGTAGGTAGGTTTGTCATACTTAACCTTAACACGATTAATCTGTATAATAACTAAATTCTCATGTATGATGGTGCAGCTGTGGAAATTTGGTTTACTTATTAAATAGTTAGCACCATACCTTTTCTTAATATTTTCCCAGTTTGTAATCAATTTTACATCAACGCGTTTGTCAACATTTTCCATAGTCTTACCAAACACACTGTTATTCATGAGCTTGTAGAAATCTTTTTCAAACTCGTTAACCGCATTCGTTCTTAAATTATTGTTCAGATCGATATATGGCTTTAGCCACGGTGACTGATTAAATTCTAGTACTCGATGAATTTTGGATAACTTCAAACCATGCTGCAAACACTGTTTTAAATTTCGGTAATGAATGATATACTTAGATTTATCGCATAAATTAGCAATTAGCATTTTCGTCGTTGATGTGATGTACGGGGGCTTCATATTTTCAGGGCAGAACGGTAGGTCATTATGAGAAGCGTGTAACTCTTTAGGATACTGTAAGTCAACTTCGAGGAAATAGCCTTTATCAGCTTCATCGCCTAGGGCGTGCAGCTGTAAAGCATCAATTTCGCACTGCGTTAGCCAGCGGAAACCACTCACCGGTAGATGCTGACTCATCGCCCACCCATACTGATTATTAGCATCGAGATAAACGATATACTGAGATTTCTGACTAGAATCAAAACTCGGCATGTACTTATTATTTGCCTTGGAATACCGCCCGCTGCACTGACTTAGACCACCTCGAATAGATGATTTTATAAAGTGCACCATATCAATATCAGTTAGCAGTTCCGAATTCACCTGCGTGTATTTTAACATCGCGTCCCAACTTAACCCAGGCGCAGTAAAATACTGACATGGGTCAAGGCTGTAGGTTTTCTTGCAAACACAGCGAAAATTTTCAAAAACATCAGCTAACAAAAGTACATCTGTCTTTAAATATAAATCGGAGTATTCACCCAGCGTTTGAATGTGGAACTGCTCCCAGATATGTTGTGCATGTAAATAGTCATCATCACTAATATCTGCTGAATTCAGCGAGCTGTAAAAGGATTGTTTCGATGGTAAGGCACGTTCTTCGAGGCGTTCTAAGCAGTCGAGATATTCATAACAAAAAACACCCTTACGCCGAAGTAAATTAAACTGCGCTTCTTCGGGAAAAACGCGTCGAATTTCCGTAAATTGTTCAGGCTGTAAATGACTAGAAAGTTTATCGAGGCTACTCGCCATAAAGCGAAACGAGTCAAGGAATCTCAGTTTTATAGAATGCTCAGCATCTACTTTTACAGACTTTGCAAACGCAATGTACCGCTCTTTATTCTGAGGGATTATATCTACTTTTTCATCTGAAGCTCCAAATTGTGAAATGATGAAATGAGAGTCGTAACCAGATAAGTTATGAAAAATTACAGGGATAAATTTAGGAACTCTATACTTAAGATTACAGCTATAATGAGCGGCACATCTGTAGAAACCAGTTAAATGATCATGATCAAAACTTTAGGGTCATTTTCGGAAAATTCCCCATCACAAATGCTACACTTTGTAGCACGTTCATGATCATTTAACTGAATTTCGGTGAGTGGCTTCATAGGAATATTACTATTTAGAATACGACCAAGACGAACTGCATCACTTTCAAGTCTTTCTAAAAATACTTTAGCAGCATCATGTCCTCGATACAGCTCTAACTTGTTAAGCGTACTATCGTAACTACACTTGATGTAATAAGCGAAGCTATACGGGACATGCATGTGCGTAGTATTAGTGAAAGAGTTGTCAGGATTAGGTAAGCATGTGTTGCATGGCGTGAGGATAGCTTCAAAGTCTGCATAAATCACGAACGGTACCCACATCTACTTGTGAAAATTTGTAAATTTTAAAACTTTATTGCCTGTAGTAGGTATCTCTGTACGTACATGATTGCAGTCATTCTTGGAATGCTTCATTAACTGATCTTCAGTTCTAAAATACTGCAAGCATCCATCACATAGCAACTTTTTACGCCTATCTTTTGACAACTGACTGCCAACAAGTCTACTCAGATTTTTAATCCAGCAAAAGTGGCTATTCTCACTGTTTTCAATATAGAGTAAGTTAACATGAGTACTCTTCTTATGACATGTATAATACAGAGGACCTACTACAGACTTTTTCTCTACACCATACACATTAATGCTAATGTTATTTAGTTCCTCAAAGCGCTTAATATCCTTTATCTGCACAGGAAATTCTATACTATCGAAATTTAGTTGCGTTGAATAGTGTGGATACGATGATGTTCTCTTAGCTACGTTTGATTCAGCAGGATTTAAAGCCGACATCACCGCCCATGCAAAACATGCTTCATCATTGTTTTGGATGTTTACAACAGCTTTTCTTTGCTGAATCCATGTCGGCAGCTCGATGTGCGAAGATCCACGCATAGGATTGTACTTATTGATGTTAACTTCTAGATACATTATTTCAACTAAAGCCCACCCTGATTCCTTTTCCTGAAATTCCTCGCTCTTAGTTGAAATAATGTTAGAGACATCCCTAAGTACATCACCAAAATTAGTCGACTCACTTATGACAAAATTCTTCGTATTAAATGATTTAATGTCCGTTATTTCGGATTAATCCGTGCTTTTAATGTACAAGGCGAAAAGTTCAAAATTAACTTTAAATAAACTATGATTAGACAAAGATTTAGCAAGAAGCTGTTGTACATCCGGTTGAACGCAATTTAAAAAGTTTGAAGTGCTCTGAACCTTTTGACTGGTGCGAATTCTGTAACTAGCAATCCTACTTTTAAATGCTGTATTAATTTCCTCGATGTTTGCGTTACTACCACTTCTACACGCATTACTTTTATGCGCATTACTCCGTAAGTGTCCCTGAAAATGCGAAGATGGTACATCGGTGTTACAGTGCTCGCAGTGAATAGTTTGAAGTTCATGATTTTTTCTAGGTTTTTTACTACTAGTACTTTCTACAGCTACATCAGTAACTGCACGCTTTTTCCCTACTACGACCTGAGGGCAAGTAGATATTTGCTGTACCTCTACTAAGTGAGCCTCGTATCGCTCTACGTTAGCGAAATACACACTACAAACTTTACATAAAGCAGATGTTATGCTAGGGTGTTTTGATTTCATATGGCGCATGAAGTTATCTCGCCTTGTAAATGTTACATTACATTCCTCACAGCAGGGGAACATCTGAAAAGAGAACGACCAATAGAGATTAGGCGAAAGATACGATGTTCGGAAGAAACCAAGTTTCAACGTATAGAGGTCGGACATGGGTGTGTGTTTGAAATTATAAATTTAACCTCGTCTATAGCATGAGGATTGAAGAGAACAACTATTTATCAATAGACTTAAGCTACGATGGTTTAGAAGAAACCAAGTTTCAGCCTGTTGAGGACAGACATAGCTATGTGTGTGTTTGAAATTATAAAATTAACCTCGTCTATAGCATGAGGATTGAAGAGAACGACTATTTATCAATAGACTAAAGTTATGATGTTTTAGAAGAAACCAAGTTTCAGCCTGTTGAGGACAGACATAGCTATGTGTACGTGTTTGAAATTATAAAATTAACCTCGTCTATAGCATGAGGATTGAAGAGAACGACTATTTATCAATAGACTAAAGTTATGATGTTTTAGAAGAAACCAAGTTTCAGCCTGTTGAGGACAGACATAGCTATGTATGTGTTTGAAATTATAAAATTAACCTCGTCTATAGCATGAGGATTGAAGAGAACGACTATTTATCAATAGACTCAAGTTACGATGTTTTAGAAGAAACAAAGTTTCAGCCTGTTGAGGACAGACATAGCTATGTGTGTGTTTGAAATTATAAAATTAACCTCGTCTATAGCATGAGGATTGAAGAGAACGACTATTTATCAATAGACTAAAGTTACGATGTTCGGAAGAAACTAAGTTTCAGCCTGTTGAGGACAGACATAGCTGTGTGTGTGTTTGAAATTATAAAATTAACCTCGTCTATAGCATGAGGATTGAAGAGAACAACTATTTATCAATAGACTAAAGTTACGATGTTTTAGAAGAAACCAAGTTTCAGCCTGTTGCGGACAGACATAGCTATGTGTGTGTTTGAAATTATAAAATTAACCTCGTCTATAGCATGAGGATTGAAGTGAACGACTAAAGTTACGATATTTTAGAAGAAACCAATATTCAGCCTGCTGAGGTCAGACATAGCTATGTGCGTGTTTGAAATTATAAAATTAACCTCGTCTATAGCATGAGGATTGAAGTGAACGACTAAAGTTACGATATTTTAGAAGAAACCAAGTTTCAGCCTGCTGAGGTCAGACATAGCTATGTGCGTGTTTGAAATTATAAATTTAACCTCGTCAATAGCATGAGGATTAAAGAAAATGACTATTTATGAATAGACTAAAGTTACGATGTTTTAGAAGAAACCAAGTTTCAACGAATAGAGGTCAGACATACCTTAAAATCTTCGCGCTGCAAACTGTTACTCGGATGAATAAAATGCGTGCGTTCAAGCCTGAAACTCGAATGATAATATTCTTGTCGCACCTAAACAAGAACAAACATATATGAATGTAGTGTAGGGTACATCAGTTAGCCTAGCTATCTTTACAACTCAAAGTTCGAAAACATACCTTAAAAATGCATGTGCTGCAGACTGTTACTCGGATGAATAAAATGCGTACATTCAAGCCTGAAACTCGAATGATAATATTCTGGTCGTACCTAAAAGAAAAGAACAAACATATATGAATATAGTGTAGGGTACATCAGTTAGCCTAGCTATCTTTACAACTCAAAGTTCGAAAACATACCTTAAAAATGCATGTGCTGCAGACTGTTACTCGGATGAATAAAATGCGTACTTTCAAGCCTGTAACTCGAACGGTACCTAAAAAAGAAAAGAACAAACATATATGAATGTAGATGTCTATTACCTAGCGTAGAAGTTGCTTTGCAAACAGTAACTAACAGTTCTGACTTACCTTAAGATAAAGGCTGAAGAATAATATTCACAGCAGACAGTACTTAGACGGGAGATGTGTACGTGATAAACGCATACAGAGAACTGTGAGCGCTTCACGCAGACTGCAGCGAGTCAATATGCTGCTTGTTATCAAGCGGATGTGAAAGTCGCTGACAACTGCAGTACAGTCGGAACTAAATGTTTATGCAACAAGAGCTCTCCTGAAGGTCTTACACTGAGTTCTGCAGGCTGACGTATTTAAGCCGGAATCGAACCTGCTGTTGATGCCGAGGTGTTAGAATTTAAGAGTTCTGCCGCGGATCGAGCCTTGGAATGTTAGCGCGCGATCCTCGACTTCTGGACTTAAACGGGAGGGTACTAAGCTACATCCGCGGTATTCCTTACCTGCAGGCACTTAAAAGTATTGAGCTAAAACTACATTTAGCTAGATCATGTAATTACACGTTATGACGATCGCGCAGGCCCCTCGCCTAGCATTTGCTATTTTTTACGGCTTCTAACAGTAGGAGTTCGAACCCGCTATCTTCCGAAGTAGCGAGAATGATTGAAGAGTGTTGAGGGTGATTCATTTGTCGGATGGCGGCGTTAAGCTGTGTGCATTCTTCTTCGGTAGGAGTAGGCTATGTACCGGTACCGGGACATCTAGTTATAAAACCCGCTACAACAAATTTATCGCGTATACTGCGATTTAAAATCCTAGTCAGGAAGGGTAACCGGTCGTAAAACTATGGTGTATGATCTAAGAGGCGGGGTGTGCAAAAAAGCTAGCATTAAGTAACGGGTGTTGATGGGGGGCGTTAAACCTTGCGCAGACTCCTTCGAAAATGATTTTGAGTACAAGACGTTGATGGTGATTCATCTGTCGGATGGAGGTGATAAGCCTTGTGCAGGCTTCTTCGGTAGGAGTACGCTATGTGCCGGTACCGGGACATCTAGTTATAAAACCCGCTACAACTGATTTGTCGCGTATACTGCGATTTAAAATCCTAGTCAGGAAGGGTAACCGGTCGTAAAACTATGGTGTATGATCTAAGAGGCGGGGTGTGCAAAAAAGCTGGCATTAAGTAAGGGCTGTTGATGGGGACGTTAAACCTTACGCAGACTCCTTCGAAAATGATTTTGAGTACAAGACGTTGATGGTGATTCATCTGTCGGATGGAGGCAATAAGCCTTGTGCAGGCTTCTTCGGTAGGAGTAGGCTATGTGCCGGTACCGGGATATCTAGTTATAAAACCCGCTATAACAAATTTATCGCGTATACTGCGATTTAAAATCCTAGTCAGGAAGGGTAACCGGTCGTAAAACTATGGTGTATGATCTAGGAGGCGGGGTGTTCAAAAAAAGCTAGCATTAAGTAAGGGCTGTTGATGGGGACGTTAAACCTTATGCAGACTCCTTCGAAAATGATTGTGAGTACAAGAGTGTTGAGGGTGATTCATTTGTCGGATGGAGGCGTTAAGCTGTGTGCAGGCTTCTTCGGTAGGAGTAGGCTATGTGCCGGCACCGGGCTTTACCCTCTCCCTACGGTAGTATAATACATTCTTAGGTAGTTTCGAGGGCGTGCAAAAAAAAAGCCAGCATTAAGTAAGGGCTGTTGATGGCAGGTGTTAAACCTTGTACAGACTCCTTCAACAAGAGTAGCCTACATGCCGGCGCCGTGCAGGCTCTTTCGATAGGAGTGGGCTATATGCTGGCACTGTGTTTTAACCTCTCCGTACAATCATGATATTTTATGTTACGAGCTACGTGAGTTACAAGTGGCTTATCAGCACACAGTGCCTTCGTTCAAGGTTAGTGCAACCGGAAGATGCGTGTACAATTTCAGCCAACACATGCATTCCGCACTTCGCTCTGAATGCCTGCGCCGATACAACTTCAAAGACTGTGGAACAAAAAAATGTAACCTATAGCCTACAGTTTAGTTTAGTGTGCATGCCTCTCACCCGGCAGTCTCGGGTTCGATTCTCTTGGGATTAAAAATATGTTTAAATCGCAAGAATTTGTTTTAAGACTAGTTGCCCTTCCTGACGCAAAACTGGCAGTATCTAGCCTCTTACATCATACACTATTGTTTTCGACCGGTTGCCCTTCCTGACGTCAAAGAACTCGGATTAAGAATCTGTTTTACAACTTCTAACACGAGAATCGGGGATTTACAGCTAGATGCTCTTCTTAGATTTTAAATCGCTGTATCACGAACTCTTGTTTTACAGCCGGATGCCCTACCTGACGCAAAACTAAGATTTTAAATCGCAAGAAATTGTTTTAAGATTAGTTGCCCTTCCTGACGCAAAACTGGCAGTATCTAGCCTCTTACATCATACACTATTGTTTTCGACCGGTTGCCATTCCTGACGTCAAAGAACTCGGATTAAGAATCTGTTTTACAACTTCTAACACGAGAATCGGGGATTTACAGCTAGATGCTCTTCTTAGATTTTAAACCACTGTATCATGAACTGTTGTTTTAGATGCTCTTTTAACACGAGAATCTTGGATTTACAGCTTAAAGATGGCGGATGACAGCTGTCAGAAAAGCATATAGGTTTGTAAAGCATGTTGAATTTACCGCCACCACATAGAGGGCAGCACGGTGATTAAAGATGGCGGCTGACAGCTGTCAAAAAAAGCACGTTGATTTGTTTCCAAACAAGAGCACGTGGAATTTGCCGCCACCACATAGAGGGCAGCACTGTTCTCTCTGGATTATAGATGGCGGATGACAGCTGTCAAAGGTAAGTAGCTAAAGAGGGCAGCACGGTGATTAAAGATGGCGGTTGACAGCTGTCAAAACAAAGCATGTTGATTTGTTTCCAAACAAGAGCACGTGGAATTTACCGCCACCACATAGAGGGCAGCACTGTTCTCTCTGGATTAAAGATGGCGGATGACAGCTGTCAAAGGTAAGTAGCTAAAGAGGGGGCAGCACGGTGATTAAAGATGGCGGTTGACAGCTGTCAAAAAAAAGCATGTTGATTTGTTTCCAAACAAGAGCACGTGGAATTTGTCGCCACCACATAGAGGGCAGCACTGTTCTCTCTGGATTAAAGATGGCGGATGACAGCTGTCAAAGGTAAGTAGCTAAAGAGGGCAGCACGGTGATTAAAGATGGCGGTTGACAGCTGTCAAAAAAAAGCATGTTGATTTGTTTCCAAACAAGAGCACGTGGAATTTACCACCACCACATAGAGGGCAGCACTGTTCTCTCTGGATTAAAGATGGCGGATGACAGCTGTCAAAGGTAAGTAGCTAAAGAGGGCAGCACGGTGATTAAAGATGGCGGTTGACAGCTGTCAAAAAAAAGCATGTTGATTTGTTTCCAAACAAGAGCACGTGGAATTTGCCGCCTCCACATAGATTGCAGCACTGTTCTCTCTGGATTAAAGATGGCGGATGACAGCTGTCAAAGAGCACGTGGCTTTGTTTACCACACGCTAGTTAGGTTAAGTTGGTACTACTGAGGTTTGGGCCCGTCAAGATGGCAGTACTGAGGTTAGCGATGCGTTGTTGTCTGTCAAAAAGCACGTGGCTGTCAAAAAGCACGTGGCTTTGTTTACCTCGCGCTAGTTAGGTTAAGTTAGTACCACTGAGGTTTAGGCCCGTCAAGATGGCAGCAGTGAGGTTAGCGATGCGTTGTTGTCTGTCAAAAAGCACGTGGCTGTCAAAAAGCACGTGGCTTTGTTTACAAATTCAAATATCGCGCCAAAATTCTAATTTCCCGCCAAAATTCGAATTTCCTGCCAGAATTCAAATTTCCCGCGGGAGGAGGAGGAGACCGCAGAACCCGCCTATTATACTACTAACCAATGAAGGTTAAAATCCCCGTCCTGGCCGGGAATCGAACCCGAGACCCTCTGAACCGAAGGCCAGTACGTTGACCATTCAGCCAACGAGTCGGACATTATCTTCAATTATAATGTTCCTAAGCGAGAGAAATGTAACACTTGTTATACTTTTTCATTTCCTATTCTTATGTTTACATTAACTCACCGTGCTTGTATATTTTATAAGTAGTAGATGCAACCTAGTCGACGTATTAGTTTTCACAATTTTAACAGGTTAACCATCTAGCGGATATGAGTGGCAGCAGAAGAGATCGAACGCAGTTCAATTTACAACAGTCGTTCAATCTAATATTGTTAATAAAACTGTGCTTTAATGCTCAAAAGTGTAATTTTATACGGAATCGTTAGAGTTACAAAGTGAATGAATAGGATCTTTTTTGTAGTAAGCTGAATTCTAAAGAAGCCTACACATCCTGGGCTTTTTGTGTGATAGTATGAACCATTTGACCATTAATGCATTTTTCAGCGGACAAAACACGAACAAATTCAGTAAATACCAACATATCAATTACCAACGTTTTGAAAAGGTTAAGTTTCGGGAAGTCAGAATACGCCTGCGTTTGAAATGATTATTTGAAATATAACTATCTGTTAGGTCATCAGCCATGGAGGCTGGTTGGATCTTCAAATAGCACCACTAAGGGTTATGCAGATATAAGGAAACTGCCAAAAAACCAGTGGCGGCAAAAAATGAGGCGTTCTAGAGAAAATGAGGAGTGAAGTCGTTTGCCATTGATTTTCTCACTGGCCTAGAAAGTGCTATTACAGCACGACTGACTCTATGAGCAACATGTTTCATAACACTGACACACTGGTTGTGCTCTAATGTCATTACTCAGCACCACACATACCCCAGCAGCTTCCATATTTTCACAGCCATGCTGGGACATGGGTGGGATCTACACTTTGCTCTGGCCTGTGCCAAGATATTAATGAAAAACTACTATATCCACCAAGAAATGACAGAAGGCAGATCTGAAATATATCCACACAAAAATTCATTTCAATTACAATTGTTCCAGTTGTTTTGACGTGGTTGAGACAGTAATAGCAGACTCCATCTCATGTTCAGCTTATGTGAAATGTTACGGATACTTTCGCAAATACTTTGTAGTATATTTTCAGGTCGATATTTAGAAGAAACTTATCAGTCATGACACAATTCCTTCTGAGTATGGTTTTAAAAGATGGCATGAAATCCGCCCAGCAGTTTAGACATAATGAATTTCAGAGGGTAGACAGAGATATGTAATTTCGTTTTATGTAGAGAGACATTAAATAGTTAAATAATTCGTACTGAATAAAATACTTAATATATGGTGTTAAAATGCATGGATTGGAACTACGTTTACATTCTGTCTAATCCACAAAGTACAGGCAAACTAAAAACCACACTAAATTATTCAGTGCACTGTAAAATGTTGATTGATTAACGTGCACAGTTGAATACTAAATTATTAAACAATGAATTAGTTCAATATATGAACTGTTAACATTTGGCTCGAATGCTATTTTCATAGTCAGATAATAAATATGAGGCAGTAAGTGAAACAGTAGTCTCAGTAATACCTACAGAGACCAACGTCTTAGTTTCTTAGAAAGTATTGGTTCAAAAGAAAGAATATAAAAACGGTTCAATAGCACAAGTCTTAGTCTGTTAGGTCATTAACTCGAAGGCTGTTTGAATCCTCAATTGGCAAAGTGTAGGTGGTTATAGGGTAACTACAAATACTAACGGTAGTGCTAAGAAAAGGCGTAACGTCGCCATAAGACCTATCTGTGTCGGTGCGACGTAAAGTAACTAGAAAAAAAAAAGAAAAGAAAAGAAAAGGCGTAATACGTAAGTTAACGTATTAAGTACATTTATCTCATTTCTAATTTAGTTTTTAATATTCTATGCAATACGAGAGTCATCCACAATGTTACTTGTTATCAGTAAAGCAGATCGAACACACTTGTGTGCGAAGTAGATGTTAAAATATGAATACGGTGGAAATAAACAAGGGGGCGGCTTTCTGGCCCCAGTGGCCAAACATATAAAAGTGGCTCAAAATTAAGAATAAATGTAAGAGATAAGGGACTAACGCAGGTGCATATATCTACAGTAATACGATGACGGACGGCACTATAAGGCACTTGCTGCGATTTTTAATTATTTTCAAATTTGAATTATTTTTCTATTCTTTGTTAAATATCAGATATCACTATTCTATTTTTATTGTTATGCTGTGTAATTTTAATATATTAAAATGATTAAAATTGTTAGAATACTAATGAAAATGTTTATTTCAATAATATATGCTAACAGTATTAGAGGGGCAATTTTTTGTCAGGTTATTAAAACAAAGCAGTTTTTTCATCTTAACCCTTCTATTGTTGCTGGAAACCAAAAAGTTATTTTCTCTAATTTTTTTCTTAAATTTTTAAAATTCAATATCCTTGGTCATTTCTTTCCGTCAATCATTAGTTTAACGTGTAGATTACATTTTTTTTTACGTTGTATATGTGTTTTTATACTTATTAGGTACGTAATGACGGCTTGGTATTTTGAAAATGTTCGAAATAATTTTTTTCGGCTCTGGAAGAGGAAGTGATATCGAGGAAATGGAAAGATATTCTGATATTTAATTATTCGATAATATCTGTCATTAACAAATTGCATGCGTACCAAATTCCAGTATAGATGTTAACTGTTCTGATACCTGATGACACTAAGCAGTAAGCGATATCTACGTCTTTGAAGAAATAGAACCTGGTATTCACAATGCTCTTCCTATACATTATTTTCCTTAAGTCTGATCACCCCTCCTAGCAACATATTGATATACAGTCCCTCAGAACAATTTTGGTTGTGTTCATTTTCCTTTGGATGCAGACTACGTCTTGTAGAAGCGTAAGAGGCATAAAGAGTGATGTGGAATTCTAAAATCGTAAACAGCATATAAAAAACTTACAATTATGTCAGAATTGTTATAGACCAATTCAGCACAACGTATACCACATCAAATTCTACCAATTCAGGAAATCATCTTCGAAATCGTACACTTTAGACTGTATCGGGCTTGAATACTGCGAGCATATCTTAGTATTGGACAATTATTAGGAGTTAGCCTGGATTAAGGTATATTTTCTGATGAAGTCTGTATTCTAAAAGAGGATTTCAGGAGTCTGAAGAATGAAAATATGACCAGTGTTGTAAATTGGTGGAAGTATTATTTCCTTTTTGCAGTCGGTTTTAAGTCGCACCGACACAGATAGGTCTTATGGCGACGATGGGGTAGAAAAGGCCTAGGAGTGGGAAGGAAGCGGCCGTGGCCTTAATTAAGGTACAGTCCCAGCATTTTCCTGGTGTGAAAATGAATAACGAAGGAAAACCATCTTCAGGGCTGCCGACAGTGGGGTTCAAACCCACTATCTCTCGGATGCAAGCTCACAGCTGCGCGCCCCTAACCGCACGGCCAACTCTCCCGTTAAGTATTATTTAAGATACAATTGATTCTGTTATATAAACTCCACATCTAAATAAAATAAGAGTTTTGTCTGTACATTGCTCAGAATTTTAAAAAAGAGATGGTATTTCTGTATCAGTAGTGTCCACAGTAACAAGGAAATGCACTTTTTAATTTCCCGTAATTTCTGTCTGTCTGTCTGTCTGTCTGTAGGCCTATGTACACGCATCAAGAGATAACGGCTAAAGAGAATTTAATGAAAATCAGTATGCGAAGTCGGGCAATTAGTAGCTACAATCTAGGCTATAAATAATTTTAATCACGCTGAGTGAAATGGTAGTTTAGGGGAAGGCCTAAAATTTAATTCTCAAATATTCATGTCATTAGTGGTCGCATCTTAATGAAAATTGGTATTTAAAGTCGGTGAATAATTCACTATAATCCATGCTATAACTAATTGTATTCACGCTGAGTGAAATGGTAGTTTAAGGGAAGGCCTAAAATGTAATTATCAAATATTCGTGTTATTGGTGGTCGTATCTTAATGCAAATCGGTATACAAATTTGGAGAATAAGTCGCTATAATCTAGGCCATAAATAATTTTATTCACGCTGAGTGAAATGGTATTTTATGGGAAGGCCTAAAATTTAATTCTCAAATGAAATGGTGTATGGGTTTACTTGCCGGGATATGCCCGAGGACTTCGGCTTGCCAGGTGCAGGTCTTTTGATTTGACTCCCGTAGGCGACCTGCGCGTCGTGATGAGGATGAAATGATGATGAAGACAACACATACACCCAGTCCTCGTGCCAGGGGAATGAACCAATGTTGCTTAAAATTCCCGACCCTGCCGGGAATCGAACCCGCGACCCCTGTGACTAAAGGCCAGGACGCTAACAATTTAGCCATTGATATTCATGTTATTAGTGGTCGTATCGATATAAATACTACATAACTAAATTTATATAGTATTAAATTTCCGATCATTTATGTCTTATACATTGTTAACATACCGGTTATTATCACAGAGATATTCAGGAATTTGGATTTTTCTTACCAAGTCCATATCAGCGCCGAGTCACAAGAAAATGGGTAAACAGAATTTAATGAAAATCGGTATGTAAATTCGGAGAATAAAGAACTATAGTCTACGCTATAAAGAATTCTATAAGACGCCCTAATATCACAAAGTAGAACGAAAACTAAATGTGAAGGCCTACAATATAGAAAGCTCATAAAATTGATCAAAAATAACATTACATTGATCATTGTTTTTTGTGATGTGCTTTGTGCCTTCTGTTGCCACTCATCTCCGATAGATAGGATTACGGCTGCGTACCGAGTATTTTAAAAAAAATTATCTTAGGTCTTATGGCGACGATGGGATAGGAAACTGCTATTATTGTGAAGGAAGTGGCCTTGGTCTTAATTAAGGTACAGCCAAAGCATTTGCCTGGTGTGAAAATGGGAAACCACGGAATACCATCTTCACGGCTGCCGACAATGGGGTTCAAATCCACTATCTCCCGGATGCAAGCTCACAGCTGCGAGCCCCAAACCACACGGCCAACTCGCCCCGTCGTACCGAATGTTTTTTTTGCTAGGGGCTTTACGTCGCACCGACACAGATAGGTCTTATGGCGACGATGGGATGGGAAAGGCCTAGGAGTTGGAAGGAAGCGGCCGTGGCCTTAATTAAGGTACAGCCCCAGCATTTGCCTGGTGTGAAAATGGGAAACCACGGAAAACCATCTTCAGGGCTGCCGATAGTGGGATTCGAACCTACTATCTCCCGGATGCAAGCTCACAGCCGCGCGCCTCTACGCGCACGGCTAACTCGCCCGGTCGTACCGAATGTAACAGCCTGCCTGAATATTGGCGGGAAGTAGGTGGGAGTTAGATAACTTTCTTCTTTAGTATGCCATAGCTCTGTTTCATATATTTTCTGACACTACTGGTACATAACACACTGGTTCATCATAGCAGTCCAGCTATTCAATCCCTACTCTGAGGCACTGATTTGAGTGAGCATTGTGCATATAATTATAACATAGATCGGCACCGCAGTACTGTTCGTTAAAAATGAAAAAAATGTGCGGTTTTTCATTTGATCGAGTATTTTATATGATAACATTGCTTTTAATCGCTACATTCCTACTGACGTTTTTGTAATGACCTATGTTGACTTCAGTTAGGAAAACCACAAATTCAATCTTTCTGAAAATCCCGTAGCGAAGCACGGGTACATTAGCTAGTAGTTTACTAAAGTTGTTCAAGGAGGGTTTGCTGTAACCTTTAGCAACGCTCGTGCAGAAATCATTTTGGGAATAATAAACGATCTCTAGACAGGAGAGAGAATTACACGCAGTCTTAGCCTTGTCAAAGCAGAACTTTGTAAAATGTCTCATCTGAAATTGCTGTACTCGGAGTTTCTTCCGTTCATAAAAGCAAATAAAACGAAATGTATTTCGAAAGTTCTACATTCAAGCAGTAAAAATTAATAGGCACACAGAATACAAATCTTGTCGTTTAATTACTTACAAAATCTTTATCACAGAAATAACCCTTTATAGGGCAGGATTTTTTTCTTTGGTTATGAGTATATTTTTATGTTTCTCTCAATCCTGAGTTGCAAACGAGTAGGTTGGAGCAGTTTTTAAGGCAATTTGCTCCTAAATTTGTTATATACGAATAAAATTAGGGTGGCTAAATATTTAGCCACCATCCATTCTGACCCACAACTTTCTGTACGTGGATGGTGGCTACTTATTTAGCCACCATCTTTATAAGAAGCCACAATTTTATTTTATTTTTAGGAACTTTTAAACAATACCGGTACCGTAGGACAAATACGAATAGTCTTTACAAATTTGGATGAACCTTGATGAGGGACTAGGAAAATTTTCAGGACCATCTTGTATGTCAATGTCATCAGTATCCATGGGATCAGCTGGTTCAATCTCTGACACATTATCGTACAATGCAGAATCATTGCTGCTTTTAGAACGAGTAGATGTATCTATCATCCGAGTTCTATATGCAACAGAATCTTTAGCATCACTATCCCCACGTTCCTTGGGGCCGTATGCTTGATCTGCTGAAACAGCATCTAGTAAGTCGAATAGCTCGCCTGCCGACATGTTTATTTACGTCCACGTAATTCTCCACGACGTATCTTGAAACACAGATGAGAAAATACGGATAGACAGATGTTTATAGCAGCTGAACGCAGTTATAATTATCGTTTATAGCATAAACATAGGCCTAGGCTACGGTTAAAAGTGATGTTATGTTTCGTCACTCGCCAACTCGGATAAAGGCGAAAATATTATCCTAGCGGATAATTTCCCACACTTAAGTCGCATATTGGTTACATACTTGTTTATTTCTGCATGCATGTTTACCTCACTCTATTCTATAACTATACGTGTTTCCTTTATAATGTAAAATAATTAGTTAGCAAGCGTAGTATTGTTTGGCGCAAAGTCAACAAAACAACTTCATAAAACAATGTACTTCTGAAGAGATCTGCTAACTTTTGGCAGAAGAAACTGTCTGAATATAAACTGAAGACACTGATATAGCCACAACTAGCAATTCAGATTTTGTTTGTTAGAAAAACAACATCGAATTCACTCCAATACAGCATAACCATGTTTTTCCACGGAGCCTTGATGGATGGTGGCAATATCCTTAGCCACCTCGATCGTATTCCAATCGCAGTTGCTTGCATAGCCTTCAAAATCTTCTTTACGGCTTACTATTTAGCCACTATCCGTTCAGGCATGCGGTTTATGGCGATGAAGGCCAAATTCAATGCAATGTTTTAACAATATGGACCTTTATGTGAGGTGGCTAAATATTTAGCCACCAACCTATAAGGGGTTAAATTCTCACGGCGTTTAGTATGATGCTCATCGGACAAAGCATTAGCACTGCCTTCGTGATGTCCAGGCCGTACTGTAACGAGCGCGGGAAAGCAATCAGCTGATCGTTAGGGGGGAAGTTAAGCACATGAGTTAGTAGAGTTAAACATAGATTTTCGCAGTTTTATTGAAATTTTTGACGATGGCCGCGTGTTCACTCAGATATGTGTGAGAATGAGTCGTCATCGACTGCATTATTAAGTGGAAAGTCGTTAATTAGTGAAGAAAACTTAGTGTGAGCGTATATTTATGTGAAGCTATAGGTTAAGAAGATCGTTCTTCAGTGTTTTAATTTTGTAGTTTATTTGTGTACAGTTATATTTATAGTGTAAAATTAATCGAGTTGTTGCATTCTGTGTTTTATTATTAACCACGAATTGTATATACTTGAATTGATCAGTGAGGAAAATCACCATGCCTAAGAGTTGCTGTGTGCCTGGCTGCAAAGCCAATTATAAACAAGGAGAGTACACTCCGGTATTAGTGTTTCCTTCTGATGAAGAACGAGTTAAGTTATGGAAGAAGGCTATTCCCAGGGGGAATTTAATAGTTAATCACAACACAATTGTGTGTATTAAGCACTTTCCTAAAAATCACATCCTGAGAGAAATAAGAGTGTCCCGTCCAGATGGTGAGTTAATTTATTTTAATTATGTCATAAACATGGGTAACATTAGGTAGGCCCTATATTTTTATGTAATCAGACCTACGGCTTATCTGAATTCGGTGTATTTGAAAATGCAAGTCTTATTTATGAGTATCACCGAGCTCGATAGCTGCAGTCGCTTAACTGCGGCCAGTATCCAGTATTCGGGAGACAGTGGGTTCGAACCCCACTGTCGGTAGCCCTGAAGATGATTTTCCGTGGTTTCCCATTTTCACGCCAGGCAAATGCTGGGGCTCTACCTTAATTAAGGCCACGGCCGCTTCCTTCCCATTCCTAGACCTTTCCTGTCCCATCGTCACCGTAAGACCTATCTGTGTCGGTGCGACGTAAAACAACTAGCAAAAAAATAATTTAAAAAATAAATAAATTATGAGTATCAAACAGCAGTGCGATTTATGTAAATCTTATCTTCTGACAGATTCAGGTCTTATTTAATAATTATCCCCGGAAGTAAGATATCTGAATTTCCTAAATCGAGGGGACTTAAAGTATCCATCAGACATGTCAATAGAACTTGGAATTGAGGTGTACAAAGTATTTTGTGTGTTAGTGTCAGATACACATAAGATGGTATTTCTAAATTCAGACGATCCTAAGTGTGTCACAAAATCCCTGGCTTTGGATTCAATGCAGTTGGCAGATTCCCTAGTCATGTGTGACTGCGGGAAGAAATTGGAAGACCTGGCCGGACAGTGTAGGCCTATATATATTTGGGTGAATATATTTTTAAATAAATTCACACCGACTTGTGTATTCAACAAAGTGCTTCAGAGAGAGCAGACCTACTCCATACTGGTGTAACTTCCTGTAAGAGGTCCAGGAAAGCTGCAGTGTGCATGGAGTGGAAACAGTGAGGTACAGAAATAATTTATATTTGTAATAAATAGTAATGGTAATTGGCTGCATGTTTTCTGTCAGTGTGTATGATGTGAATGTTCCAGTTGACCAGAAAATGGATAAAATCGCAAGGATATGTCTCAAAGTGTTAGGCTGTACTCACGCAAACGAACGTATATACGCGAGAAATAGAACGTTACGGAGAAGGATATGCACTGTATGTCAGAATTAACAAATATTTGAGGATAGGTTTTGGTTTTATAAGGTGTTAACAGTTCTTTAAGTAATTTAAACGAGTGTGTTATTCAAGCGGAGCGTATGCGTTTCGCCTTCAAGTCCCCCCCCCAAAGCGTGACGTCATCATAGGTACAGTACGGCCTGGACATTACGAAGGCAGTGGCATTAGTCACTCTACTACGCACGCACAGTTGGATCTTTAACATTGGCAGTGAACGAATCTCGTACCTCTACGTGAGCACAAGGCAGTAGCGATCAATGAATGTGTTACTGATGTTTCAAGTGGGCAGTGTACGTCAGCATGGATAGATGTAAGGATGTGACAGAGTGGCAAAAAGGGGCAATCGTGTCTGGACGTGTTCATGGTCATAGGGTGCGTGAAGTTACTGGATTTGTCGCTGTTTCACAGCGGACACAAGCTGTGGTGTACTACACGAGGCCATGAAACACGACGTCAGAATTATTGTGGTCGGGAAGAAATCCCGACTGAGAGGGACCAGAGACGCGTTTCATAGCTGGTGAATCAAAATCGCTTCCAAACCCGACAGGAATTGCTGCAGTCAGTGATTGAAGGTCCATCCCAACCTGTTAGCGAGCGAACATTGCAACGGGAACTACATTTGGAGTCGGTCACACAGCAAGAGGCCATTGCTCACAAAGGCACATAAAACTGCGCATCTTCAATCGGCTAGTAATCAGCGAAAGTCGATAGTAGCCGACTGGCGGAACGTAATGTGGTCTGACGAATCACGTTCTTGCCTGTATTCCAAGACACACATCGTCGAGTGTACCGAAGGACAAATGAAGCATTTCATCCTGGATGTGTGCAAGGTCAGGTTCAAGCCGCAGGCGGGTCTGCGATGTTTTGGGGGTGTTTTCGTATCTTAGATTGTGCCCGTTCACTGAGTTGACCACTAACATGAACCACCAAGTTTATTTAAAAATTCTGGTTGAACTTGTGTTGCCTTTCAGTCAACATTTGCTATTGATACCTCGATAACAACAGCAAAGTTCATTGGGCTGGACGAATATATAGCTGATGAACAATCCCTCATTCTATTACATCTTGATTGGCCTGAAAAATCACTTCACTTGAGCCCCATTAAAAATCCGTGGGACATGTTGGAACAGCGGATAAAATGCCGATATCCCGGCAATTTGGTGGAGCTGGAGGATAAAATCCTCACCGAGGGGCTTAACCTGGATGCGACGTTCCTGTAGAAACTTGTGGACTCAGTTCCTAACCGAACCAAGGTGGTTATCAAGTTGAGAGGCGAAGTTCCACAGTTAAATGATGTTTGTCATGATTTCTCAAGAGGTGACTATTTCTTTTCCGGTTAGCTTATTTTCAGATCTTATAATGTAACGGCTTCATATTTGAAGATATCCCAGAAATAAAGACACAACCAACAAATTTTTGAAAAGTGAAATGTCAGTGGAAATATGTTCTATCACTACGCCTCTATGCGGTGCTGTAATCTTATGTCTCACATTTGAACTTGAAGCTGATTTACAACCAGCAGAACTTTGTCCTCCGTGGTGTGAGAATGAACATCAGTCAAGTAGGTGGACCGTGCTTGAGTTGGTTCATCACTAGGTGTACTAGATCATTTAAAGAATGGCCATGGACGAAATCACATCTATATTCTGAAATATTTTCTTGATATATTTTTATTACAATAATATTATTTATTATCATTTGTGTTTCAATTGTATGTGCAGGATTTATCTTCTGTTATATAAAATGTGAGACATAGTTGCAGACTATTTTCCATTGTACCAGTTCCAATTTGTACATAACTTTTTACAAGCTAAGTTATAAACTTAAAATGTTGTTTATAATAGATGAACTCATTTGTACACTTGCATACGGAATTCGTTCATGTAGTGTATACCATGAAATAGACCCAGAAAATATTTTTCCTCTCCCCTTAAAAATTACTGATTTTTGGTAGCATTCATTCTAAGCTACAACTATCAACAATGGTACCTTTGTCTGTAGTATAAACGTGTTATATAATTAAGTATGTGGCCTGTATCATTTTATTTCCACTTTGCCATTCATAAAACGAATGGTCCATTTTGATGCCGAATCCACAAATCAACTTCAAAAATCTCACGTGCGTTGGCAGGCATTAAAATCCCGGTAGATTGCTCAGAAGAGAGTGGCGATCTCATTTGGCTATCGTATCCATCGACTGAAAGAGTCTAGATACCAAATCTACTGGTTACACTTCATTTCCAATGTATACATCTGAAATTTTCACTGGAAATGAAACGTGAATAATTAATTTTCTTCACGCTAAGTTTAGAAAGATTAGTTTATATTTGTTTCTTGTAAATTTGTCCCAATGAATCGTAGTCTGAAAGTCAGACAATTTGTTATTCAATCGAATGAGGTGCAGAAGTGGAGCATTGGGCCATTTGTGGGTGAAGTCTCGGGCGGGAGTTGGCAATATTTCATGACTCCTTTCGAGATTGAAACTGAGTTTGAAAGAGGCCAGACTTTCAGGCAACGAGGATTGGCGACAAAAGGAAGAACGATGAAAGGCAGAAATAAAAACGTAAGGATGGAAGTAACGAAGTCTTGAAGGAGAGAATTAAGAAATATGACGACTTCATACAGATTAGGTTTCCCGAGTCAGGTCCCATGAAAGTTGAGTAATTATGAAAAGTTGTGTTTCAGTATTGATTTGGAATTAAGAGTTCCAATCTCGTGAGGCAGCATTACGATCATGTTTGATTCAGTATTTCCTCTGCTAACAGAAATGAGAAGCGGTTATTTCTGAGTTTATTGCCTTTTGATAACGAAGCAGTATTGTCTTCGAAAAGTTTTCTCAGTGTATTTCGTATGGAATGAATTCATGGAAAACTTCGTTGTCATTACAATTTGAAGTAAAGATTGAACATAGAATAATTAATGTCTTCTCTATTAAATAAGTTTCAATGAGATATTGTGACGTTCAATTTTTTTTTCTTTTTTTTCTAGGGGCTTTACGTCGCACCGACACAGATAGGTCTTATGGCGACGATGGGATAGGAAAGGCCTAGGAGTTGGAAGGAAGCGGCCATGGCCTTAATTAAGGTACAGCCCCAGCATTTGCCTGGTGTGAAAATGGGAAACCACGGAAAACCATCTTCAGGGCTGCCGTTCAATTTAAGACATTTCATGAAACTATACTATTTATTGTAATTATGTTGTATTAGTGAAACTTATCAAGTGATAATCAATGTATGAAATAAACAGTTAATTACTGCCCTGCAAGGTGTTCTGTGACTAGATTAACTGAAGAAACGAATTGTATGAGGGCCATTCAAAAAAATGTGTCGGAGGCTATATATTAAAAACCGATGAAAGGATCGTTATGTATTTGCGTGAGGAAGAAGGCGGGGTCCATATAAGGGCGCCGAGCTCCTAAACTCGCCGCTGGAGGGACATGGGTGCACACCACGTGACGACAGAGCGAGCAGGCGCACGCGTTGTTCGTCCACTGAACCCAGTCGTACTATAAACAAAGAAATGGAGGCTTCAAAAGAAGAGCAAAGGGGTGTAGAGCGTTTCCTGACAGCAGAAGGAATAAGGGTAACGAAAATTAATCGAATAATGGCAAAATGTACGGAGAACACTGCATATCCGTTACAAGCGTCAAGGCATGGCACAAGGGATTCAAGAAAGGACGCATGTCATTGGCCGATGACGCCACACCACATTACCGATGCCATTGTTCAGCAGGTGGATGCCCTCATTATGCAAGACAGGAGAGTTATGGTAGCAGCCATTGCCGCAGAGGTCGGAGTGAGCGTCGGAAATGTTTACGCCATCATCAAGGACAGATTAAAATTTCAATGGTCACCTCACAGTGTTCAACCCACATAGGAAGCATGTCGAATGGACCTCTCGCTTGAACATCTGCTGCGCTGTGCCAAAAATGGGGACGAGTTCCTGTCACGAATGGTCGCTGGAGACGAGACTGGTTTCATCACTTCGAACGCGAGTTAAAACGACAAAGTCTCCAGTGGAAGCATGCAGGGTCGTCGCCAACCAAAAAATCCAATGTGAGCTAAAGACGGCTTTGAGAGGCGAACGATTTACCTGGGACACCGACGTCTAGCAGTACTTTCGGTACTGGTTCACAACGCAGCCCCAGGAATTTTACGAGACGGCCATTTATCGCTTTGTGTTGTAATGGGACAAGTGCCTCAACAGTGCTGGGTAATACTTTTGAAATCACGGTATAAGTTTTCATTTTACAGCCTACGGTTCGTTGTTTTAATGACCCTTACATTTTAAAATCAAAACCAGCATGAATATTCAATCCTGAATAGGAATACATTTAAGTGACTAGAAATGACTTTAGAATCTTTGAAATTGCTTCGAAAACAGAATGTCGATAATCCTTCAAACGATCGTTCAACCGCTCATTATTATACTTTATTAAGAAAGTTTACATAAGTTAATTAGTCTGTTGATGGTGCAACTGTAATGCCCTCATTGTAGCTGTATGTTAAGCTTTGTATACAAATAAATAAGTAAATAAATAAATAAATAGAACCAAATGAATGCCAAATGAAATAACCAAATCACCTCTTCTACGAATATTCATTTCTCTGTGATTGATGGATTACCGTCTGTGGCCTTGATCGATTAGGTGTCGAGTCTATTTGGTCTGTCACTGCGGTTAGGCGGTTCTAGTCCCGTTGCTCGAAATAACTTTCATCATCAGAATGTTGGATAACAGGGTAGAGATGGTGATAAGCAATTTCTAATTACTAGATTAGAGTACAGTGCCACCTCCATTAGCTGGGGATGAATCTGGATAGATCTCTAACATACAGAGCACATCTACGTAAATCTGCTGCTAAACTATAGGGCCGTTATAACCTCCTTCAGCGCTTAGCCGAAATATTGAGCAGCACGTCGATAACAACTGCTGTAGCGGTTACTTAGTGTTCAGCTGAGCACTGCTCTTGGGTATGACTTAATAGCTGCCACCCTCACCTTGGGGATGTTCAGCTTCGCCAAGGGCATGCGAATCATGTCTGGTACATTGCTTCCCACTCTAATACAGTGGCTTCCATTGCTGAGTAACATCCTGCTTCCTCCGATCAGAAGACTAACTGTCTTGTTCATCTATGGTCAGGAATGGAGAACATAGCACTCCTAATACCTAAAGACGTGAGTCAGCTAGGAACATCTGGACTGAAGGCACTCAAACCGGCCTTGGAACTGATAAACAATAACTTCAGTCCCGTAGATAAATGGCTCAATGAGTGGACACTTCATAAGTGGGGTGCGACAGATAGCCCTTACTGCGACTGTGCTATCATTCCACAAGCAATGGAACACAGTTGCTTTCCCCAGAAGTCTGCAAGACCTGAATTCCCGGAGCAATGGATTGGATCAAGAGTTTAGATATACGAATCCAATTTTTCAGCTTTTTGAGACAATTTTTGCTGATGTACTTATGGAAGTGTATAGTTTTCTTTTTATGTTGTACTAGCATGGCCCTCGGCTTTACCCGCGTTTATTAATTCTAACGTTAGGTGTTTATAAACTATTTATTAAAAAGCAAATTAAAATATGTTTATTAAGTCACACCGTTTTGACGTAAATTGCATGAAATACATTCTTTTATTTTTATTTTACTTTCAATGCTTAAGATAATGGATTGTTGGATGGTACAAAAAATGTTAAAAAATGTAAAAGACCATGTTATATAATACAAAATATATTGTTTCTTTATAGAGCTCGGGATAAGCTATATTAATGTCCTTCCATTCGGAGGTAATATGTATACTGTATTGTGTTTGCCTTTCGAACTCTTGAACAATCCACGTACAGTTGACAACGGCAAAAGCACCGGAGTCCTACAACTTTAAGCAATGGTCCTTGTGCCTTGTCGATGCACATAGTGAAACTCAAACAAACCAACGAACTCCAGTCATCTAAATTGAATCGATATTTCCGAAAGAATTCTGTGAATCCGGGGAAAGAATATTACTTCGCTCACGGCATGTCCAGTCATGAGAGTGGCTTCAATAATATTCGGCATAGTCGTGTTCATTGTAGAGGGAAGGATTGGTATTCCTGAGGAGGATAATCGGTGCCACAATCGAGGGTACTCCAGGTGATTCCGAATGTAAAACTGAGTTAGTTGAAGGAAAATACGGTTCACGTTTTATTGCTTGTATAGCGAAATTCATGTAAAGCCTAAACTTTTAAATGAATGAGGTGAATATCTGGTGAAACAACTAACTAAATACATAATTAAAACGATTAAAAGTAAAATAATTAATGAAATCTGCATAAAGGTTCATCTGAGAATACGCCTATGTCAGAATTTCAGATCTCTGTGTGTCGTAAATTTGGCTGGGCTTCGCACACATACACACAAACAGTTCCGAATATTACGGGCTGATGGCTCTTCGTGTCGCGGACCGAAAATAGCTTCCTACTCCAAGATGTTCGAGGGTTCCTCTCGAGATGACTCCAACTTGTTCAAAATCTCTGTCGAGTAGTTGACAGCCTCATCTGCATGACATGTCGTGTCGATAGACTTTTCAATTTATGGAGAACCGGATAGTTATTGTGAGTGTTGCTTGTTGATGACGTTGACAGCTTCATGTCTTGGTGCAAGAATTGCTCTTAGACACACCCATGCGACTTAGGTGAAAACAAACGTATCAGATCATTGTTTGCCGTAGATTTGCCTGGGCATCGCAGACAGACAGACAGACAGACAGACAGACAGACAGACAGACAGACAGACAGACAGACAGACAGACAGACAGACAGACAGACAGACAGACAGACAGACAGACATCATGGATTGAAGGGAAGTGGCTTCTTATTCCATGGACTTAAAATGACATCTTGACTGATATATGTATTATTCCTTGTTTATTCTTATCGTCTATCTTGTGTCATATATATTTCCTCCAAATGTATACATGTCCAACCCTGGTCCCCTTTCCTACGGGGTTTGGGTATGAAGTGAGATGAATCTTGGTAGCGAGTTTCTACGATCGGATATCTTTCATGACGTCAACCTAATGTGATGAGTTAATGAGATAAATGAATGACATGGTAAATGATAGTAAGAATGAAGAGGATGAAACTCGGCGCCGGCACATACCCCACTCCTCTCGAATAGCTCAAGACTTTACGTCCCCATCTGACGGACGAATCACCATCAACAGCGATTTATGCCCTCACATCATATAAGACCAAAAATGGCTTCCTACGCCATGGACTTAAAATGGCTCCTTGAATTGTGTTCTCTACCTATCTTATGTGCGTTGCCTAGTGACAGCGACTCTATGCATTTATTATTGGTGACAGCACTTTTAATTGTCATATCGCAACACACGTTTTCCGATGATTTTTCGTTCATAACTCACCAACGAAAGCGAAAATGAAAATTCCAGCTTCGAGGTGCATTTGGACCCCCTTCCATCTACCAATGTTCAAAATTTCAGATATATGTGTGCTGTAGATTTTGCTGGGCATAGTGCACAGACAGACAAACACTTACTTTTATATATATAGAAAGATTATTATAAGATTGCATCATACGCTAAATAACACTACATTACGTGTCAAAAGTCCATGCAAAGTGGCGGTATATCATGCTGTTGACTGTGATTCGTCCGTCGGATGACGTCATTGAAACTTGAGCAAACCCCTGGTGAGGCTGACATCAGAAATCCGGCCGTAAACTTCGCTAAGAAGAATCAGCTCACTTTATACTCGTCCCTTTACAGAAACGTGACAAGGGCTAGACACACACAGAGATTGAGTGGCATATTGAGATTTTCGCATTCAAAGTACTTACACAATTCGATGTAGTAAGAAAACTAAATGCATATGATTTATTTAACGAATTTATAAGAGCATGTTGTTGTCCACAGACTGGTTTGATGCAGTCCTCCTTCCACCCTATCCTGTGCTAACCTTTACATTTCTACGTAACTTCTGCATCTTACATCTGCCCTAATCTGCTTGTCATATTCATACCTGGGTCTACCTCTACCGTTCTTACCCCCTGCACTTTCCTCGAAAACCAACGGAACAAGTCCTGGGTGCTGTAAGATGTGTCCTAACACTCCACCCCTTCTTCTCGTCATATTCAGCCAAATCGATCTCCTCTCACCAATTCTTTCAAGAATCTCATAATCTCTTCATTCGTGATTCGATCTAGTCATCTCATCTTGAGCATTCTTGTGAAATGCTCTCATTAGCTATATCTTGTGCTTTGTAAATAAATAAATAAATATATAAATACATAAACAAACAAGTCTCAAGCGAAATATCCAAACCACATTTCAAAAGATTCTATTCTCTTACTTGTTGAACAAGTTATCGTCCATTTTTCACTTCCATACAATGCCACTCCCAAGACGAGAAAGTCTTCAGAAACATACTTCTAATTCCTATATCAATGTTCGAAGTGAACAAATATCTTTTCTTAAGAATGGCCTTACTTGCTTATGATAGGCTGTATTTTATGTCATCATTAGTTATTTTACTAGCCAAGTAACAATATTCATCTACTTCTTTTAAGACTTCACCTATTAATCTAATATTGTCTGCATCACCTGACGTCGTTCGAATGCACTCCATTACATTTTTATTGGATTTATTCATTTGCATCTTGGACTTCTTACTTAAGACTCCGTCCATACCATTCAGCAGATAAAATAGCATTATCATCGGCAAATCTCAGGGTTTTGATTTCCTCTCCTTGGATTTTGATTCCCTCCCCAAATTCCTCTTTGATTTCCTTTACTCTCTGACCTATATAAACATTGAAAAGAAGGGGAGACAAACTACAGCCTTGCCTCACTCCTTTCTCGATGGCTGCTCCTTTTCCAAAGCCCTCGATTCTTGTCACTGCTGACTGATTTTTATGTATATTGCAGATAATTCTTCGTTCTCGGTATATGATCGCGATAGCATTCAGAATCTCAAATAGCTTTGTCCAATCAACATTATCAAATGCCCTTTCAAGGTCTACGAACGCCATGTACGTGGACTTGTCCTTCTTAATTCGATCCTCTAAGATCAGACCTGAAGTCTAGATAGCTTCGTGTGTTCCTACATGTCTTATGAATCCAAACGGATGTTCTCTCAACTCAAATCAACTGGTCTTTCCATTCTTCTGTAAATATTACGTGTTAAATTTCTGCAGGCGTGGGCTACTAAATTAATAGTGCTGTAATATTCACACTTGTCAGCACTACGTAATAATATAATAATGCCGATTTAAAAATGATGTGCTGGCATCAATTGACTGTCAATGAATTGTCAGATGATCATTTGGAGAGACGTGTTGTGGTCAGACGCTGCAACAATTCAGAAGAATGGCTCAGAAGGTAAGAAATCATGTTCACTGACAAATGTCCAATTTACAGCAGCTCCTGTAGTCGCAATATTTACTTTTGGGGAAAAGAATATCCACATTTCATTTTTCGAGAAATCTCACGAGACCCTCCGATCTGGGTCGGAATGACTTAACGCACCTGTTTGGCCCATATTTTGTTGATCGTTCTGTTAATCAGAATAGTTAGCTCCAGATGATTAATGACTAGTTCACACCGCAGCTGCAAAGTGCGGGAATCTTAGACGCTGTTTGTTTTCTACACGATGGGGCGCCGGCTCACTTCACAGAAGCTGATTGAACAACATCTGTGTGCAGCCTTTGGATCGGACAATGATCCACCTCCTCTTCCATGGCCAGCAAGGAGCCCTGATCTAACAACACCCGATAACGCACTCTGGATTTACATCAAGGAACAGGTGAGAAAGCAGCGGTATGTTGGAAATTATGAACTGAAAAATGCGTTGCTTGATGCTTTCCAGAGAGTGACCCCAAGTATGTTGCTTAATATGAGCATCAGAACATCCCGGCATATTTGGGTGGTTAGCGACCATGGAGGGACACATACGGATATTCTAGATTTTTAGGATTTTAGTAGAAATAAATAAATAATGAGTATATGTGCATTTATATCATGTCAGTTTGAGTTTAATTTACTTTAATATAGGGGTATACGAAATGTTTGCACATCCTGTACACCCAAAAATGTTGGATAAAGTAATTGCAATCCTGACAGGAAACATCTCTACATTATTAAAAGTTGAAGATTTAATAGACACAATAGAATTACAGGTCCCTACATTCTACCACGTTGATTGCGACAACTGTGGTATCTGCTTACATAGACGAAACGAAGTGACTCATTTCTATCAATCTTGACGTACAGTTCATATCCGTCACCTGAAGATCCAATACATGGAAATTTCGGCTGTAGCAAAGCATTCCTGCTAAACAATACACGAAATTTCATTTGATAGAACAAACATTTTAGCAACTGTTCCCCGGAATCTCTACAGAAAAATCTGAGATGATGTTAAAATTAAAACACCGTAACAATATGAATTTAGAGGAAGGTTACAAAATTAACAATTCGTGTATGCCGCCTACTATATACCCATTACCTGTTTACTGGTCAGACCATGAAAATTTAGGACAAACCTTCAAGTTATATACGAGTACCGAAAACTCGTAGCTGACAGTCGAGCGCCAGAAATGTTCCAGTTGTTTCAAAGGCTTCCCGGGCCTTCTGGTAGCCGGACGCAAGGAAGGAGCGTGTGAAGTGGAGGGAACTTACGCTGATCGCACCAGAAAATTTTATATTTGTATCCGATAAATTCGGAATTTGTGTAATTAGGCCAATACTGAATCGATCATTATACATTCCTGGAAGAAACATTTTTTCGCAGCCTGCGGCCTAATTACAGTCGACTTCAGTAACAAATTAGTAGATTTCACATTTCCGAAGTTATGGAACTTTATATGTCCGGGTTCTCGATCTGTGGGCTTTGAATGATATCCAGTCGCGAATTTTATATTGTAAAATTCTTTTGAATACATAATTTGGAGTTTTCATTGGGGTTTGAAACTGAAATTTATGTTTTAGAAGAAATAAATTATGTTTTTAACCCCCATTATCTTGCTGAGTTCTCATTCTAGAACCTCTCCGGATCTTGTTTGATAAATTGTGTTAGACATGTGTGCTTTCTGGACACACCACGCAGCGTATCCGGTAAGCTAGATCGTCTGGGACACGGGAAAGGTGCACCACAAAGATCATACCATGTCAGAAAAGTTCCAGGACTGAGGTAATAAAAAATAAAAAGGTTGCATTTACCATGTAATGATCTTAGCTCCCGTCGAAGTAGTCCCATTGGCTATCAATACAAAACTTCCCGTGTTTCCGGAGGTCTTGGAAGCAAGCAGGGAAATATTCAACTGCGATGCTTGTAAGCTCATGTGTCACAGCCCGTTGGATGCCTGCGATGCTTGTAAGCTCATGTGTCACAGCCCGTTGGATGACTGCGATACCTGTAATCTCACGTGTTACAGCCCGTTGGATGTCTGCGATGCTTGTAAGCTCATGTGTCACAGCCCGTTGGATGTCTGCGATACCTGTAAGCTCATGTGTCACAGCTCATTGGATGTCTGCGATATCTTGTAAGCTCATGTGTCACAGCTCGTTGGATGTCTGCGATACCTGTAAGCTCATGTGTCACAGCCCGTTGGATGTCTGCGATATCTTGTAAGCTCACGTGTTACAGCCCGTTGGATGTCTGCGATACCTGTAAGCTCATGTGTCACAGCCCGTTGGATGTCTGCGATACCTGTAAGCTCATGTGTCACAGCCCGTTGGATGTCTGCGATGCTTGTAAGCTCATGTGTCACAGCCCGTTGAATGTCTGGGATACCGGTAAGCTCATGTGTCACAGCCCTTTGGATGTCTGCGATACCTGTAAGCTCATGTATCACAGCCCGTTGGATGTCTGCGATACCTGTAAGCTCATGTGTCACAGCCCGTTGGATGTCTGCGATGCTTGTAAGGTCATGTGTCACAGCCCGTTCGATGTCTGCGATATCTTGTAAGCTCATGTGTCACAGCCCGTTGAATGTCTGCGATATCTTGTAAGCTCATGTGTCACAGCCCGTTGGATATCTGCGATAACTTGTAAGCTCATGTGTCACAGCCCGTTGGATGTCTGCGATATCTTGTAAGCTCATGTGTCACAGCCCGTTGGATGTCTGCGATACGTGTAAGCTCATGTGTCACAGCCCGTTGGATGTCTGCGATATCTTGTAAGGTCATGTGTCACAGCCCGTTGGATGTCTGCGATACCTGTAAGCTCATGTGTCACAGCCCGTTGAATGTCTGCGATATCTTGTAAGCTCATGTGTCACAGCCCGTTGGATGTCTGTGTTATCTTGTAAGCTCATGTGTCACAGCCCGTTGGATGTCTGCGATATCTTGTAAGCTCATGTGTCACAGCCCGTTGGATGTCTGCGATACCTGTAAGCTCATGTGTCACAGCCCGTTGAATGTCTGCGATGCTTGTAAGCTCGCGTGTCACAGCCCGTTGGATGACTGCGATACCTGTAAGCTCATGTGTCACAGCCCGTTGGATGTCTGCGATATCTTGTAAGCTCATGTGTCACAGCCCGTTGGATGTCTGCGATACCTGTAAGGTCATGTGTCACAGCCCGTTGGATGTCTGCGATGCTTGTAAGCTCACGTGTTACAGCCCATTGAATGTCTGCGATATCTTGTAAGCTCATGTGTCACAGCCCGTTGGATGTCTGCGATGCTTGTAAGATCACGTGTTACAGCCCGTTGAATGTCTGCGATGCTTGTAAGCTCACGTGTCACAGCCCGTTGGATGACTGCGATACCTGTAAGCTCATGTGTCACAGCCCGTTGGATGTCTGCGATACCTGTAAGCTCACGTGTTACAGCCCGTTGGATGTCTGCAATGCTTGTAAGCTCATGTGTCACAGCCCGGTGGATGACTGCGATACCTGTAAGCTCATGTGTCACAGCCCGTTGGATGTCTGCGATACCTGTAAGCTCATGTGTCACAGCCCATTGGATGACTGCGATACCTGTAAGCTCACGTGTTACAGCCCGTTGAATGTCTGCGATGCTTGTAAGCTCACGTGTCACAGCCCATTGGATGACTGCGATGCTTATAAGCTCACGTATCACAGCCCTTTGGATGTCTGCAATGCTTGTAACGTTGCCTACGCTATAATACAAGGCCTTGAAATGCACTCATGGTAACAGGTGACATCCTAGTTTACTATTCAGCCACTAGGATCGCGTTCTTGCCCCCTTGTGTTCGCATGGCCGTATATTTATGTCAATAAGTAAATTATATCCTAAATAAAGGGAGCTGAATGTTTTTGCGAGAATTGACAGCAATATATTTATAGAGCGGTGCTTCATTGACTTGGATATGTCACTGAAGTTTCAAACCTTTCCTGTTGAGAGGCTTCTTATCAAATTTCCAAACTTTTTCTCTTCTACTAGAGTGGCTCGAAGCAATCATGTCTAATAGAGGTCTCACAATTGTTTGGAGTAGAAGAAGAGATGGTTTATCGTCTTTACACTTCCTATTCTTAATTTCACTGATTAACATGTCTTTCGAAAAAACGTACACTTTTTAGTGACTCCTTGTGGGGCAAGTACTGCACAGCAGAGGTGAAAAATTCCGTCGTGCACTGCAGAAGTGCCACAGATGATGATTTTGGGTATCTGAGGGTTCCTCGATCTTGAAAACGTATAAGACACAATGTTGGACTTTGAGTAGCAGGAGAAGAGATATGTTCTAAACAGCCTTCACAGTCCGTTTGTTGTTCTACCTCACGCACTAAGTATAATGCTACCATATCTACAGAAATACCAGGCATTTTAGCTGCTGATCTTGAAACAAATTTATCATATTTATATAATAGTAGCCAACTCTTTACAATCAAGTGTTCTTCAAGCAGACTTGATGTAATTTACCTTGCAAGGGTTTTGTAATAAAATACATTATGTGCTCAGAAAGCTGCGGAATTTGCACATATTCGCGACCTTCATTCGTTCTATTTTTTTCATCCATCTGGGACTCTCTTGATTGTAGTAAACTGGTTCGTACAGTGTGGGTATTCTCTTCATCCCCCAGCTCAACATTGAGATGTTTTGATGCCGCATTAATCCTAGTATGGGGCGTTGTTTCGATTGCATCTTAGGTAACTGAAGAAGAGCTCGATGTCATAGCTCGTTAGGTTCCTCGTCAATACATAATGCAAATGTATACTTATGAGGTATTTTACGCAGGCCACAGTGGATTGGGTATTCAAGATCAATGCCTGATAATCTACCTCGTGAATCTTTTCACTTTCTCTGAATGCATTTGAATTTCCTAAATAAATGACAGGAAATCATTAGTTAACCAACTGAGGCGTTCATCTTCAGCGTTAAAAAATAAACGATTGTTCTCATTCCTGGAATATGTAGCATGTGAGGTGCTGCAGACTTCATGCGCATCGAACCATTTCATAGAATGCTCCATAAAACAAATGATTTATTTTAAACTGTCTCTGTCTTTAATGCTCTCGGGACAAATCAGCTCCATACTTCACAAAACAGAGATTGTTTCTAGAGGAAATACAATATTTTTAGCTCTTGCTACATTAATTTCCTCCAAATTTGTTGGGAAAAGTACTTTTCAGGTTAGTTTCCTTACCGGTTCCATAATTTTAGATTTCTGACTTGAAGGGGCCTCTCAAATGATCGCCGGTAACGGAAGCATTATTAAAAAAAGTCCAGTGACAAATTTTGGGATCGCACGATTTTTATGACGTAACTGGGATCAACACTTAGGAACAGAGGCCTACTTTCATCAGCTGGAAGTCGTATCTCATGCGTAATGCTTCTTCTGTTTAATGTTTCGAACATTGAACATTCAATGGAATCTTGTGAAACGAAATTCCACTACCTTCAATTTTTCGTGAGTGAATCATGACTGGAATTGCGAGTGCTTAACATCAGATGAATACACACATTCATAACCAACTCAATAATAACGTTTCAAGGCCGCGAACCTGCTAGTCAGGGGGCAAGAAATCGATCCTAGCTGCACGGCATTGAACTTCAACGTGACCACTTCGATAGCGTCTTAGCGTCCTAAGGAGCCGTCCGGTTTCTTTCTTACTAGAACATTCAAGAAAGGAAGGCATCCGTCCGACTCCGTTTCCATAGTGAATTTTATTGAAGGATGTTGCTGATTTAGGTGGTTTAGAAATAGATAAATTTTCTCAAGACCTACTGTCCAGACCACAAATGTATCATCTACATACCTCCACCATATCATAGGTTTGACGGGCGCCGAAGCAATAGCCTCCTCCTAAAAATGCTCCATAAAGAAATTAGCCACTGCGGGCGAAAGTGGACTTCCCATAGCCACTCCATTCGTCTGTTCGTAAAAGTTCCCACCCCACAAGAAATAGCTGGAAGTCATGCAGAGGTAAAATAACTTAGTAATGTCCTCAGGGAACAGGTGTTCCATGAGAGACGTGACCGAGTCAATCGGCACTTTAGTGAACAAGGACTCACCAAAAGTGCATTAGGTTGAAGAGTTATGGTTGACAGCTTGTTGATTAAATACCGAGAGTTCCTGACGTATGATTCAGTACGTCCTATGTGTGGCTGAAGCAATTTGCTTAGGTATTTAGCCAGAGCATACGTAGGAGAACCTATCGCACTAACAATAGGTCTGAGGGAAACATCATTTTTTGGATATTAGGCAGTCCATATAATCTAGGTGGAACTGTATCCCCGGGGACAGATGTTTAGCCTCCTCTTTTGGAACTGAAGATTGCCTTAAGAGCTTCACGGTGGCGTTGGGCACACGAATGGTGGGGGTCACGTGAGCTCAGTTTGTAATCGGGCTCTGACAATATAGCCGAAATCTTATCTTAAACTCATCAGTGTCCATAACAACTGTCGCATTACCCAAATTACCTGAGAGAATGGCCAGTTAATAATTTCTAAGTTCCTTTAGATCTCTCATTTCTCCTCTTGTTAAATTGGGCGCGGGTATGACAGCGGACCTTATGAATCTCACACATTTCTGTTTTAACTCCTTAGCCTCATCCGTTGGTAGTTTCTGGATGGCTGCCTGAACGGAAGTAATTAACTACTCAGTGGGAATTTTAGAGGGAGCGACAGCGAAATTAAGACCCCTAGCTAGAACTGACGTTTTGTTCTCGTCCAAGGATTTCTTGGAATGATTGACGGCAGTTTTACTAGCATCCGGGTTCGTGCGAGAGACCGCCTGATTCTGAGCTAGGTGGAGGAACTTTGATTTCTCTCTGAATGACACCTGGTTGAATTTTCGTTCAGCCTGTATAGGAGTAATGCGATCGAAAGTCAACCATAATTCCCGCGAGAGAATTTTACTTAACAGCAGGTGTGAACGTGAGAGTGAATACAGTTCCCTACGAGTGTTATGCACTCTCTCGATCACAAGAGCCTTGCTAGCGCGTTGATATATTCTCCTGGCTTTCGGTGTATTTAACGTCTGCTTCAGCTTCACACAGTTGGAATGATGTTATGATGTTATGGTCCCTGCATCTCAGTAGAAAGCCATCTGGGAGCCATCTGGTGGCGAATGAACGTGCCATTTTTACTTCAATTATAGCGCATAAATTTAAAGAGTCATTGTTTAAGAAGCCTTTCTCGTTGACAGTCAAGGTTTCTTCTGAGGACGCAGAGCCCAGTTCTCTGCGAAACTTAAAAAAATTCACCTTATTTTCTTGACACGGCATAAGCCCGAAAGCCTATATAGTATCATGTCTATAAGTACGGGCCGTGAGAGCATCAATGGCAATATTATCTTTCTTCTCGAAGGTAGACGTTTGGCTTTTTTTAGAGGCTGGTGATCCAGGACTCCACCCTTCTGCACTTTGACGCTTCGTATGGGGGTCATACTGGTAACACCAACATTCATCCACAGCAATAATCCTTCTTTGGAAATTTCGGATCACGTCCGGTTCTATCCAGTAGTTCAGCAGAAATTCTCCTTCTTTCCTCTTTCTGGTCGTCTGTTAGGGTATGCGGGACGAGATTTGCATTCAGTTTCCATAAATCGTCGCGCAAAATCTTATGACACATGTCATGATTCAAATTAATCTTCCTACTGATTCCGCAGTCACAATTCACGACGGTCTTCGTGCAATAACTGCCTTACACGCTCCATATTTAGATCGGGATATGATGTAGACGGGAGGTCAGTTCTGGGATCGGCTTGTAATGAATCTCTGTCTTCCCGAAACCTTTTGTGATACTCGAACGCACGACTTCTTGACAGTGCGTCGCATCCATACGTTTGTGTAATCATTGTTCACGTTTCACTAGGAGTTTTCCCGAGCTTAACGCAAAACTTAATTTTCATGCTTTGTTTACAATCAAGAGTCCATTTTGTCACCGTCACTAAGCAAACAGTGTTGCTAAACGCAGCCCCGCCACCTAGTGCGTGTGCGTAGAAACACGGGCGAAGACGTCTCAGAACGTACACATACCAGGTAACATAAAACCAGAGCCGACTGGATCCCTCGCTGCGCTCCTAGCTAGAGCGACGTATCAAGTCGTCCGTGATAAAACCAATATTAATTTGTTGTTCCTGTGTTCGCATTGCAACCTCAGAAAACAAAATGTCTCGGAACTTTTCTGACAAAAGGTATAGAATTGCGGGAGTTTTTGGTCGAATGACCTTGAAAGAGTGGTCATTCTTTTCATCATGTCCGGCTCGTTGGCTGAACGGTCAGCGTACTGGCTTTCGGTTCAGAGGGTCCCGGGTTCGATTCCGGCCTGTCGAAGATTTTAACCTTAATTGGTTAATTCCAATGGCACGCGGGCTGGGTGTATGTGTTGTCTTCATCATCATTTCATCCTCATCACGACGCGCAGTTCGCCTACGGCGTCATATATAAAGACCAGCATCTGGCGAGCCGAACCCATCCTGGGATATCCCGGCACTAAAAGCCATACGACACTTCATTTCATCATAATTCCAGAACATCGGCAAAAATAATTGTTTCTCTAATTGTTATGTTTCACAAAATAAATGCTTGAATAAATAAATACATTGCTATTCCCGCCGAGTTGACTTCTGTACTTGATGCCTAGGTTGAGAAACCTGAGTTTCTAGATCAGCTGAAATAGTTTTTGTTAACCCAAGTATTCAAGTAAGTAAATCTTCAGATTATCATTTAAATGGCTGAGTGCAGATGGTCCAGTGAAAGGGAAATTAATGACATCGTCTGATATTTGACAGGTCCGTATCAGCTTGGATAATGTCCGCTTAGTTCCCTCGGAGCTAGCAGCGTATTCAAACAAACTTAGTTTGCGTTTACATTATCTACGGTCTACGATCCGGCGTGATGGTGAGGCCCAGACGCTTAGGGATTTTTAATGGACTGTGTGTGTGAGGTGGGGTCATTCATATCGACGGCTTTTCGTTAGCTTCGAATTTAATTCTTTTTCTTTGCTAACTTTTAATACCTGTTTCTCCGGACGCAGACGGGAGGATGTAGACTGCTCACTCTGGAGTTCGTACCGATTACTTTACAGTTTTCCTGGACGATAGGCAAGTGTTGGCCATTCCAGAACACTCAGTTTGTGAAGAAAACTTACCTACATTGCGCAGTATATCTTTTTCCTCTCCCCTTCTATGAAATTTGATGGAGTGTATCTTAGAAATACGGTGGTTGCTGTGTAAAGCAGCGAGAGTGAAAGAAGCGTAACAGCTAACAGGATTAAAAATGGAAATGTCCAGGAAGAGAGTAAAGAATTTAATTGGACCGAGCAAGGACACTCCTGTCGTCTGCAGACGTGAGTTACATTATTTACTTAATATGTAATATTTGCTGAAGGTTTTTTATTGTTGAAGATAGTTATTTGTTAATATTTTCCTAATTTTAGCTGTATCCTGCGCTGAAATTATAATATTAACCTAAACACTGAATTATTAAGTAAGTGTTATATAATATCTACATTATTTGAAAACAAAGAAACATCCTACCAGTGTAATAATTTATACAGGGGTTTCAAATGTTAGATATTTGGCATTATCTGTGACGACTTCCCTTGCACAATAAATGATGAAGGATGATAAAATGCGACCGTGTATTAATAATGAATTTAGAAATTTCATACCAAGGATAAGTCGACCCTAAAATGTCATTTTGTGTGTGAATGTTGCAGTTTCCATTATGCTTAGCGTTTGCTAGACCTTTAGGGCAATTTGGTTCTACCTTTCTATGGCCGGTTTTAACCATGGACAGCAGTATGGGCCGTTCATTTGCTTAAAGGCTTAGAAGATGTACAGATAGTCATTAACAAAACGAATGAGCATTATTAGATGGCCATACGTCTTGAACAAAGAACATCGCACACACAAACAATACTGTTACAGAACGAAGCATCGTCCCGGTATGCTTCCGTGACTTTATTAAAGACAAATTTTAAAAAGTTTTCACCCGGGTGAAAGTCTAATGATTGTTCCAGTCCGTATTCTTAGATGGCGCTAGAGGTCATTCACAACGTGTAGATAGTTGTAGGCAGGTTCTGTAGATAGCAGACAAGTAGGCATGTAATGAGCGATTTTAATAATTAAAGGCCGTTTACCTCGAAGTGAAATATTTCAAGTCTAACATCAATCAGTGGGCCTTTCTGACAAAGAATTGGTCATATAACGTCAGGTATTATGGATATAATATTAATGGATTGCATCAAATCCGACTTTACCTAATCGATTATCATTGTTCGAACTAAATATCGATTTTAAAAGATAGTTCCCCTGTGCTTGCTTATTGTAAATTACCTTCGCCAGTCCTCCTGACATCCTGTATTTCCTGTTCGAGTACACCTCAGGGGCTGGAAGATGAATGGTTATATTAATGCATTTCTACATATAACCTGTCTCAGTGCATTTAATTCTTTATTTTTATTTTCATGTGGTACTTGGATACTGATGTGAAACCCATACCTTGCGAATTCTGTACTCTGCTGTCTTGCTTTTGAATGTACTACTTGTCATATTATTATCGTTGTGTTAATGTGTGAATCTTCAATTCAATGTAAACCTACCTTGCGGTGAGAGTTTAAGGTTGAGGTTATGCTCTCAGATACATTAGTCTGCCATACGATTTATAAGCATCAGATCATTATTTACAACATAGTAAGTACTTGAAGATAAAAAATATGTGAATTGTATTGTACTGAGAAAGGAAATAGTAGAAATGCATTATCAATCAATCAATCAATCAATCAATCAATCAATCAATCAATCAATCAATCAATCAATCAATCAATCAATCAATCAATCAATCAATCAATCAATCAATCAATCAATCAATCAATCAATCAATCAATCAATCAATCAATCAATCAATCAATCAATACTGTTCTGCATTTAGGGCAGTCGCCCAGGCGGTGGAGTCCCTATCTGTTGCTTTCCTAGCCTTTTCTGAAAAGATTTCAAAGCAATTGCAAATTTATTGAAATTCCCCCTTGGTAAGCTACTTCCGTCCCTAATTCCCCTTCCTTATAAACGAATATTTGCTCCAATTTGTCCTCTTGAATTCTAAGTTTATCTTCATATTGTAATGTTTCCTACTTTTGAAGACACCACTCAATCATATTCGTCTACTGATGTCTCCTACACCATATCTCCACTGACAGCTCGGAACACACCACGTAGTCGAGCAGCTCGTCTCCTTTCTCCAAAGTCTACCCAGCCTAAACTTTGCAACATATTTTTAAGTTACTCTTTTGTCGGGAATCACCCAGAACTATTCGAGATGCTTTTCTTTGAATTGTTTCCAGTTCTTAAATCAAGTAATCCTGCTGAGGGTCCCACACACTGGAACCATACCCTGGTTGGGGTCTTACCAGAGTCTTATATGCCCTCTCGTTTGCATCCTTACAATCTTGATAGTGGGTGAAGGGGGTGGGGTTGGTCGGGTGATGGAGGGGGAAAGATGTTCAAAGTGGGAAGGACGGAGGAGCTGTGGTGAGCATAAGCGGATGTGCGCCGCTACGGCGGGAGTTACTTTCCTGCACTATCTGTTGATTGTAAGAGTAAGGTATCGCAATCGCATACAGTGCACAATGCGGCACAATCTTAGATGGGGAACTGAAACTACGATGGTCATCTGGCTTCGAACCGAAATTTATATCTATCCCATTATATCCATCTTGGTGTGTTTTCCACTTCAATGAAATATATTTAAACAACAAGCTTGTAGTTGGATAGAGGGAATGATTATTTAACTTCAAATTTGCTGCATGTTATATAAATAAATCACAAATAATACAGTATTTTAAAAAGAGGTTTACTAGGATGCGTACTTGAGAGATATTAATAATAGTGTTTGCATGACATCGAATCAGTTGATGTTGATATCAAACGAGGATTGTGTACTAGATTTTTTCCGTAGTTCTTTGATATTTTTGAAACCAGAAGTAGGAAATTATGGAATTTGATCTCCCTCAAATTATGATTAGATTTTTTTGTGATTGAAATCGCCATCTAGCGAACAGAGAAACAACTAATCGACTGCAGCAGTGAGGTTAGAAAATAAAGGTAAAATCCTTTATTCAATAAACATACGCTTTGAAATAAGCACTTCCCGCCGATCTCGAATGATATTTCAACATCAACTTCAGCAAATCTGATCTACAGGATATGGTGGGGATATACTAAAGAAAATGGGTTGGGAAATAGTACCATATCTGAAGTACTTGTTTGCATGAAGGAACTTTACTAAATGAATGAAGAGTTGCTATAGTAGACCCTGTACATAAATAAAAGGGTGATAGACATAAAGCTGAAAATTACAGGCCAGTCAGTTTGACATGCATTGCATGTAAGTTTTGGGAAAGTATTCTTTCTGATTATATAAGACATGTTTGCCAAAATAATAACTGGTTTAATAGAAGTCAGTTTGCGTTTAGGAAAGGTTATTCCACTGAAGCTCAACTTGTAGGATTCCAGCAAGATATAGATGATATCTTGGATTCAGGAGGCCAATCGGACTGTATCGCGATTGATCTGTCTAAGGCATTTGATAGGGTGGATCATGGAACTACTGTCAAAAATGAGCGACATTGGACTAGACAAAGGAGTGACTGAATGGGTGGCTCTGTTTCTAGAAAATAGAACTCAGAGAATTAGAGTAAGTGAAGCTTTATCTGTCCCTGTAATAATGAAGAGGGAATTACTCAAGGCAGTATTATTGGATCTTTATGTTTCCTTATATATATATATATGGTATGTGTAAAGAAGTGGAATGAGAGATAAGGCTTTTCGCAGATGATGTTATTCTGTACAGAGTAATAAATAAGTTACAAGATTGTCAGCAACTGCAACGTGACCTCGATAATGTTGTGAGATAAAGAGTAGCCAATGGTATGATGATAAACGAGGTTAAAAGACAGGTTGTGAGTTTCACAAATTGGAAAAGAACTCTCAGATATAATTACTGCGTTGATGGGGTGAAATTTCCCTTTGGAGATTATTGTAAATACCTAGGTATTAATATAAGGAAAGATCTTCATTGGGGTAATCACATAAATATGATTGTAAATAAAGGGTACAGATCTCTGCACATGATATTGAGAGTATTTAGGGGTTGTAGTAAGGATGTAAAGGAGTTATAATATTTGTCTCTGGTGAGACGCCAAGTAGAGTATGGTTCCAGTGTATGGGACCCTCGCCTGGATTACTTGATTCAGGAACTGGAAAAAATCCAAAGAAAAGCAGTTCGATTTGTTCTGGGCAATTTCCCACAAAAGAGTAGCGTTACAAAAATGTTGCAAAGTTTGCGCTGGGAAGACCTGGGAGAAAGGAGACGAGCTGCTCGACTAAGTGGTATGTTCCGAGCTGTCAGTGGAGGGATGGCGTGGGAGGACATCAGTAGACGAATAAACTTGAGCGGTGTCTTTAAAAGTAGGAAAGATCACAATATGAAGGTAAAGTTGGAATTCAAGAGGACCAATTGAGGCAATCATTCGTTTATAGGAAGGGGAGTTAGGGACTGGAATAACTTACCAAGAGAGATGTTCAATAAATTTGCAATTTCTTTGCAATCATTTTAGAAATGGCTAGGAAAACAACAGGTGGGGAATCTGCCACCCGGGCGACTGCCCTAAATGCAGATCAGTAGTGATTGACTGAAGTCAATAGTGAGATATTCCAATACTGCTAAGGTTTTACGCGCATGGTTTGAAGTGAAAATCGGTTTGAAGCAATTTTTCGACGAGCTAGGGATCAGAAAGTTTTACTTCAGGTGGAGAATTGATTGAATTGGTGCTGTGACATCATTAAACCCTATAATCCTGGACGTGCTGATGTAACACTGAGACGACGGCTTAACTGAGGGCAGTTTTCAGCATCTGTATATGAATGGGTCGGAGCAACATAGTGATGTGTTGTCTGTTAGGTCATAAGCCCAGAGGCTGGTTGGATCCTCAAATAGCACCACCAAAGTCTACGCCGTTACAGGAAAATCACAAAAACCAATGGCAGTACTAAAATGAGGCGTACTAAGCAAGACGAGGAGTGAGGTAGTTTGCCATTGCTCTACTCACTGGGCCAGACAGTGCTATTGTAGCACAACTGACCCTATGAGCAACACCTTTCATAACACTCAGACACACTGGATGTGCTCTTATGTCATATCCCAGCACCAGCAGCTTTCATGTTGTCACAGTCATGTATGAGGCTGAGACTTCGGTGGAAGCTACACTTTGCTCTGGTCTGTGCCAAGAGACGGATGCAAAAGTACTGCGTCTATCAAGAAATGACAGCAGGCAAACATGGTGATAACCCTCACTTTTTAAGGAATCGAGTTGAGTGTACTCGTGCACTCTGGTGCATATCCTCTGTACTACCTGTGTAATAATTTGCGGAAATTGTCAACAGATAGCCTTGAGAGTCAGTTGATAGTGTTACAACTTGACATTTTCATCTAAAGTTTAGGGGCAACATAACCATAACCCTCAGTGACAAGATGGCTGGATACAGTAATAATCCAGCTAGCAGTTGCCAAAGAGAGATTTCTGGCAGTATGGAGACATCCGACGCCTTCAGTGAGGACAATTCTGTTGATGATCTGGATTGTGTTGAAGAGAGTGCTGAGAACTCACCAGAAGAGGTAAGTGAGTGTTATTATTATGTTGCTTCAAATATAACCTCAAATTACCATTGAACATATTTTTTTTCTATTGACTTTCATTTCATAATCTGAAGGAACCACAAAAGTCTTAGTTATGTTTTAAATGCTAATGTTACAGATTGAAGATATTCAGATGTCGATACCCTCTACAAATAGCAGATCTCCCCTTCCATCTACACAGAAGATAACTTCCAGCACAAGGCAGAGGCAAATAAAATCCAGGACAAGAAAGAAGCAAAGAAGAAATGAAGGAGGTTATATAAATCAACTAAAACTAAAACTAAAACTATTCCATGTCGCACTATTGGCAGATTATGTACGTGTCCTTTAAGATGGAGTTAAAAAAATTGAGTCTGCTAAAGAAACAATATTTAAGGCTTTCTGGGATTTGGAAGATTTTGATAAACAAAACCTCTATTTAATGGGTTGTATTGAAGTTATCCAACTAAAAAGAAGATACCTTAAAAATAAGTAACCGAAGCTCCTTCACTTACCATGTGAACATTGATAACCTGAAGATTCGAGTTTTAAGCAGAATTTTCTTGCTAGCCATGGCCTTCAGAATTCTCTTGGTCGAGTCAATAATTTGGTTAAGAAGATGAGGAATAGTGGGCCAGGAACTTCAGTTAAAGACCTTAGAGGTAAACATGACAAACGCCCTAACCGACAACCAAAGGAATCTATAGAACAGGGGTGGCCACTAACGTTACTTCTGGGAGCCGCAAATTTAGGAAACAAAAAATTAGGAGCATGTTTAGAAAATGGTTTATAAAATGAAGACACGTTTTTCATTTTATAACAAATGAAAGAAGATTTATTTTCTACACTACACAGAACATTATTTTTCACGTACACATCAAGGAATGAGATTTTACTTTTGAGAATTGCTTTTTCTGGGTGTTCATTTTTGCTGTTAGTTTTTTGAAATCTGGCTGATAACTGGTAAGCACAGTTCGCACAATTTCACTTAAATATTCATCAGTTCGTTCAGATCGATATGAAGATTTAATGAATTTAATGAGTACAGTGATTCACACACACATAAGTAGTCCCAAAGATTGAGATTATTCTTTTGGCACACTGTTTTGTTAGTGTGTATTTTTCTTCTGGACCATTCTTCCAAAATTCTATGGTAGAAATGACACTTCGCTTGAGTCCTTTTATTCCTTCTTCCTCTTGCAGTTCTTGTAGCTCCAACTCTACACCTGCTGTACCCTTTGTTATTGGTGATGAAACAGGACTGCCATCGCTCACATCAACAGAAAAAGGATTTTCTAGGAATGATCTCAAATCATTAAATCTGCCATTGATTTTTTCAGCACAGCACACGACTGCCTATGCGTGAACGCGACTGGCTTCACCTCACGACACTGGCTCACTGACACACTCTCCCGCTCAAAGCACTATCAAATGGAAGGCGCCGGAACTATCTTCACCTCCCATGTCTTACCACTGACCTACAGCACTAATAACGTTAAGCCGCACATCACTGCTACTTACTAACGCCAACCGCGAGATGTCGTTAGATTCCATTAATTATATCATTTAATTTAACTCTAAGGTTGTTGTCAAGAGCTGCACAAGACTGAATCAAGAGCCGCATGCGGCTCGCGAGCCTCGTTGTGGCCAGCCCTGCTATAGAAGGTGTTCGCGAACACATCAACTCTGTACCTAGGTACCAGTCTCATAGAGTAGGTCTTAGAATCATCATCGTGTTTACCTGGCAAGTGATCTCAATGTTTCCTCCCTGTATAGAGATCTTTATTTGACATTTTGCAATGAGAAAGGAATTCCTAAAGTGTGTGAAGAAAAGTAAAGAAGAATTTTTAATAAAAATTTCAATATAGTGTTCAAGTTACCGCAGAGAGATACATGTAAAACGTGTGACAACTTGACAGTCATCAAAAATGATGGAAAATCCTCAAAAGAAGACAAAAAAGTGCACATCTGAAGCATGAACTTTACCTTAGGAGAGCTGCAGCTATAAGACAAAAACTGGACCATTTTACTAAACAGGCCAAAGAAAATCCTGACGAAGTAGATGTCATAAGTGTAGATCTACAACAAACACTCCTCACTCTAAAACCTACTACTGAACCAGCATTTTAACTCCGTAAACTTTGGACATACAATATTGGTATTCATGATTGTGGTTCAGGAAGACGATTTATGTTCATATGGGATGAATCTATTGCACAGAGAGGAAGCTATGAATTTGACAGTTGCATTATGAAATACGTGAAGTGTGGAAAAGTCAAAGCTACAAAACTAGTCCTTTTCTCTGATAATTGTTGGGCCAAAACAAAAATTGGAACATGATGGCTGTATAGAACTTCATGGTAAATAAGGGAATATTTAAAGAAGTGGAGCAATATTTTTGATCTCAGGTCATACCCACTTACCCTCAGACAGAGGTTTGCTAAGATTGAAAAATTCCAATGTATCGTCATCCAAAATTTTTACACGCCTAGTCACTGGCATGATCTCATGGGAAAAAGCAGTATAATATTTTGTGAGTAGAATGACAATGGAAGATTTTTTAATGTTTCTGAACTCAAAGGCAACATTAACGTCTCGCAAAAGATTTGTGAGGATAGATGAGATTTGAAATTTTCATAAGTCCTTGTCTTCAAGTTTGAATAAAGAGATCCCTTGGTTATGTATGTCAAACATACAGTACATGAGGAGTTTGCGGCTGTTACTCTTCGAAGGCGAGGAAAAAGCAATGTAGGCAACTTTCTCCTTCATCAGATGTATGTAAAGCCTCAAGAGATTAATAGGAAGAAATTTAAAGATATCTTTTACAAGTCACATAAATGTTCAAAGTGTCCTGTTACTGAAGATACTGCAGAATTACTGGACTAAAACGCTACAGTAAAAAATTATCTAATGATATATAAACGTTTTGCTTTATACAATAATTTGTTATGTATGCAGTATTTCTAGTTTGTATGTTAAAGATAAATTAACAAACTATAATAATTTTCATTAATGTATTCAGCAACCAAAAGATATAACCTCAAAGGTTGGGGAAACATAATAAAGTTAAGAAACACATTCAAAATAAAGACTTAGAAGTGTAAAAACAAAAGAGTAAACTGTCTGTATTTACACAAAATTTGTTTATCCTCTTGCTTAAAAGTACAAAAATGAGGGTTATCAGATCACTATGTTACCCCGACCACTTCATATATAAAATAAGTGCTTTGTCTGTACATTGCTTAGAATTTTTAAACGATTGTATTTCTCTATCGATCGTGTCCACAGAAACGAGGAAATGGACATTTAATTTTCCGTAATTTCTGTCTGTCTGTCTGTCTATCTGTCTGTCTGTCTGTCTGTATGTATGTATGTACGTATGTATGTATGTATGTATGTATGCACACGCATCACGAGAAAACGGCTGAAGAGAATTTAATGCAAATCGGTATGCAAAGTCGGGGAATAAGACACTACAATCTAGGATTTAAATAATTTTATTGACGCTGAGATAAATAGTAGTTTAGGGGAAACCCTTAATGTAATTCTCACATATTTATGTTATTAGTGGTCGTATCGATAAATGCTAGATGACTAAAGTTATAGAGTAGTACATTTCCGATCATTTATGATCATACATTTTTACCGTAGCGGCTATGATAACAGAGATTCTCCATGAATTTGGGTTTTTGATATTAAGTCCCTATCAGCCTTGAGTCGCGAGTAAATGGGTAAACAGAATTTAAAGAAAATATGTACCGGTATGCAATGTTGGAGAATGAGGAACTACAGTTTACGCTATTAATAATTTTATAAGACGCCCTAATATCACAGAGTCGAAAGAAAACTAAATATGAAGGATTAATAGAAAGCTCACACATTTGGTCAACGATAACATTAAGTTGACTATTGCTTTTTGTGATGTCCTTGTGTCTTCTGTTGCCTCTCGTCTCCGATAGATGGGATTAGTGCTGCGTACCGAGTATTTTATTTTAATTTGCTTTACGTCACACCTACACTGATAGGTCTTATGGCGACGATGGAAAGGGCTAAGAGTCAAAATGAAACGGTCTTGGCCTTGATTAAGGCACAGCCTCAGCATTTGCCTGGTGTGAAAAAGGGAAATCACGGAAAACCATCTTCAGGGCTGCCGACAGTGGGGTTCGAATCCAATATCTCCCGGATGCAAGCCAATAGTTGCGCGTACGTAACCACACGGCCAACTCGCCCGAGTGTAACAGCCTACCTGAATATTGGTGGGAAGTAGCTGGGGAGTTAGATAACTTTTTCTTTAGTGCCATTCCTCTGGTTCACAAATTTCCTTATACTAGTCGTACGTAACACACCGGTTCATCATAGCATTCGAGCTATTCAATCCCTACTCCGAGGCACTGATTGGAATGAGCAGTGTGCATATTTAACGGAATAATGTCAGAGGAATGTTCACAGCTGTCTTGTTCTGGAACTTTGGACTGTTAGATCGGTACCGTACAACTGTTCGTTAAAAGTGCAGAATGTGCAATTTTTCATTTGATGGAGTATTTTATACGATAACTTTTACCGAGTTCTCGTGGATAACAGAGAGGTGAAGGAAGGTGCTGCTTTGGATGTGTCTATCTACGATAGTCAAAGATTAATTTATAACTTTAAAATAAAGGTTATATTTCTTTTCAGATATTAAATTTTAACAAAAAAACAATATTTAAGTTACCGAGGTAGTTTGGTATAAAATAGAAAATACAGAAAAACCAAGAAACGGTAAGTTACACATTGAGCTTCAAGCTCATAATTTACAATGGTCCCAGCATCACTAATATTGCGTGCAGACAGATAGTTAAGGAGACGAATCTCCCAATTCCTTTTACAGGATATTTAAAAGGCAATTTTCAAGAGCCCTTTGCTCCAACGGTTACAGGTTACGGCCTTCCAAAGGCACCTCTCGCTATTTACACAAATATCTATTGCATTACAAGAAAAGAGCCTGTATGCTCTATAATTCAACCAAGGAGTCTGCGCTCCCAAACACTTACAACCTTTCTTACATTTGTGATTAGAGCGTCTTGCTCAATACAATTTACACTTTCTGGCCTCTCTAGGCACAAACTACATTTAACAAAACTGTAGAAGTAATACTTTAAGAAATAATACAGGAGTATGGTCATCCGCCAATGTGGGGGTCCACCCAGTAGTTTTAGTCGGTAGGAAAGAGAGCGGCTTCAGCTTTACGGGGCAGGCCGCAATGGAATTGTGAGAGGGACACACGGTCATCTGGTAAGTTGTGGGGGTCCTTATTAGGGCCTAGTAGATAGGGCCGGTCGTGTCATCAACGGGAGGGCGGCTTCTTCTCACCAGGGGTGATGACACGGCTTGACAGTAGGGGTAGATGCTTAATTTTGGATCTTGTTTTACCTTAGATTAGTTTTTATGGTTATAGGGTTGGCACTTTCATGTGGTATGGTCATCCGCCCATGTAAGAGGCCATCAGTAGATTTAGTTGATATAGTTATGCTTATACTGTTTTTCCTTTTTGTTTATTTTATTGGTTCCTTTTGTTATTAGTAGGGGCAAATTAGTAGAATTAGTCTAGGGTGGTGCCTCACATGGAGACTGGTATACCGCTCGTGTGAGAGACCACCAACTTAGTTGACAGGATTGCAGGGTTGACCCTTACATGTGGACTGGTCATCCGCCCATGTAGGGGACAGCTCAGTAGACTAGTTGGGGTGCTTATAGAACTGTTTTAATTGTTTAGTTTAGTTTATTTTATGGTTCTTTCTGTTTCTTGTATTATAGTACGGTGAACATGTATCGGGGCGAACAGCCTGTAATGTTCAATGTTCAATAAATAAATAAATAAATAAATAAATAATAATAATAATACAGGAGTATCGAGTACCCATTATATAGGGCCTTCGTGAAAAGAAGGTTAACGTTACTGGCTCGAAAATCAAAATGTATGGAGGCTGAAACTTGCGCTCCTTGAAATCAAAGATTAAAACCCTACTTGGGCTAGTGGCCCGTCGATGCAGAGGATAATCCCACACTACTGAGGTGACCAGATGGACAAGTTAACTTTCAAGGCTACAGATTAGAAAATGGTTACAGAAACATAGTCACCTCAAATACAAGTTGATAGGGAACTCGAGAGGATGTCACACTCTCTATTCCCGAATTTCAGTTAATTATCCCTGATTTACTCGAACCTTGGCATGAGAAGAAAGAAAAGTTTACATTTTAGGAGATCGACTGTTACGTAGTTAAAGATTGGAACCTTCACCTTGAGTCAGCTTGCGGAGATAACTATTGGGATAGAAAAATAGTGGCCATTTCCTTAGCTGATATTTTTCCTGCCGATGAGTGAGGCCTCCGCCTCCTCTCTTAGCACACCCACTCAATAATACGACGATCAATACGATAAGTTAACTCAAAAAAGTGTCAGCTTTTATACCCGAGAGGAAGGTTCGAGAAGGTTTTGGATTGAAACCAGACATACCCTCTGACATTTTCTGGACAGTCAAAAAGTTACAAGAAGCCAATGATTGGCAGAAAAATAAATACACAAAATTTTTAATTGGCCAAAATCCAAAGTTCGTGGGATAAGTAAGCAGTGTTGCAGACCTTGAAGTATCAAAAACAAAAAAGTCAATTCAGTTCACAAAACCTATACACACAAAACTTCTTTATATTTCTAGTTATTGCACTTTGCACAAGGTTGCCTAGCATCAGTTCTTTAACCCTCAACTGGTGACGTGGTGTGTGGCAGACTCCTTGTAGAAGATACATGTACACCCCTAAGCACACAACCGGAAGTGACACTTTTGGTTTGCAGTACCTTCTGATCTCTTTGGCAACAGACGTTTCATTCTTAGAGCTTACTTACTTACTAGGTTGGCCACACAAACAATAGTCGGATTTTGGCCTCGCCAATTAGCCTCCTCCACCTTTCTCGATCCGTGGCCTGCCTCTGTGGATCAGTTGGTAGAGTATCGGCCTCCGGATCCCAAGATAGCGGGTTCAAACCCGGCAGAGGTAGTCGGATTTTGAAGGGCAGAAAAAAGTCAATTAGACACTCCATGTCGTACGATGTCGGCATGTAAAAGATCTCTGGTGACACATTTGGTGTTTACCCGACAAAATTCATTAAACCTCAGCTATAGACGCCCAAGAGAGTTTCGGTTTACTCGGTCTGCCATCTAGTGGGCCTAGAGTGAAATGGAACGTCGAAATTGACAAGCAGACAGCCAGATGGCGTCAAATTGAAATGTCTGCACACGGTAGCTGAGGCCATATGATGATGACGATGATGATGATGATGATGATGATTATTATTATTATTATTATTATTATTATTATTATTATTATTATTTATTCGATCCGTGTATTCTTCTTTGGTTAGTCCCTTTCTGCTCATATCCTCTCTGACCCCATCTATCCATCTCAATCGTGGTCTTCTTTTTGGTCTTTTGCCTCTGATGTTTTCTTCCACCACCTGCCTGGTTATCTGACCTCCTCGACGCATTACGTGCCCATACCACTTCATCCTCCTCTCTTTAATCACTGCCACAATGTCGAAAAATTTGTACAATTCCTGAAGTTGTAGTTTTTTCCTTTTCCTCCATTCCCCTCTGCCCTTCACTGGTCCAAAAATCTGTCTCAGCACAGCATTCTCAAATGTAATGATTTTTCTTTCTGTCTTTTGAGTCAGAGTCCAGGTCTCTGCTCCATATGAGACCACGGGTTGTATTAGAGTCCGCTAGATTCTTATCTTCGTGTGTCTTGATAGAAGCCGGGACTTGAGCAGTTTTTCGACTGCAAACCTTGACCTGTTTCCTGCTTGAATTCTAGCCATTACTTCTTGGTCTATCTCATTTCACTGAGTACTGCCCCAAGATATTTAAATGCTCTTACTCTTTCAAAGATTTCTCCATTCACATCTAAGGGTGTGTTATTGCTTTCTCTGCTCACTACAAGGTAATTGGACTTTTCTATATTCATGTTTAATCCCACACTAATTGCTTCTTCCCTTAAAACTCTTGTCATTTTAACAAGATCTTGCTCATTCTGTGCTATCAGGACTATATCGTCCGTGTATGCCAGTTCTACCCAGTTGAATTCCTGTCTCTAGGTTTGTTATATTTCTCAGTGCTTTTTCTAGTACCAGATTAAACAGAAGGGGGAGAGATGCAGTCTCCCTGTCGTACTCCAGTCCTCACTTCGAACTTCTCTGACCTATTTCCATTCACTTGCACTGAGCCTGTTCCTTCCTGTATACATGCTTGTGTTAGTTTCCTGGGAACTTCTGCCCTTTCCAGTTCCTGCCATATTACTTGCCTGTTCACACTATCATATGCATTTTGGAAGTCCACAAATAGGCAGTGTGCATCTCTGCGAAATTCCCAGCTCTTTGATAGTACTTGCCTTATTATATGCAGTTGGTCAATGGTTGATTTTCCCTTTCTGAACCCTGCTTGCTGGAATCCAAGTACATCCTCGACGTATGGTGTTAATCGTTTTTGTAGTAACATGCTCTAGATTTTATATGCTGTACATAGTAAGGTGATTCCTCTGTAATTGCTGCAACTCATTGGGTCTCCTTTCTTAAATATCGGGCAGATGATAGACTGTTTCCATTCTACCGGAATCCTTTCCTTCCTCCAAATTACACAGATCAGGTGGTGCCTTCTGTCTCGTAAGATACCTCTGCCCTCTTTCAAACATATCTGCAAGTATTTCATCTGTTCCTGGTGCCTTCCGTTCCTTCAGCATCTTTATATTCTCTTCCTACTTATTCCCTGCCCTCAGTATTATCGTTCTCTCCTCAGAGTGTAGACCAGTTTTCAAGTGGCTTCGTAGACGCCACGTCACCAGTTGTGCAACATTTTAATGTGTGGTTTCTTAAGTTGTACGAAGTGAACTCATAGCTTTTTCATTTTTGTTCGTAATTCAACAATGGTGGACCGCGCTGGTCGATCTCGACCTATAAGGCCTGAAGGTCCTGGGTTCGAAGATCAGGTAGCACAGTGGTTAGATACAGACTTTAGTGATGTTGAAAATGGTGTGTACAGTGACTTTGCTATTGAAAGTGATCATTGTACTGACTCGGAAGAAGAAGGCACAGGTAGTGAAGGTGAAGATCAAGAATGCGCAGAACAGCATTATTACCATGGTAAAAACCGTTATAAATGGTCCGCTAAAGAACCTACTAGAAATGTGCGCACCTCAAGTCGCAACATAATTCGATTACCTGCGTTACGTGCTCAAGCAAGTATTGGCAATCAAATAGACTCTAAAATGCCTGGAATGTTATATTTTGCAGGGAGTTGGTGCAACTTATAGTTCAGTGTATTAATGTCAAAATGCGGAATATGAGATAGAAGTACAAACGCATGGCTCGTTCCGAAATTGAGGACACTGATGACATAGAAATTGAAGCCCTTTTAGGATTACTTCTTTACACTGCTTCTTTCAAATCAAACAATGAAGATATTTCTGCAATGTTTGCTACGGATGGAACTCGCAGATAAATATTTCGCCTCATCATGTCTGGAAAACGGTTTCTTACTGTTCTCCTAGCATTAAGATTTGACAATCCTGAAGATAGGATGCAAAGACGTTCGCAAGACCCCACAGCAGCAGTGTCTGAACTTCTAGGATCGCTAATAGGAAATTCATAGGAATCGTACCCGCTGGGAGCTAATGTTTGCACAGACGAAATGCTGATCGCTTTCCGTGGACGCTGCGCCATGAAAATGGTCTTGCCGAACAAACCAGACTCTGTAGTTTGTACAATGTAGTACATATGAGATGGTTTGGCATAACAGCAGGCTTCATAGCCCGAGCCACGCCACAAGTCAATAAATAAATAAAACTCATGTGCATGACCGATGCACGGACAGATTATTTCTACAATGGGTACCTATACGCTGTCAGGGATACCGATGGAATAGGACTATCAGATGAAGAAAGAAAACTAAGCACGCCCACACAAGCTGTTCTCCGCCTGTCAAAACCAATCCAAGGGACGAACGGAAATATTACTTTTGATAACTGGTTTACGTCTGTTCAAGTTGCCGAGAAGCTAAATTCTGTGAACCTCACTTGTCTGGGAACGATGAAGAAAACAAAAACAAAAGAGAGATACCTACAGCGTTGTTGCCATCAAAGCACAGAGAAGTTGTTTCATCTCTCTACGGATTTACAAATAAGCTAACACTTCTGTCATTTGTTCCGAAAAAGAAACGAGCCGTCATTTTGTTATAGTCTATGCACCACAATAAGGGTATTTGTACAGAAACAGGAAAAGAAGAAATTATAGGTATATACAATACTACAAAGAGATGTGTGGACTGTTTGGATACAAAATGTGCTAGTTTTCCATCAAGCCGGAGGACAAGAAGATGGCCCAAGGCTGTCTTTTTCAGGATAGTTGACATTGCAGCAGCTAATGCCTATACCTTATGCCAGTTTTACCCCAGAAGATCGGAAATTACAAAACTGAGCTTCTTGAAATCATTAGCAGCTCAGCTGGCACAACGGCATATGGAAAGGAGACTCTCAAATCAAAGAATTCCAAGGGACATATGAACTGGGATATCATGTATTCTGAAAACGCCAGTAGAAAAAGCCCAGGAAGAAAAACTTAAAAAGAGGAAATCCTGTCGCATATGTCCATCATCAGAAGGAGAAGAACAGTATACTCCTGTTTCAAACGCAAGATACCTATTTGCTTGCAGTGCGGCAGGAAACTGTGAAGGATGATTGAGGACGGAACTAAACCATGCGCTTGTGAGTGACAATATCAGAGGTACTCCCTATTTTTCCTTATTGATGAAGTTAGAAGGGTGTGTGAAGATTGTTAGGCAGTTTCTCTTTCATTTACGAAGTTTCACAAGATATCTATGGCCTGTATATTGATCACTTCTTAATTTGAACACTTAGGCCACTTTTGCTCCAAAACGTTCAGAAAAGGATAGACCCCATGTGTAGTAAAATTTTTGTTGAGATCAGTGAAAAAATGCAAACAAATATAATATGTGATTCGGGTGTGTATTGGACGAAAAAGAAAAATAAGACAATTTACAAATATTTTTTATATTTCTGAATATTTTGATTGTGCAGCGTGGATGGGAGGTACACGAGGAGGTTCACTGCCTCTCTACCGATGACTCTAATCGGAGGGCGGACATCGTAGCCATCAACAGGGAGGACATTAAAGTAATGGTCTTAGATCCCACCATTCGCTTTGAAAAAGACCTAAATCAGGCTCGGGATGTGGACCTAGAAAAGCAAGCTATTTATGTACAATGTTTGCCTTACCTTTCATCTAAGTATAAAATATATAAATATCGGTGGATTGTCAGAGGCCTGCTATTCGCAGCAAGAGGCGCCCTCCCTAGTCAGACATCGAACTTCCTACAAAACTTGAAAGTTCCATTCTACGAGTTAGAAAAAATAGTAATACAGATACTGAGGGACTCTCTGCAAATCATTCACTTCCATCTGTACCTGAGAACGTGATTGACATTCCTCCCCCACTCACCCTGGAATAAAAGAAGATAATAGCTTCAACGATTAAATTGACATATTTAAACTCCATTGAAATTGAAACCGTATTCCGGATCCAAATGATCACCCTCATTGGAGGAAGGATGATTTATTTCTTTAATACATCTCTTTCTCTGCATTGCAGGTTTTTCTAGTTTCAGTGAATGTGTGATAAACTTATGTTTTCTCAAATAATTATGTTTCTGTCTGTGTAGGAAAACAGATTTTTGGCCGTTCAGAGGCATATGAGGGACGCTGATGCAATCTAAGTTGAAACCTTTTCTTCTTCATAAAGTGACATACACTTGTATTCAGAATTTTTTAAAATTTTTGCTACAATGGAGTTGGTAATAAAATGTGTTAAACCATTCCCCAAAATATGCCTTTTCAATATAAAATGAATAAACGTCGCCTTAATGAAATATAATTCCATTAAAAATGCTCAAATTATAGACGTCTCTCAGACACCATGTCACCAGTTATGTTCCTTCCGGAATACGTCACCAGCTGAGGGTTAATAGAGACATCTGTGTTTACAGTGCACTATGTCTTCTGGTAAAGGCTAGAGCAATTTTATTACTTTCATAGATCTGTGTCTGTCTTATCCTTGGGTTTGACAATATGAAATGACTGAGGTATGAGCAATGCTAGTAATGCCAATCCTTATGCAACCAGTCCCTGCTATGAATGGTGTGAAAATGTTGCTCATAGGGTCGGTTGGTGTATGCATTTCAGTGGGCTTGGAAAATTATATATAATTGCAACTCTGGCTCGGTGAGGAAAGCAACGGAAAACTACCTCACTCCTCATTTCCCTAGTATGCCTCTTCAGTGATGCCTAGGCCATCTATGACAGCTGATGGCAGAGCTGTTGAGGATCCCACTAGCGGCATCGCTGACGGACTGAACATACATAAACTGTGATACACCACCCAAAAAAAAAAAAAAAAAAAAAAGGAATCCAGTCAGTTTAGGGATCCTTAAAATAATACATTACTCTATCACTTTAGTAGTGATATCTGTTGATCAACATCCCAACTTCTTGCACTAGCTATTTCAATTTTTATGTGATAGATAGCATTCTTCAAGGCGCTTCATTTAAATGCACGGGGTTGAGGTGTACCTCATGGTACAATAATATTGCTTTTAATCGCTACATTCCTGTTGACTTTGTAATGACCTAGATGTAGATGTAGCGAAGTATGGGTATATCAGCTAGTTTCATATAAGAAAGAGTTAGATGTGTTTTGCTGGTACTTTGTTTTCCCGTGTGTTTCCTATGATTAATGTGAACGAATAAATGAATACATTTCCCTCCCAGTCACTGGTAACCACCCAACTGAGGAACACACCACACATAACACTATCCTCCACCACAATAACACGCAGTTACCTACACTTGGCAGATGCCGCCCACCCTCATCGGAGGGTCTGTCTTACAAGGGCTGCACTCGGCTAGAAATAGCCACACGAAATTATTATTATACCCAACTGAGGAGAACGTGTTCGTTTATTTTAATCTAAATCATTACACGGGCTTAGATTTGAACGTACTGCAAAAAATCCAACGATATTCAGATTCATTAAATGTTACAATAATGTCAATATAATATGTTGCAAACCCAATACATGTTACAGAACCTTACTTTTACTACAAGTGAATGGACGAAAACACTGAATAGAATCCCCCCCCCCCCCGTCACAGTGAAGAGCGGGAGAGGGCTCGCGTACACAGCTACATCTCAATCACATTCCACTAATGTTGTTGAAAAATGAAAGTAAAAATCCACAGCCTGTTTCCAGTCATTCGACCGGGTCAAGAATGGAATGAATGAAGCCCCCATCTAGCGGCGCGATAGGAATTGTGCCAGCTGCCGAAGTCTGTCGTACTCCTCTGGGGCAATGATTAGTGACGGACAGATGAAATGGTATTGGAGAGTGCTGCTGGAATGAAATATGACAGGGAAAACCGGAGTGCCTGGAGAAAAACCTTTCCCGCCTCCGCTTTGTCCAGCACAAATTTCACTTGAAGGGACCAAGATTTGAACCCCGGAGCCCAGCGGTGAGCGGCAGGCGCGTTGCCACCTGAGCCACGGGGTTTCAGTTTTAGGGAATCAAAAATACATCCCAGCAAGATTACACGAAGACAACGAACAGGACAACCCCCCTCCCTCCTGCAGTCACGGATAACCACCGACAGAGGGAGATAAAATTCTTCCGCTGCAATTATTGCACTCAGTATTATTAATTATTATTATTTTTTGGAAATATTAAACCGATGAAAACAACAAACAGACATCTTCCTGCCCCAGGCACAGATGACCACCAACATGGTGCACAGGCCGTCCGACCATCGCAATCTTCGCTATCACGTACCACTGGTTTTGTTTGTTTTCCAACTGTAACAGACTTTTTCCAACTAACAAACTGTCATAATACGTAACTGGACTAACATTTACTGATAAAGTACATATACTTTAATAGTTATTAAGGTATACCTTGTCCGGCACCGCAGTGTAAGGGGGGCAACTCGTACGCCTGTCGCCCGGTGGCCTGGGTTCGATTCTCAGCCGTGTCAGGGATAAAGAATCGTACATGATTAATATCCCTGGCCTGGGGTATGGGTGTTTGTGTCGTCCTTAATGTTATTCTCCTCATATACAACACTCTACACTTCCGCCATTCCAGTTACACGCAGGTCCATATCATATGGTGCAAGAAGGGGCAAAAGATTCACTGTGGTCTACACCCCAAACAAATGGCATAAAAAAATGTATATCTTTGAAAGTTAGACAGTCTTATACTTTTAGGGTATTTCCTGGTTACCCATTATTAATGTGCTATGTAGAGTTGTAGAAAATTAATGCTAACATGGAAACAAAGCATTTCCGTTCCATATTCATATAATAATTTATAATTCTACATATGAGTAATGTGTTTTGAAAATTTGGCCATACCTTATTTTTACACCCTGTAGGCCTAGTTAATTCTTCTGAGGGAGTTTTCGTATTTAAGGCTCGTAGCTGTGAGCTTGCATTTGGGAGATGGTGGGTGCGAACCCCACTGTCGGCAGCCCTGCATATGGTTTTCTGTGGTTTCCCACTATCACACCAGGCAAATGCTGGATCTGAACCTTAAGGCCACGGTCGCTTCCTTCCCACTCCTAGACCTTTTCTATCCATCGTCGCCATAAGACCTATCTTTGTCCGTGCGAAGTAAAGCAACTTGTAGGAAACTGAAAAGTTTTCGTGACCTTTTTTATACAACCTGTGACAATAAAGTTCGGTGAATGAAGTCAGAACGGTCGATCCGGCAACACTGGCGGCACACAACGCTGCACCTGGGTAGCGGCAGGCTTCGACCACCTGCTCCCAAAGTTATTTAGTTGAGCATCGTGTGTGTGCCGTGTAAGACCTGTTTGACACGGTGCGTGTTTAGTGCGTTCGTTCTGAACTACGAACAGGAACATGAACGACCAAAATATCTATGTACACTTTTGTTTTAAGCTTGGCAAGACACCGAGGGAAACGCATGCGATCCTGGTACATCTTTATGAAGATCAAGTACTGTCCTTGAAGTGTGTGTACGAGTGGTTCGTCCGTTTTCGAGGAGGCTGGGAAAGTGTTTCTAACAACCCACGTAGCGGAAGACCGGCGACCGCCGTCAGTGACGAAAACATTGAGGTGAGGACATTAATCACGAACGATCGGCGATGAACTGTGCGCAAGATATCGGATAAACTGCAGATTAACCGTGAATCCGTGCGACAAATCGTTACTCAGAAGTTAGGGAAGAGGAAAACGTGTTGTCGTCTTCTGCCACATCACTTGACTGGCGATCAGAAGCAGGCACGTTTAGAGGCTTCAGAGGATTTTGTCGAAACGGTGGATGCGACACCCACATTCTTGAACTGTATTGTCACCGAAGGTGAAACCTGGTCTCTCAAGTACTACCCTGAAAAGAAACGGAAAAGCATGGAAGGGCGTTCTCCGGGAACCCCTCGTCGGAAGAAGCCCAAAGGCGGAAAGTGACGCATCAAACTCGCGTTGAATGGAAAATGATTTGACGATATTCCTGACATCCAACGAAACGTGACGAGGCTTTTGAACACCATCCCAAAGGAAGCCTTTTTGCAAGATTTCCAGGACATGTATTGGCGATCTCAGCAGTGCATAGTTATGGGAGGGGACTATTTCAAAGGACATTAAGGTCACTGTCGTGCATTGTTCATCTCTGTTGATAGTACAGGACTATTCACCGAACTTAATTTCACAGGTTGTGGAAAACTATTAATTACACTTGTTAAGGAGAGACCAGTGCTTTGTGATATGACAATTGAAGAGTACTGCGGGAAGATAAGCTGCCAAATTTGCAAGCTTGGAAGGAAGTGTCCTCACGCCTGAAATAAGATTCCACATAAACTGGGAGATAAAGAGAGATAATACAGCAATGCAGTACAGGACCTTCTACGTCACACTGTTTATTTTTGTAAAAGTAGTAAGTATTTACATCTAAACTAGAGCGCTGACTTACTTCGAGTGGAGTGGAGTGGAGTGGAGTGGAGTGGCAGATGGAAGACCGCACTCCTGCTGTCTTCCTAGACGCCCGGTGGGAATTATCGTTCCGGCGAATGACGTAAATTAAGCCGACAAAATAAGAATTTTAGGTATTTTATCATATCATCAAAGGGATAATATAGTCAATTTATTTTAAAATAATAGTTGCAATGGGAAATTATTCAGAGAATCCCACGCTGCATAGAGCTTTATCGGTACCCGAGCAGTACAAGTCGTCTGACAGTTTTGCCTTGCTGTGGCAGTCACGAAGAGCTCGCATGGCCATTTCCTGGTTCACGAACTCACAAGTGATTCCTTAGCTTCGCGCCAGATACTAGACATGACACTGCGGTAGGTGAACGTTCATCCCTCCGTTACTCTTACCTCAATAACAGCCAGCGGTGCTCAGTGAAGCAAATTCAGTTTGTAAGTTATGAAAGGAGCAAAGAAATGAATTAAATGACTAATCGTTTTTCAGTTGCCAAGCGCATTTAATAAGGAATAAACCCCACGGCACTTACGCCCTTGAAAGCGCTTTGGCCTGCCCAGCGACCGCTGCTCAGCCCGAAGGCCTGCAGATTACGAGGGGTCGTGTGATCAGCACGACGTACCCTCTCGGTACTTATTCTGGGCTTTCGAGACCGGGACCGCCATCTCAGCGTCAGATAGCTCCTCAATGCTAATCACGTAGGCTGAGTGGACCTCGATCTAGCCCTCAGGTCAAGAGATAATTCCTAACCTGGCCGGGAATCGAACCCGGGGCCTCCGGGCGAGAGGCAGGCACGCTACCCCTACACCACGGGGCCGGCCCATTAAATAAGGACGAATATGAAAATATCACCACTGCAATGTAAGCACTTTTCAATATTAACGTTATTACGCCTCCGATAACCTGCTGTTAGTAAAAAATTACGTATGTTAAAGTAAAATGCACTAATTACAGATCACTGATGACCAAAGACACTTTTTAATTGCGATTCATTAAAAAATACTGGACTCTTCCTATGTTTTCTCAGCTTTTCCCCGCGCAAGTTTCACCTTTTTAAAATTATCCTACTTTAGAAATACATAAGACGTAAATAAATTAATCCTGTGCAAAAGGAATGCTCTTCTGCTATCTCACTGAAGGTGTTGGAAATAAAAATGGTATCAAATTTCCCTGTCCGTCTCTATGGTGTAGTGGTTAGTGTGATTATCTGTCACTGCATGACGCCCGGGTTCGATTCCCTCCTCAGCCATCCTCGAAGTCGTTTTCCGTGGTTTCCCTCTTCTCCTCCAGGGAAATGCCTGGATGGTACCTAACTTAAGGCCACGACCGTTTCCTTCCTTCTTCCTTGTCTATCCCCCGCAAGGCCCGTGTTCATCATAGCAGATGAGATCGTCTGGGAGAGGTACTGGTCCTCTCTCTCAGTTTCTTTTTTTCTTTGCTAGTTGCTTTACGTCGCACCGACACAGATAGGTCTTATGGCGGCGATGGGATAGGTAAGGGCTAGGAGTGGGAAGGAAGCGGCCGTGGCTTTAATGAATGTACAGCCCCAGCTATTTGCCTGGTGTGAAAATGGGAAACCACGGAAAACCATTTTCAGGGCTGCCGACAGTGGGGCTCGAACCTACTATCTCCTGAATACTGGATACTGGACGCACTTAAGCGACTGCAGCTATCGAGCTCGGTCTCTCACTTTCATCTCCCCAACCCAAAGTCTCACGCTCCAGGACACTGCCCTTGAGGTGGTAAATGTGAGATTCCCGCTGAGACTGCTGAAAAAGAAAACCCCGGTGGGTAAACAGATGAAGAAAGAAAGAAATCAAATTTATCTTCGGCAAAAAGAAATGTTCATACATATGTCTTGTAATAAATGAGACTCGAATTGATCAGGGGATTGCAGGTGTCTAGTACTGGAGGACTCATGGACACAGCAGCGTGATCTGCTCATTCGTATCGATTCAAAGCCAATTATACTGCACTGTCTCCCAGACCTGTGAAAGAGTCAGGCCAGTTACTTGTGTGAATACAAGTGAGAATGCCGCATACTCATCACCGAAGGTGGTATTATCGGCGTGAGAGACTGCACCGCGCGCCCTACAGAGACATGGTCGCCGTGTCGGGTGCAGCTTATCTGTCGTGGACTGAAATATGCACAGGAAGATGCCACAGAACAAGGAGGATATATTCGTCAGAAGAACGCCTAAAGTTCGTTATATCAGGACAATGGCTATGGCCGGTTGGGCAGCATCAGCGTTCCAGTCGTGCACTGTTGACTCTTTCATTGATTAACTCTAACTACTTATGTACAGTGAACGATTCAGTATATCCAGCTGAAACTTGAGTTACTACCAGCTAGTGGATCATTTGCGTCTACTAAAAGAAAGATGAGGTGAATACCCGCGAGGCAGTTCACGAGTGTTCCTTGTAAGACTATCCCGCTCTTTCCGCTAAAACTACTTTCGGTACTCAATCAAGCAACCCAGTCAACCAAAAGGAAAAGTGTGCAGACGTTTACCGACATTCTGTATTACATTATTTTCATGCAGTAATATTACATTTCTCATATTTGGGAGCCATGTGATGTACTGAAGGATTTCATTCTTCACCCTAAAAGGGTGAGGTGCACCTGTCTGTCTGTCTGTCTGTCTGTCTGTCTGTCTGTCTGTATGTCTATGTATGTGTCTGTCTCTCTGTCTGTATGACTGTCTGTATATCTGTCTGTCTGTCTGTCTACACGTCTGTCTGTCTCTTTGGTCATGAGATGCGTGGTGATTTGACGTGAGATGATGACTGAAAGGGAATGTTATAATAATTGTAATGAAAGCTGCATGAGACATGATTTCTAATGAACTTAGAACACTGTACAGTAATTTCAAATGCTTAAATACTTGTTTTAAAATACTGTATGATTTTATGTTACTTGCAGACTTTCAAACCTCCCTCCTGAAAAAGGTACATGTGTTTCGAAAAGTCTACTTTTACCCGCGGAATTATACGTTGGCGTTGTGTACAGACGACAGCGTAAGTCTTCTGCATTATTACATATTGCGTTACTCATTAGACGTCTAAAACTCACCTCGTAAAGGGAAACATAGTGATGGAATTTCCTCCTTTCTTCCTCTTCTTCTTCATATTATTTTCAATTGGTCTACGATTGACCATGTTTGTACAACTGTATCAATCAATCTGCATTCAGGGCAGTAGACCAGTGGCAGGATCCCTATAAATTGTTAACTTCATATTTACATTTATTTGAAATTATTTACCTAGCGTTCCCTTAAATAATTTCTACATACATGGAAATTGACATAAGATTTCCCTTGATAATTTATTCCAATCCCTTGCTCCTATAAATGAATATTTGCCCGAATACGTTCTCTTGAATTCCAAATTTCTTCTTCTTTTCTTAGCGCTTTTCCCACACCTGTGGGGTCGCGGGTGCGAACTGCGTCGCACATGTGGATTTAGCCCTGTTTTACGGCCAGATGCCCTTCTTGACGCGAACTCTACATGGGGGATGTAATCACTATTGCGTGTTTCTGTGGTGGCTCGTAGTGTAATGTGTTGTGTGAATACGAAGAGGAGAGTGTTGGTACGGACACAAACACCCAGTCCTCGAGCCGGAAGAATTAATCAGAAGTGATTAAAATCCACGAACCGGCCGGGAATCGAACCCGCGACCCTCTGAGCCGAAGGCCAGTACGCTGAACATTCAGCCAACGAGTCGGACTCTTTATTTCCAAATTTATATTCCTATTTTTAAAAGCTCCACACAAGCTTATATTATATATTTTATTACATAGTAATACTTCCTCAATTTAGAGGTTGCCTAAAAGACAAAGTATACTTAATACCAATTGATACTGTGTAAGAAAGATACATAAAACGCTTACTGATGATTTCAAGGCAGGAATTCCTATAACAATAATCAAGGATTCTGGCAGGTGGAATGCCTTGCCAAACTCAAAAAATTATCTGGCTGTTGTGCCCTTACTCCCGATGAGCAAGCCCATGACTTCGATCCTATTTAGCTTGTATTCTTCCTTGTAAAAAAAAAAAAGGGACTGTGGGCTCGTATATTTTTCTTCTTCTCACGATCAACATCGACAGGTCGACTCGCGGAGGATTCGAAGCGGATAGTTGGATCGACTATATACCTTACAGTGTTGTCTTTATAAGCAATTATATCGATCCATCGAGTGCTGACAAACTATGAACCTCTTCGTGGATGGTGAATTCGGTTCTTCTGAGGACCTGGGAGACAATAGTTCATAATTGATGATGCCTGGCGATGCGCTGGCAGGAACCAAGGACGTGTGCAATGTTTCAGTCTCGTTGAGGCATCGCCTACAGCGGTTACTCTCCATGGACCTACCGAGCACAGCACAAACTGCTGCTACATTCCCCGTCATCTTCAAGACGTCTCTCCATTCGCTGCGAGACAAACCTTCGTGGTGGCTGACACATTTATTGGAAGCTAGATGTTCCTTAATAAAGATAACTCCTTTACCTTTGTGAGGGAGTTCGCACCACTTCTACCTATGTCATTCCACGCCAAGTCACCACTGAGAGATTGAAACACACCACATAGTCGATCATCTCGTCTCCTTACTCCCAAGTCATCCAATACAAAGTTTTAGTAACACTACTGCTTTGTCGGAAATCATCCAGAAGAAATCGTTGTGCTTTCCTTTGATTTTTTTCCAGTTCACGTATCAATATTTTTTTACAATTTGCTTTACGTCACACCGACACCGACAGGTCTTATGGCGACGATGGGACAGGAAAGGGCTAGCAATGGGAAGGAAGCGGCTGTGGCCTTAATTAAGGTACAGCCCCAGCATTTGTCTGGTGTGTAAATTGGAAACCAGGGAAAGCTGTCTTCATGACTTCCGTGAGTGGGGTTCGAACTGACTATTTCCTGAATACTGGATACTGGCCGCACTTAAGTGACTGCAGCTATGGAGCTCGGTCTCGTATCAACTGTTCCTGTGGAGAGTCTCATACACTGGAGCCATACTCTAACTGCGGTCTTACCAGAGACATATACGCCCTCTCCTTTACATCCTTACTACAACGCCTAAATACTGTCATAACCATGTGAAGAGATCTGTAACGTTTCTTAACTACCTCGTTAATGTTATTACCACAACGAAGATCATTCCTTATATTAAGACCCAGGTACTTATATTATTCCCCATGAAGTACTATCATCCGATCAACAAAGTAATTCTGTTATCTAAGCCTAGTGTTATCATGCACTGGGCAATTTATTTTAGTGAAGTGTAGCGTACAATTCTGAGGCACGTGCTTAAGCTTTAACAAATATCAATATCGCCTATCATCGTTTTCAATCAATGTAGTTGACTCATTTCTGTGAACATCATCTTAAGATTTCCATGCGTATCGTTTAAATTACTTCACATGTTGAAGCGAGGAATAGTGTTTGGTTTAGTAAGTGCCGGTGTCAGACGAGAGCCCGCCTTGTCTCATCCAATATATGAGGGCAAACACAGGTGTAACGTAATCGCCGATATTGCGTGTCAGCCAGGTAATATTGGCACGACACCGCTCGCAATACGACCTGGTCTTAGTGCCTTACTTCAATCACACGTGACAGGCAGCGCGCGCTTTATTGTCTAACATTCAACTACATATCGCGGAGATCACGCTTTTCTGCTCCGGATATCAAGTATTAGGGCAGAAACTGTGAGATAAAAGGAGCAAGAAGTAAGAATCAAGCCTTGTTTTCCACATGATTAAAAATTCGTAACGCCTCATCATGAGGAAACTCATCTAGAAATCGTACTATAGTGATTTCATGAAGACAGTTTGTACTACAGAATAAAGTGAAAGTGTGTGTTATATTTTTCGTAGCTCTAGATCAAAATTTAGCTTGCAAGTAAAGACATTGAGAGAGTCGCTAGTACGCTTCATTGTTTTGGAATGTATTAATCGTAGGGTAAATCGTACAACTATACCTCTTTGCGGCCCAGTGAGGAAAGAGGTGCCAAATGTCTCACTCCTCTTGCCTAATGTGGTTACTTTTCGGGTCGATATCAGTCTTTGCCCTTCCCTATAACCACATTAACTCTGATCACGTTATTTGTAGATACAACCAACCAATTTATAGCAATAAATTATGGCGGTAATAAATAAAATCGACTTGAAAAAAATGCGTTCAACTGAGATTTTCAGTTAGGTTTTCATTGATTGGACTAATATTCTAATATTTTCCATATACACATGAACAGTAATAGTAATAATAATAATCATAATAATAAAACAATGACGAAAATATGAATAACAGCCGAGCTGAGTGGCTCAGACGGTTGAGGCGTTGGCCTCCTGATCCTAACTTGGCAGATTCTAATCTGGCTCAGTTCGATTTTATTTGAAGGTGCTCAAATACGTCAGCCTCGTGTTGGTAGATCTACAGGCACATCGGCGTCTTCAAATATCGTCAATAGGAGTTAGTAAAGTCAAAGTCATCTCCGTACAGGCCATGAAGGCCCTTGGAGGGGTAGAAGGTAAAGGCTCCCACTGTCCGTAACCTCGGCACTTGATGGGGTATAGTGTTTATTATAGTTATTCGTAATAATTAGAATCATTTACTTAACGTTCCATATTTGCTACGGAAGCTGTGATGTAGTCCTTAAGAATAACAATAAATTAATGGTACAACTCCCGTTAAGGCCCACCAGCGCAGAACCGCTGTTTAATGTCCATTTGTCTTTGGGGACGTAAGTCAGTTCAATTAGTTCGTGGTACCAACTTTAATTAGTTTCGAGTATGACGTACCAGCGACTAAACTTAGTTACTAATACTACGTAGCACCAGGTACCAAGTTGGGCGATGAAGCGCGATGTTTATATATTCTTTTCGTTGCTATGGCAATCAACAAGTTACTGTTGAAAATGGATGTCGCTGTTTGTGCAAGTTATACTGTACCTAACAGAGTCCACAATCTCTTTCTGGAAGCTGCTGATCTCCATTCTGGTACGTTCCATGTCGGTATAAATGTTCCTTTATTCTATATCCTACTTTATGTGTGTGTATGAAATAATTTTTGAGCTCATCTTTTCCCTGGACCACTGTGTACCGCTATCTCTGTTTGTGTTTCTGAATGATATTGAATCGTGAGTGCCAGTATTGCGCAAAGCGATTGGTGTCTGAACAAGCAAACCTTAGAAGCAGCGAAGAGGCTTTCGGCATCTATTTCTTATTAATATTATATCATAAGTGGCCTAATCTAAGCTTTAGGGTGTTCGGATCCGTAATTAATGCATGGCTAGTGACAAAGCGAGTGGTCTGCATACGTTAGGTCCGACTAGTGACGAAATCTTAGGCCTTTATTATTAATACTAAATCATAAGTGGCGCAGTCTATGCTTTCCAGTGTTCAGAATCATAATTACTGCATTGCTACGTCTGAACTATTTCAACATGTTGTTATTTCTCTTTGGTATTCATGTACAATCATGGCTGGCGGTGGCAGGAGTGGACTCTGTCATTGCCTGAAGATTTGCCCTATGAAACGTCACTCCCACAATTCAAGACAACGAGATGGTATTATTCTTATTTCATGTGCTTATTCTTTCACAGTGCCTCGGGAGATAGTGAGTTCGAATCCCACTGCCGGGAGCTCTGAAGGTGGTTTCCCGTGGTTTCCCATTTTCACACCAGGCACCAGGCAAATGCTGGGGCTGTACCTTAATTAAGACCACGGCCGCTTCCTTTCATTCCTAGACCTTTCCTATCCCATCGTCGGCATAAGACCTATCTGTGTCGGTGCGACGTAAAGCAAATAGCAATCACCCACCGTCAGCCGTGATTACTATTTTATTTATCCTGGCGAGCCTTATGTGCAATTTATGATACCAATAATAATAATAATAATAATAATAATAATAATAATAATAATAAATGTTACCGTGGTTTGGTGGATCGCAGAGAGGTGAAAGATGGTGCTCTGGGGTGACTGGGTCTATCTACAATAACAGAATTAATTTAAAGTTTGAACTGAAGTTTGTATTTCTTCAAAACAACAATTTAACAAATTTTCACTTGGCGAAAATAACAATGATATCTCAGGTACAATGCCAAACAAGAGTGGAACACCCCAGAATAGGGAATTTAACAATTTTGGGCTTCAAGCTCTCGATTTACCATTTCTGAGCTACAGGCTCAAGTATACAAAATTTACAAAATGAGGAATCATTTAGTCAAGGGCAGAAATCTCCCAATACAAGAGCACTTTGCTCCAACAAATTCACAGCCTTCCAGAGGCACTCCTCAATATTACAGTAAACAAGAAAAGAGCTTACGTGCTCTTGATTACTTATAGAACACTCAAGGCAATATTACATTAAAATCGTACACACTCTGGCCTCATAAGGCACGAATTACAAATGGAAATAGTTTTACACAGGGGTATCTAGTACCCAAACCTACTGGGCCTTTGCGGAAAAAGAACAGGTTAAATAATTGGCCCGAACACAAACTGACTGGAGGCGTACACTGCGCTCCCAGATAACCTGCAGGGCTCTCGGCCGATGAAACAGGGGCGAGTCCCAAGCTACTGAGGTGGCTCGCATAGAAATAACTTTAATATATTACATGAAAGAAAACAGTTACGAAATCGTAGTCACCTCAAACCAAGATGAAGAGGAGCTCGAGAGGGTAACTCACTCTCCATCCCCGATTTAAAATTAAAGAATTTATGAAATTCTTACATTAGTCGAAAGAGAATTTACATTTTAGAAAAGTTTTGTTACATAGTTAAAAATGCGTAACTTCCCCTCGGATAAGTCTGCGGAGGTAGCTACAGGAAAATAGAATTTTGGTGGCCATACCTGGCTGATGTACTGCCTTCCGAAGAATGAGGATTCCCGCCTTCTGCCTTAACACACACGCTCAGAAAGAGGACGATAAAGAGACATGGAAACTTGAAAAGCCGCAGTGTATATACCCTCAGGGAATGTTCGAGTGGATTCTGGACAAATCCGGATACACCCTCTCAATTTTCTTGGTCAATTTAAACTTTGCACCCAACAAACCAAGAAGAAGCATGCGATTGGCTGAAAATTAATTACAGACATTTTTCATTGGCCAGATTCAAAACTGGCGGAATGAGACAGAAGTGTTGCAAACCTAGAATTACATAAAAAACAAATGAAAGTTGAGAAAACCTAACCATTTAGCCACGGAGACGGGCATCCTTACAAATGTCTAAAACCAACGACGTGGAGTTGTATTTAATGCCATCAATCTCACCGGGGATCAAATCTGGTTACATCGAATAACTGACCATGTTGTTTCCTTTACATTTAGCATAGTAAACTACGATGACTTTATTCCAAAACAAGATTACACTTCTCTTTGGAATTCTGGTATTATTCGGAAATATAAGCATCTGCTGTGGTGTAGTGGTTAGTGTGATTAGTTGTCACCCGCCGAAGGCTCGGGTTCGATTCCCGGTTCAGCCACGAAATTTAGAAAGTGGTCCGAGGGCTGGAAAGGGGTCCACTCAGCCTCGGGAGGTCAACTGAGTAGAGGGGGGGTTCGATTCCCTCCTCAGCTATCCTGGAAGTGGTTTTCCGTGTTTACCACTTCTCCTCCAGGCAAATGCCGGGATGGTACGTAACTTATGGCCACGGCCGCTTCCTTCCCTCTTCCTTGTCTATCCCTTCCAAACTTCCCATTCCCCAACAAGGCCCCTGTTCAGCATAGCAGGTGAGGCCGCCTTGGCTAGGTTCTGGTCATCCTTCCCAGTTTTATCCCCCGACCCAGAGTCTGAAGCTCCAGGACACTGTCCTTGAGGCGGTAGAGGTGGGATCTCTCGCTGAATCCGAGGGGAAAACCGACCCTGCAGGGTAAACAGATTAAGGAGAGGAAGAAGAATACAAGCCTCTGACGTAATTCTTTGCAAACACGTAGGTCATGTGTTATTAAATATTAAATGTTTCAGCTGAATCGACTCTTGTTATTAAAATGAAATATGTTCGTTAGCCTTCATTTTTGTTATCTTAATACGAATCATTGTTTTGTAACATAACATTCTAAAGCTTTTATGCTCACGTGCATACATATTTAAGAAGTGCTTCTGCTTATAATAATAATAATAATAATAATAATAATAATAATAATAATAATAATAATAATAATAATAATTGTACCGGGCGGTACACCTCCACGCCGCTAATTTAAAATTTGCGCCAATTGAAACTCCTCTGCTGGAGGAAGTCTGAACTTTATCTACGGAATTAATTTTCAAGTTTCTCTGAAGATGTCACTATTGGGAAATGTTGTAGTTTCTGAACTGGGTCGTTTTCGACGCATTTTTGTTTCCCTATTGTAAGAAGTGTGAACTTTCTCTTCTAGAGGACACTACTGAAGATCAACAATAGTGCACCCTAGTGCGAAGTGAAAGAACTGTTTTTTTGGAGAAAATTTTTATTTCAAAAGTTTGTTTCTTGTTAAATTTCTTTCTGTTATTGTTTAAGTTGGCTGTATACTCCTTTCTTTCCCCTTGTTTTGTATTTAGCCAATCCCGAATTTTTAAAATTAATTTCTAACCAATCAGGTGTATCTTCTCCAAAGGGGATATGTTGCTGTACCCTAGCCAATAAAGTGATTGTGGGCGGGTATTTTCTTACCAGAAACGCCTCGAACTTTCCGCGAGAGTATATAAACTGCTGATTTTAGGATCTCTGCGCCACTTCAGTACCATCTTTCAGTGTGTAAAGTTCATAGCAGGGGGCGGGAAGCGCCTCTTTCTTCGGGGAGCAGTTCTACACCAAGGTAATGGCCTTTTAATAAATTCTTTTCTTGCTAGCTCAGCAGTTTAACTCTCGGGGCGGGTCCGAAGCGTTTCTACCATGTAACCTTTTCCTAAAATGTAACTACTCTTAGCATCTATTATCTTTTAAAGCTACATATTGGGATAGAGAGTGCTTAACCCTCTCGAGCTCCCACTCATTTTGTTTTGAGGTGAACTTATTTCTCACAACCGATTCTTCCTTAATGTAAAGTAAATTGTTCTTTTCTAAAGTCACCTCAGTAGTATGGGATTAGCCCTTGCATTAGTGGCCTAGAGCCAGATTAGTTTTTAAAACAAATGCATTAGGAGTGCAGATTGCCTCCTCTCAAGTTGTTATTTTAGAGGTCATGTAATTAACCTTCTTCTCATTTAATAGACCTCAGTAGGTTGGGTATTTTACCCCTGTGTTTACGTCCTTAGAGGACAGCTTGAAGGTGGAGTTTGGTGTGGCCTTTGAGAGGCTTAAGGTTTGAGAGCGAGTGGCTCTTTCTTGAAAATTGAGTGTTGTATGCCTCGAGGAGGCTTTTCTGTGTAATTTGGAGCAAGTGCTCCTGAGCATGAATGGGGTTTTCTGCCCCTCTGTTAAAACTTATTTTGGAGTAAGGTTGGGCTGATTGCCCAAGAATTGTGAAGTTGGGGCGCGAAGCCCAAATCCGGTAAATATTGTACCTATACATTTGTTGCCTTGCTACTCTGTACATGCCATGCTTGTTATTTCTTAATTTTGAAAGGAAAATATAACCTTGTTAAATTTTACATTAACTTTAATTTCGTAGTTTGAGACCCGTTCAAGCCCGCACCTTCTTTCACCTCTACCTACCGCAAAAACCCGGTAACAAGTGGTAGCAGAGCGTGGTTGAATGGGTCTCAATTTAGCCCCTTTTGACGGCTAAATATTGTTTTGTTCCGAACTCTAACAATTTTCTCAGTTGCTGGAATTTTCTGATTTTTTCCAAATTGTTCTGTCATCATGCCCGGCCCTCGCGATGTTCTCCATCTTAACTATTTGCGCAAGGAGGAGTTAATCTATGAATTAACTATTAGAAATGTGCAATCTGGAGGCACGGTTGCGGTAGACACAAACAAGCTTAGAGAGTCCCTTGATTTGCCCATTTCCATCCCCACTTTGGGAGAGAAAGAAATTGACGACTCTCTTTCCACGATCACCGAGAATACTACTGGGCTAGCATCGGTAGTTAGTTTTTTTGATGGAAATGATCCTTCTCCTAATCAAATTAAGCGTGTGCAAGCCAGGCTATATCACTTTTCAAATAGAGTTAACGATCTGTTGTCTCTGAAGTTGAATGACGTTCAGAGGAAGGAAGCGAGTATGTTGCTTGAAAATATTTCGGAATTATCCAGTAAGGTTACCCAATTGTTAACTGGGGAAGTTCCTCCCAAAATCGATCAACCCACCACGATGAATGCAGTTAGCGAGGAAGAGCCTCCTAAGGGAGAAGTCAATAGGATAACCGTTGCTGCTCAAACTATCTCTGCCCCATTGGACAACGATTCTGAACGCCGTAACTCATTGAATAATGTACGTTCTGAATTAACTTCTTTGCCACTTAAACGTTTACCTACTATGTCATCTGGGTTCAGCAGCTTGCCTCATCCATTGGCAATGTTGCTCAGAGGTATCTCGAAGTTTTCGGTTAATACTACCAGTGAAGTTATTTCTTTCTTAAGGTTTTTAGTTGAATTTCAGGATCTTGCCCTTGTTTTTTCTCTTTCTCCATGTCAAATTTTGCAAATCATCTATCCTTATGCAATTGGTATTCTCTCTGACAAAGTAGTAAGAGCCATAGCTGAACAGTCATCTATTGAAGATTTTCATGCACACTTGCTTGCAAATTTTATTCCTGCCCGCGCGAGGTCATCTCTGATTCAGAAATACTATTATCGAGTACAGAGATTGGATGAAAATCTGGCTGATTTCATACAAGACATTAAGTTTTATACTAGGGTGTTTGCTCTTCATTTTCCTGAAGATCAGATTGTACAGGCTATTGTAGAAGGAATTTCACCATCCTATAGGTCATATTTGTGTTTCGCGGCGTGCCCGCAAACCTTCTCTGAACTTGAAGCATTGGCCGTCTCAGCGGAAGGAGTTAGATACGCCGATTCCTTGCGTGTCGCGAAAGAACCCCCGCCTTCTTTTAGTAATACTCGGCCTCCACCTCGTCGATCAGTCACACCCCGTAAGTGTTACGCTTGCGGGTCGCCTGACCATCTTCGGAACAAGTGTCCATTGATCAAATCTAGTAGGGCAAATAATGGAGCTGGCTCATCACAAGGCTGTTTTAAATGTGGGGCTTTCTCACATATCGCCAAAAATTGCCCAAATTCAAATAGCACCCCCTCCTGCTCAACTTGTGGTGCAAATTCCACCAATGCCAATAATAAAAAATGACTAGTGGTTTCGGCTGAGTCGACTAACCCATCTTTCCTACGCTCAGCCACTGGTAAACAGATCGAAAATTCAGGGAACGTTCAATCTGCAAATCCATCTTTTGAATGTCCCAAAGAGTGTCTTAGGATCGCGGCGGATTCCCCCGCACCTGTTCCTTTTCTTAAGATTGAGTTAAATAACGAGCCTATAACAGCTCTATTAGATTCAGGCAGTGTTTGTTCAATTATTTCGGACCAATGGTATTCAAAATTGAAATCTGTTTGTAAACTACCTGACTATGGCTCATCTCCTGTTCAATATGTTTCGGCTAATTCATCTCCCTTAGAAATTCTAGGTTCTTTACTGGTCAAAATTCGTATTTTTAAATTTACATGGAAAATCAAATTGTTTGTGGCCAAGCACTTGTCTTGCCCCATTATATTGGGAGCTGACTTCATTTCTCACACTGGTCTGGTGCTCGATCTTCAGAGTAAGTCGTGCACATTCAAATTTGCTTCCAATTGTAAAATCCCCTTGTTAAAATGTAATTCTGCATCATGTTCATCTATTTCGCCTACCCAGGATGAGATGTTGTTAGACCTTAGACATCTACCTGAGGAGCAGGCTGATAGTATTCGTAAGTTGTGTCAGTCGTTTCCAGAGGTGTTCTCTGATACTCTTGGTGTTACTAACCTTATTGAATACAAAATTGAGGTCACGGATTCGATTCCTGTCCGTTTTCCACCTTATAGGCTCTCTCCACCAAAAATGAAGTCTCTGAAAGAAATCATCGATCAGATGTTGAAGGATGGTATTATTAGGCCCTCGAAGTCGGCGTATTCCTCGCCTATTTTTCTAGTCCCGAAACCCCAAGGTGGCTTCAGGCCTGTCATTGATTATAGGGCTCTCAATCGGAAGGTGGTGTTACAATCTGTGCCCCTTCCTGACCTTCATTCTTGTTTTTCATGGTTTCGTAAGGCCAAGTTCTTTACTATCTTGGACCTGAATCAGGCCTACAATCAAATTCCCACTGCGGAAGAGTCTAAACATCTTACAGCGTTTGCCACGGACTGGAATTTATACGAATACAACCGCGTGCCTTTCGGGCTCCCCACGGGAGCAGCTGTACTCACTAGGCTCCTAGATAGGGTCTTCTCCGACATCAAATTTGAGTACTTGTATCACTACATGGATGACGTCGTCGTATTTTCGGAGACCTTTGAAGAACATCTAGATCATCTGCGAGAAGTTCTCAATCGCCTTCGTAAGGCGGGGTTAACTGTCAAGTTGTCCAAGGTTGCCTTTGCTAAGCCCTCTATGTCATTCCTAGGGCATATTGTGTCACCTGATGGTGTTGCCGTAGATCATTCTAGAACACAGGCCATCCGTGATTTTAAACCTCCCAAGGACATTAAAGGTATCGCCAGGTTCATTGGTATGGTGAATTTCTTCAGGAAGTTTTTTTCCTAACTTCGCTAATAGAGCGGCGCCCTTGAACCTTCTTCGTAGGAAAGGCATCAAATTCGAGTGGGGACCTTCTCAACAAGCCGCTTTTGAAGATCTTAAATTAGCTCTCTGTAATGCCCCTGTCCTTGCTATGCCTGATTTCTCAAAGAAATTCATCGTCCAAACCGACGCGTCGTCGTCAGCAGTAGCTGCAGTCCTTCTTCAAGAGACTGAACTAGGGAGGCGACCCATCGCCTATGCATCTAGGACCTTGTCGGCTCAAGAAGCCAAGTATTCCATCTATGAGCTCGAAGGTTTGGCAGTCTTATTTGCCTTAGAAATGTTCCGTCTCTATCTGGAACATGTCAAATTCGACCTGGAGACAGATAATCAAGCCTTAAGCTGGGTCTTAGGTAGGCCGCGTCGTACTGGTCGTATAGCCCGTTGGGCCATCCGTATTTCTGCCTTCCAATTTGATGTTAGGCATATCCGAGGTACCGAAAATGTTGTCGCTGATGGACTCAGCCGTATGTTTTCCAACGACGTCGAGACCCATGAACCGGTCGACAGTTCATCACCTCCCGAGTCCATATTATCTGATGTTAATGCCATCTTAACAGATGCTCCCATGCTCTTTAGATATATCGAGAAATACCAACGTGAAGATCCGACGCTGGCTCCGATAATGGAAACCCTTTCTTCTGGGGAACATGTCGTCCCTTATGTTCTGAGGAATGGTGTTTTATGTTGCCCATCGAGGCATGATAAGATGATGAAAGTTGTCGTTGCAGCTGTTCTTGTACCTATGATCTTCAAGTATTATCATGAGACCCCATTAGGAGGGCATCTAGGCATCTTTAAAACTCGTGAGAAGATTCGTGAAAGGTTCATCTGGAAGGGTATGGACGGTGAAATCCGTGAACTAGTGAAAGCTTGTAAATCTTGTTTGCTTAGTAAACCCACCATGTCCACCAAGGTAAGCCTTTTGTCTTCCCATCAAGCGTCGCGCCCCATGGAACGCCTGTATATTGATTATGTAGGACCCTTCCCCCAGTCGAAGGGAAATGCTAACAAGTTCATCTTTGTATGCGTAGATGGTTTTACAAGATTTTCCTGGTTATTTCCGACTAAGCTGGCTACCGCTCAGTCCACCATTACTTGCCTAAATTCTATTTTTGCTTCTTTTGGTCCGTGCCAATATATTGTGTCTGATAATGCTAAGGCGTTCACATCAAATCTTTTTCGTAAATTCTGTTTTGACTTGTCCATCTCTCATGTAACTACTTCTGCTTATTATCCTCAACCATCTCTGGCTGAACGGGTTAACCGTAATCTCAGGTCCGCGCTTATTGCCAATCATCATGAAGATCATTCCAGGTGGGACACGTCCCTGCATTGGTTAGCTTTTGCTTTGAATTCGGCGGTTCATGAATCACATAAATTTACTCCAGCCTCTTTGATGTTCAAGTTTTGTTCCCAACACGCCGCTCTCTAACCTCTGGTCTCTGAGTGACATTCTACTTGAGACAATAGATCCGGATAGTATCAAAGATCTTTGGAAGAAAGCTAAGGCCAATCTTAAGGTGTCTCATGAAAAGGTTAGGGAAAGATATGATCGTGGACGGAGACCCACCAATTTGAAGGTAGGTGACCAGGTGATGGTCAAGAACTTTGTTCCCGCGGGCAAGCTTGCCCCCAGATTTCATGGGCCGTGTGTCATTCTCGATTTCCTTACGCCGGTTACGTTGTTATTAAGTAATCCAGCCACCGAGAGGATATTTAGGGTTCACCTGTCACAGGTGAAACCGGTGTAATTTCTGTGTTAACTTGCTTCATATTATTTTGAAAGAAATCGGAAGGTTATATTTTTTTTTCTCTTTCTCTGAGAGGTTTCTCTTTTAGGCCTTCTGCCCTTGCAATCTGTTTCCCTTATTCCGTAATTATTTTTGTGAACCTCCCCCGATCTGTTGAACTGCCATCCTGTCCTTGCCACGGCCATTACCACGCTCCCGTCCCCTGCTCCACTATACACAATGGCTTGCTTATATAAAATGCCATGGATATCTGCACGCCGCTGGCCCCTCGACCTCTCCACAAAGCCTGTGCCCTCAAAAAAGGTGATGGTCCAACAAAATTCTGCCGCCTAGCTTTAATGTTTCAGTGCCCCCGCAGCCGCGCGGCGCCGTACCGCTACTGGAATAGAGGAAGGGCCCCCTCTCCTCCAGCGAGGTCGACCAGTGTACGGCGAGCCGGAGCCCTCCTCCCGGCCAAGGCTGATGTGCGGCGCACGACCTGCTACTTGCCCGCAGCCTGTATATGTTCACCGCGGGCGCGGCGTGCTTCAACACCACTGCTCCCCTCATAGTGCGGGCGAGCGGTATCTCAGGGTACTTGAGGGGTCCGAGCGGCCACCTTTGGACGCGAACTGCAACGGCCGGTTTGGCCATCCAACTTAATCAACATCGAAATATTTAATCAACTACTTGGACATTTACTATCAGCAATTACTACACTTGGGAATTCAACAGCAATATTTGGTGGACTTTGAAAATTTTTCTTCACTTTCAAGTATTAAAAGTTTTCTTCTGAATTCAATTCCTACATAAAGACATTACTTCAACAGTTACTACAAGTATTTTGAAACTGGATCAAATCAAATTTCAACAATTTTGATAAATGCTTCTGCAATTAATCTCCATATCAACATCATAAATTGGACCTGGTTTTCAAACAAAAGATTATGTTCTTCTGTGTTACCCCTTGGAGGAACGTTTGGGGGGGGGGAGGTCTGTACCGGGCGGTACACCTCCACGCCGCTAATTTAAAATTTGCGCCAATTGAAACTCCTCTGCTGGAGGAAGTCTGAACTTTATCTACGGAATTAATTTTCAAGTTTCTCTGAAGATGTCACTACTGGGAAATGTTGTAGTTTCTGAACTGGGTCGTTTTCGACGCATTTTTGTTTCCCTATTGTAAGAAGTGTGAACTTTCTCTTCTAGAGGACACTACTGAAGATCAACAATAGTGCACCCTAGTGCGAAGTGAAAGAACTGTTTTTTTGGAGAAAATTTTTATTTCAAAAGTTTGTTTCTTGTTAAATTTCTTTCTGTTATTGTTTAAGTTGGCTGTATACCCTTTTCTTTCCCCTTGTTTTGTATTTAGCCAATCCCGAATTTTTAAAATTAATTTCTAACCAATCAGGTGTATCTTCTCCAAAGGGGATATGTTGCTGTACCCTAGCCAATAAAGTGATTGTGGGCGGGTATTTTCTTACCTGAAACGCCTCGAACTTTCCGCGAGAGTATATAAACTGCTGATTTTAGGATCTCTGCGCCACTTCAGTACCATCTTTCAGTGTGTAAAGTACATAGCAGGGGGCGGGAAGCGCCTCTTTCTTCGGGAAGCAGTTCTACACCAAGGTAATGGCCTTTTAATAACTTCTTTTCTTGCTAGCTCAGCAGTTTAACTCTCGGGGCGGGTCCGAAGCGTTTCTACCATGTAACCTTTTCCTAAAATGTAACTACTCTTAGCATCTATTATCTTTTAAAGCTACATATTGGGATAGAGAGTGCTTAACCCTCTCGAGCTCCCACTCATTTTGTTTTGAGGTGAACTTATTTCTCACAACCGATTCTTCCTTAATGTAAAGTAAATTGTTCTTTTCTAAAGTCACCTCAGTAGTATGGGATTAGCCCTTGCATTAGTGGCCTAGAGCCAGATTAGTTTTTAAAACAAATGCATTAGGAGTGCAGATTGCCTCCTCTCAAGTTGTTATTTTAGAGGTCATGTAATTAACCTTCTTCTCATTTAATAGACCTCAGTAGGTTGGGTATTTTACCCCTGTGTTTACGTCCTTAGAGGACAGCTTGAAGGTGGAGTTTGGTGTGGCCTTTGAGAGGCTTAAGGTTTGAGAGCGAGTGGCTCTTTCTTGAAAATTGAGTGTTGTATGCCTCGAGGAGGCTTTTCTGTGTAATTTGGAGCAAGTGCTCCTGAGCATGAATGGGGTTTTCTGCCCCTCTGTTAAAACTTATTTTGGAGTAAGGTTGGGCTGATTGCCCAAAAATTGTGAAGTTGGGGCGCGAAGCCCAAATCCGGTAAATATTGTACCTATACTTTTGTTGCCTTGCTACTCTGTACATGCCATGCTTGTTATTTCTTAATTTTGAAAGGAAAATATAACCTTGTTAAATTTTACATTAACTTTAATTTCGTAGTTTGAGACCCGTTCAAGCCCGCACCTTCTTTCACCTCTACCTACCGCAAAAACCCGGTAACAACAACAATAATAATAATAATAATAATAATAATAATAATAATAATAATAATAATAATAATAATAATATTAATAATAATAATAATAATAATAATAATAATAATAATAATAATAATAATAATAATAATAATAGTACCGGAGGTACACTTTCTCCGCGCATTTGAACTGAGCGCCTTTTAGAGGGCCATCTGTGATGTAAACTCTGAACTGTGTATTGCAAGAAGTTTCGAACATTAATCTTCGGATGTCTCTACTATCGACTTTTGTGGTCCTCTCTGGTGGGAGGACGGTCAATTATTCAAAGGAAATCTGTGTTTTCGACGTTTGTTAACCTGAAGTGTTTATATTTTTTTATGTGCTGAAGTTGTCAGCATTACATAGCCTCGTTCTTCTTAAAAATATTAGCCAATCAGAAATGTTGTATATATATTTGATAACCAATCAAAATTGTGGGTTGTGTACAGGCCATCGGCCTACAGATTTCTGGAACTTTCACCTCCGCTTTAAAAGCTGGGAGCTTTTGGGCCATGTTGTCTTCTTCACCACTCCAATATAGAGTGCATCCGTAGTGGAGGCAGGGAAAAGCCTTGCCCACCGTCGGAAGGCTCACCAGCTCAAGGTAATGGCAGACATATTTTAAATATGTGATAGTTATAGAAAGCTGACTTGAGGGGAATGTCTCAAAATTCATCCTTAATGTAAATTTCTGAAGTTTAATTTATCTTTTAAATGTAAATTTTAAAGCATGTCTCTTTTAATTCCCATTCAACTTGGTACCGGGGTGAATATGATTTTGTAAAACTTTTAATGTTTTCTCTTCTTTTGGAACTTGATATTTTTCTCCATCTACTCACCCTTTGTAGTATAGGCTTAGGCTCTGTAACTTAGGGCCCTATAGCCATATAGGATCTTAAGTGTTTCAAAGTAATGATTGCAAGTGTTTCTCGTCCTAGGATTTTGTGTATGGCCGATTTCTTAAACCTTTTCCTTTGACCATTAAGGCCATTTAAAATGGGCACTTATTTGCCTCTGCTAAATTTCCACTTGGACATAGTCTATTGTGGATCAGACTGTGGAGCAGAAAAGACAGTGAACTCTGTTATCTAGGTTTATCTAGTGTTTGGATAAGAAAATTGTACCTTGGGGAGGCTAAAGTTTTGGAGGCCAGTCTCCTAGAGTGTAAATTGAAGGGAGCTAAGGTGCTCTTTGGAATAGTGTAACTTTGAGCTACAAGTACATTTGGTAAATTATTTTGACTTAGAGTCAATGTTGTGATCAGAGCTAATGAGCTCGACATTTGTTCATTGAACTGTTATTTTTATTGTTGTTCGTAGTTTAAAGTCAGGAAAAACAAAGAAATAAATAACATTTCAAATTTTAGTGTTTTAAATTATGCTCTTATCTTTTCTCTGTCCAACCATTCAGGACCGTATCTTCTTACACCTCTGCAATCCACGGAGATCCCGTAACAATAATAATAATAATAACAACAATAATAATAATAATAATAATAATAATAATAATAATAATAATAATAATAATAATAATAATAATAATAATAATAATAATAATGCCATTACGTCGCACCAGCTCATTTTAGGATTTTCACAAACATGAATGGGCCGACATTTTGCGCTATAGAAGTTATTTCACGAGCTATAAAATCTGCATACATGAGGATGGCTTATTTCATTACTTTCAAGTACCGCCGGACTGAACGGGAATTGAAATCGCCAGACGAAATCACTATTCCGTCAGTGCCACCCTGCGCGTTTGTATCAGTAGAAATGGCGTGTAAGTATATGAAATACTGATGGTAATAATTATAGATTGATAAACCCTCCTATTAACAAAATTAACCCGCAATAGGCATTATTACAAAGTATTAGTTTTGCAAATCGAAGATTCCACGTTGAACAGAAATTGAAGAGTAGTTGCATCAGTTCTTCAACCTCAGCCATGTTACTATAAGGATACCAGAGGGATTTCCCCGTCAGTAAACTTCCATTATACGGAACTACATTTAAGGCGTAGTTCTGAGTACCTTCCTCATATATTCTTCACTGGAATTCAAGTATACGTATTCAGTTATCTTTCACATACACCATCGACAACAATCGGATCCTTTCCGTGTTGTCTGTTTGTCCAGGACTTCATTCAACATCAGAGATTTTTTATATTTGTGTTTTGTTAGAATGATGTTACGGAAGACAATATCTTATTGTTATGACTGATGATTATACAGTATAATTAAATATACTGATCCAGTTATATTACGACGAGGAGTAGTGGTGTATTATATGGCATATGAAGATTTTATCCGAGAAATAGAACAGAAGGCAGCAAATATTGATCCAGACTTTTACCCGATACCTGCGATGGACGGTGAGCAATGGAAACAGCCTAACTTCGCACATCGGCATATATTCCCAGACTGCAGTTCATGGGCTCCAGTACTTATTATGCGGACAAAGATTACATCACCAAGCATCGGCACATAGCTGCTGTATTCTCTGTGGATAAAATAGTCAATAGTACCACATATCTACATGCCAAACTCTGGAGACGAGGAAACCTTTGTGTGAACTTGAAACGGACCCTGGACCCAGTTTCACCCCGGCATACAAAAACAACAAAGCGCAAGCAGGGATAATAAAGTGCAGTGAGAGCAAACACGAAACAAGTTTGATTTTTAACTCCCTTGTCCTGTATAAAAAATAAAGTACCTAGGAAAAGGCAACATACTAAACAGCAACCTGTGACAACGAAATTCGGTGAATAGTCCTGTACTATCAACATAGATGAACAATGCACGACAGTGACCTTACTGTCTTTCGAAATAGCCCCCTCCCATAACTACGCACTGCTGAGATCGGCGATACATGTCCTGGAAACTTTGCAAGAAGGCTTCCTTTGGGATGGTGTTTAAAAGCCTCGTCACGTTTCGTTGGATGTCAGGAATATCGTCAAATCTCTTTCCTTTCAAAGCGAGTTTGATGCGTGAATTTCGGCTCTGATCTTCTTCCGACGAGGGTATCCCGGAGAACGCCCTTCCATATTTTGCCGTTTCGTTTTGGGGTCGTGTCTGAGACACCAGGTTTCATCCTCAGTGAAAATACAGTTCAAGAAATTTGGTGCCGCATCCGCAGTTTCGAGAAGCCTCTAAACGTGTCTGCTTCTGATCGTCACTCAAGTGATGTGGCACAAGACGAGAACACGTTTTCCTCTTCCTTAACTTTTGGGTAACGATTTTGTCGCACGGATTCACGGTTAATCTGCAGTTCATCCGCTATCATGCGCACAGTTAATCACCGATCGTTCGTGATTAATGTCCTCACCTTCTCAGTATTTTCGTCACTGACGGCGGTCGACGCTCTTCCGCTACGGGGGTTGTCAGACAGAAACCCTTTCCCGGCCTCCTTTAAGTGGGGCGAACCACTCGAACACACACTTCAAGGACAGTGCTCGATCTTCATAAACACGTACCTGCATCGCATGCGTTTCTTTCGATGTCTTGCCAAGCTTAAAACAAACCTGTACATTGAACTTTTGGTCGCTCATGTTCCTGTTCGCAGTTCAAAACCATCGCACTAAACACGTACGGTGTCAAACAGGTCTTACACGGCACACCCATGATGCTCAACTGAACAACGTTCAGAACAGGTGGTCAAAACCTGCTGCTACGCAGGTGCAGCGTTGTGTGTAGCCAATGTTGCCGGATCGACCGTTCTGAGTTCATTCACCGAACTTTATTGTCACAGGTTGTAAAAGAGGGTATGGAGGAAACATGATATTTATTAAAACATGAAAAGAAGAAAATAAAGTAAGGAAGGTCTCAAATGAAAGACATAAAATTCAAGGCAGTGGTACTCATAAATGTACGTTTCGTTACTCAGCAATGGGGGATGGGTTGGTTCGGGTACAGGCCTGGTTTGAGGGATGGGTTAGGTTGCTACTGACACAATTTGGTGAAGCCTTCTTGGCTGCGGGGAGCACATACCTGTAGGTGCACGCACGCTGCTCCTTCAGGGTGGCCATAGCGCTGGCACGAACCCACCGGATTTTATGACTTCTACAGCATTTGACCTCTAGTGAAGGATATGTGAGGAAATTGCTCAGAACTACTCCTGGAAAAGTAGTTCACCCTTAGTCGAAGTTTACTGAAGGGAAATCCCTCTGTTATTCCTACAGTAACTTGCTTGAGTTCACAGAACTGATGTAACTACTCTTCAATTTCTGCTCAACGTGGAACCTAAATCCTTCGGGTTGCAAATCTAATACTTTGCAATACTGAGTACTGGGGATTATTTTTGTTAATAGGATGACTTATCAATCTGTAAATATTACTATCAGTATTACGCATTCTTACACGTTATTCCTATTGATACAAGCCTGCAGGATGGCTCAGACAGAGGAGTTTCTGCTTTCTGATCCAAAATTGGCGAGCTCAAACCTGGTTCTCCTGTGGTATTTGAACTTGCCGAAATAAGTTATCTTCATGTATGAAGATTTGATAGCTCTTCCTTGAAGATATGAGGGGTCCTAACATCGATTAAATTTAAGCTGTAATCAAAATAGCAGTTAAAATCTAGCCAAAACTGAATGGGGAGAGAAACAGAAGTGTAAGGTCTCCATAGTTTTATGCTGAGTCTAAGGCAGGCAGGCAGGAAAAAATGAGGCTATTATAAAGACTGTACAGGGAAATTGCATAAGTAGAGTAAGGGAGGACTGCAAAGAAGAACTATTGACAAAAGAAGAAAGGAGGGTGAATGAAAGCAATAGTTACCTAATTGAGATAAGGAATCAAAATGAATCAAGGATATTTTAGAGATATAAATTATCCGCTCATGTCTCCTTGTAGGGCAAGTAGCCTGATCAAGGATGTAAAAGTGAAGAGGAAAAATTTGTGAAAGTTGGTGCAGACACTCTGATTGTCGTCTCAATACCAGAGAGTCGAAATTAGTTTATATAGTTGTAGGTCAACAGGAATAGCCTATGAATTAAACGAGAGACCTGAATTTCCCAGAAAATATTGCAGAATAATAAGGTTCCTGGAACGGGCGATATTCCAGCTTAAATAAAAAGCTAAACCCGATGGTGCAACAGCCCTTGAAGGGCCTTGGCTTACCAAGCGACGGCTGCACATCCCGAAGGCCTGCAGATTGCGGTGTAACGTGTGGTCAGCACGCCGAATCCTCTTTGTTCTCGAGACCATTTACATTTTTAAAGGTGGAAGGTAATTGAAACTCGGCTTCTTAAACTTAACAACTACTATTTTTCCAGCGGACTGGAGGGAAGGAATTATATTCCCCCTTCATAAGAACGGAGATTACATGAATTGCTCGAAATATCGAAGAATACTGCTGCTAAAATTAGAGATTCAACGTGTTTTCATATATTTTGTTCGGTCTATTTCTTTGTTTTGTACAGGAATTTGACCTCTACTCGACCATTTTAAACTGATGACACACCTTTGTGGATTTAACATGGTTTACATGGTTTTCGTTATATCCAGTGATGATGGAATGTAACTTGTTAGGGCCGGTTATGGCTCATATTATTGTGTGCTGATGTAGACTGTAATTTGATACCAAATTGATATAATATCTGGATAGATAGTTGTCTTATATAATGTTAATGGGTACTAAATTATGTGTGAAATGCTTTACATGCGATTTTTTGTTTGAACAAGTATCGGAGGTTAACTACGTAGTATTCTCTCCCATACCATAGTGTTGCTTAATCACCCACAATGCCTAATTTCAAGTCGGTTAATATATCTACTATTCCTACTTTGATGGCAGCTTCTTCGTTAATGATGTGGTGTATGTGTACATTCCCTGCGAATTCGTACAGGGAATTTCCACTGCTTATCGTAACAATGACAAAGCTTCTGGCAGTATGTAATTTGAAACAAGGTAGAACGTTTTGTGCTGGTGTGCGGTTAATAAGATCACCGCGATAGAGAACAGTCAGCTCGTTCAAAGTGTGCGTGTGGCATTAGAATTGTAACCCGATGGTTTTCTGCTGACGTCTCACGTAACGTGTGGGTGAGCGATAGCTGTATTTACTCGTAACTGGTCACAAAAGAAAATAATTAACTGCGAAACAAATTAGATGACTGACACGTGTATGAGAACACTACTTCTGTGTCTCTTATCATTACCGTCACTCATTGGTGTGGCGTCATGTTACTTAAGATCAACGGTAGACTTTGTTAATAACATCGAACGAACCTAAAGACAGATGATCAAGTGACTGCCAATTTGACATTATGAACTCCTAACTGGTTACGTGCGGCTTCACTGCCTTCTCCAGAATATTAAATGGAATTCCTGTAAAGATAAACTGAAGACAGTGAGAAGGGGTAGTCTTCATTCAGGTTTATGAAGTATTAAACTACTAAAGGCAATAACCTCGTGTACTGAGGCTACAGTGTACGGCGTACACCTATGTCCTACAGTCAACAAGTTCTTGGACTGGCGCCTATAGTGTAGGCAACACAGTGCACACCTGTGTAGATACTACAGTCAATAAGTTGTTGAACTGGCGCCTATAGTGTAGGCAACACAATGTACACCTATGTAGGTACTACAGACAATAAGTTCTTGGACTGGCGCCTGTAGTGTAGGCAATACAGTGCACACCTGTGTAGATACTACAGTCAATATGTTCTCGGACTGGCGCTTAGAGTTTAGGCAACACAGTGTACGTACTACAGTGAATATTTTCGTAGACTGGCGCTAATTTTTCAAGAATCACATAGTTTCTCACCTGCATTTTCGCAACTTTTTCCCATTGTGGTGACCCAGACACCTCAAATGTTTCGCTAGCAAGTTTTCCTAATTTTTGGCAGAACGTGAAATTTCCCGATGCTCCAACTACGACATTCTCAAGTTCTGTCACTGCCATTCAACTACCCTTCACAACAGAGATCGTAGTTCTGCTTACACAGTATGTACTCAACTGCTTCTTGCTGGGACTAGCGAAGAACTGTCACGTTGCAGATGATGCTGCCTTTCTGTCACTGTCTTGTGTTTGTGGAAGGAAGTACGCGTTAGTCTTAGTGCAGAATGTCTACCCGAGGTTGTGTAAACTCTCCCAACAGTTTTCGTTATATATGTAGTGAATTTGTGGTGAAGAAGGACCAAAGAAACATTACTACTTTCGTGAAAAAGGTCTACCATGCCTATTTCGGAGTGAAACTCGGCGACATCGAAAAACCATGGGCTCCACAGGTCGTGTGCATTGTGTGTGTAGAAGAATTACAACGGTGGGTGGCAGGAAGGAAGTCATTGCAATTTAGCATCCCTATGGTCTGGCGAGAGCAACAGGATCATACCGAAACTGCTACTTCTGCTCTTAAAAATTAATTTTTTTCAACAAGAAAAACAAGAAGACTATTGAGTATCTGAACAGCATTCGCTCAGATATTCGCCCTATTGCACAGGGCCCTGATTTACGTCTACCATAGACTCCGCAGACATTTGAATTAGGCAGAGATGAGGCCCCTCTTCTGCTCACTCAGCCAGATCTAAATGATTTAGTCCATGATCTGGGACTGTCAAAGGATAAAGCTGAGCTCCTAGGGTCAAGACTGCGTGAAAGGCATTTTCGAGCACCCGGAACGTCCGTTACATTTTATAGAAACAGAGACTTGTTATTCACGCAATATTTTTCTCAAAATGACGTGTTAGTGTACTGCAGTGATGTAGAAGGTTTGATGGGTCAGTTTAACATTCCGTACGCACCCGGTGACTGGAGACTGTTCATTGATTCATCTAACAGAAGCCTGAAGGCAGTTCTGCTGCACAATGATAACATTCATTCCTCAATACCTGTCGGCTATTCCGTTCACCTGAAGGAAACATACGACAACATGAAGGTGCTCCTTACTACCATTCATTATGAGAACCACAATTGGGTGGTGTGTGGCGATTTGAAAGTGTTGGTTATGCTTCTAGGACAACAAGTTCCCTTGTTTCATCTGTGAATAGGACAGTCGTGCTCGTGATAAACATTGGGAGCAAAAGCAGCGGCCCCGAAGGTCGGAATTGGTTCCAGGGTACAAAAATATCAAGTGTGACCCTCTAGTGGAAAGAAACAGAATACTCTTGTCACCTCTGCATCTCAAACTGGGCATAATTAAGCAGTTTGTGAAAGCATTACCTAGGTGTGGCAACTGTTTCAAATATCTATGTAACAAGTTCCCCAACCTGTCACATGCTATGCTGAAGGAGAGTGTGTTCAATGGTCCCTGTATTCGGAAAGTAATGCTAGATAAAGATCTCCTTAATTCAATGAATGCCGTGGAGCGAGAATCCTGGACTTCCTTTAAGTGTGTGGTTCAAAGCTCCCTGGGAAACAATCGCAGCCCAGAGCATGTCGACATAGTGGAGAGCATGCTGACGAAGTTGAAAATGCTGGGATGCTCAACGAGTTTGAAGCTACATTTTTTACATTCTCACCTTGACTTTTTTCTCCAAACCTGGACGCTGTAAGTGAGGAACAGGGTGAAGGGTTCCATTAGGATATATAAAGGACATGGAACGACGATACCAGGGGACTTGGGATGTTTGGATGATGGGCGACTACTGCTGGATGCTTCACCGTGAGCACACAGAAAAATGCCCCATAAGAGGAAAAGTAAGGGCCACGCCTTGACAACTAAGAAAGCACGGAATAAATTACGTTAGTGCATGCATGTTTTTACCATATTCTCTGTATGCGTCTGTTCACTGTGTGCATATTTCAATATGTTGTTGGTTTAAACTTGTATTCTAATTCAGCATGATTCGTGTGCCATGTATATATGTACTATTTCAATATGTGATATAATTATTAACAATGTATACGTTTTGTGCCAAAACTGTGGGTGATACGATATTTTCAGTGTCATTTTTTTAATTTAGGAGGCAGAAATACATAAAGTACACCTACTTTTGTGAAAAACGTTTTTTCTCTGTGTCATCGTTTGATTTTCACAAAGGGAAAATTGACATTCTTTTGCCATTTGATTTTAGCACAGTGACACAAAGTAAGAAATAGCTCCTGGCGCCGATGTACCTTACCCTGTACGGAGGTTCCTCAATCGCTTAAGAGTGGGTGTCCCTCGATGCAAGGCCAATCTTAAGAAAAGGGGGGTCCTCCCAGCAACCGCAGATACCTCGTGTGAATGTGATGGTGAACAAGATCCAAGCTACCTATTTACCAGGTGTATGCACAAGTCTTTTAACATTTCACTAAGAGATAGCGCCAGCGAACAGTATGCAGCGTATGAATTTCAAAAATACACCAGTTTGTTCGTCTGACATTGATCTACCAACACACACAAGTTGGGTCGGTTAAACACTAGAGTCTGTGCTTTATCGTCCAGTGATCATGTCGACGTTTGTGCCTGAAAAAGAACATTTGCGGCGAGCATTGCTTTTCTTATTTAATCAAGATAAAAATGCTGTGTCAAGTCGTCGCTTGCTGGTGAACACGCTCCATCGATTAGATATGTGAGAGATGGTTTCGACAAATTAAACTTGGTGATTTCACAGCGCGCGCTCTGGCGGACCACAAAAATGCGAAGACGAGCAATTGCTTGGCGAAACCGTTAATGCACAAAGATATCGCCAACAAATACGATCGCAATGGGCTAGAAGACATGGCAAAGTGATTTTGTTACACGACAATTCGCCGTCTCACACAGAAAAACCAGGGAAAGACACCTTGAAATCTCTCAGATGGGACATCCTTCCGACCCGCCGTACTGCCCCGATCTGGCACCATCTGTTTATCACCGCATCGCATCAATGCGACACGTGCTCGCAGAGCAGCACTTCAGCAATTTCAAGGAACTTGGAAAATGGCTCGACGAGTGGTTGGTCGCAAAAAGAAAGCAGATTTCCTGACATGGTATTCATAACTTACCTGAAAGATGGGCGAAATTTGTAGAAGCCGATGGCCAATATTTTGAATAAACAAAAATTGAATTTCCCTTAAAAATGACCTGTTTTCTTTCTTTAGCACAAAATCTGCAAACACGTTTGTATACACCTACTTATCTGCCCTCTCCCGGACAACCCATGCATATCACAATATGTTTTTAGAGGAAAAACACGGCCATCGAAAATGGAGTTTTTTTGGAAATGCTGACCGGACATGGAAAAGAATGAAATGACAGTGACACAGATAGGTCTTACATCGGGGATGGGATAGAACAGTTATGGAAAGGAAGTGAACACCACCATAATTATAGTAAGAAACCTGTATTTTCGTGGTATGAAAATGAGAAAATGATTGAAGGTGATCTTCAGTGCTGCCGAGTCCACAATCTCCCACCCTTAATTTAATTTGCCTTGAATGACTAAACTTCACAAAAAGTAACATTTACTAAAATGAACAAATTAGCACTGTAATGAAATGACGTCCGGTTTACTTCAGAAATGATGTTAGGTCAAAACCATTGATTTTCACGTAATATATAATTCATCTAAGCCTAAAAAGATAACGAAAATACTGGTAGATTTGAAATGTATTCTGCATTGTTTGAAACGAAATGCCTGTAATATTATAAACTAATCTTCCCAACTCTAACACTTTGTTAACTCGATGGCGGTACATGGCTACCACAATAAGCTGTGTAAAACCGAGTATATCTACGACCAAGACGAATCCCACGTATGTAAATAATGCGTTGTACAAAAAAATAGAAAATATGGACAGAAATTTGCCAGCATAAAGTTTCAAGTTTTACTTCTCCCTTTTGCATTGTGCATCCTTCTTGTCGTGAATTATACTCCAGCAATAATCGAATCGGCTAACATTGTAGTCATCCATTTCCCTTCATACCATTTCACCATGGTAGCTCTTTATAAAATCTTTCTGCATACTCATTTGATACATCACTACAACTCTCTGGAAAGAAGTCTAGATACGACTCAATGAAACGCACTTTCAAGGACATATTCCACCCTAAATCTTTATAAGCTTTGATCATTTCCTTCACAAACACCTTTTATTTAGGGTCTCTTCTACTTCCATACCCAGACTCCCTTTCCTCTGTCAGACACACACATATATGGAATAGGTATACAAAAGAAGAGAATATTCAAAGAAGTACTAACTTGGTATATCCGAAGAAGGCAAATAAATCAATTTTAAACTGGTAGAAATTATTGCATTCTCACTGTGATTTTGATGTTAACATGCCACACTATCTGAACAATAACACCAGCGTCTGAAAGAGAATGATAAATAGTAATGTTGCCAACTATTAAAAAAATAAAAGTACCGTATTTGGCGCAAACAATGATACCACATACGATATATATGTTCAGATTAAAGGAAAACTATCCTTGAAAGCGCAATTTGATTTCATATTTGAATTTAGCAATGTAAATTCCTTTAGAATTATATATTTTCATCCCGGAAATATAACCTTTCTAGGACAGTGTTATTATTATTATTATTATTATTATTATTATTATTATTATTATTATTATTACTATTATTATTATATTTCTTATTATTCACGATTACGGCCATTAGAGACCACGATAAGCAACATTTACACATTTTTAGAAGCTTTCTTTGCAGTCCAGTATCGCTAAATTCTCTCTCTGCCAGCCTGTTCCCTTTCTGCAATCCAGCCACTGTCCTGCTGTTCCTCTCCACGAAAGCCCTTCAGGTTACTGATCTGGTGTTGGTACTTGGTTCTGTTAACAATATCTTCATGATTTAGTACTTGACTTTACTTGACTTAGCCTAATTCCTCTCGTTCCCACTGGAATATAGGGTATCCGTGAACCGTGCATTGTGGTCGTCGACTTGCCAATGCTTTAACTTCCTTCCAAGTCATCCTAGGACGACCTCTCCTCCGTGCCCCTTGCGGATACCATTCCAATGCTGTGCGTTCTATAGATCCCCCTGTCTTTCTCAAAGTGTGACCTATCCATTTCCATTTCCTCCTCTTGATTTCCACTGCGACTGGAACTTGGTTTGTTGTTCTCCATAGCTCGTCATTGGATTTAATTTCAGGCCATCTGATGTTTATGATGCGCCGTAAGCAACGGTTTATAAATGTCTGCATAGACAAGCATAGAGAAGGACTGATTTAACATTTGTATTGAAAATTTTTATTTTCGTTTTCCTCGAAATGTTGTTATTCTTCCACACTGTATACAGCTGCATGAAGGCTCCATTTGCTTTCTTTATTCTGACTCTCATCCCCTTCCGCCCCTGCTTCACTTGTCACTACACTTCCCAAGTAGGTAAATGTTTTAACCTATTCAATCTCTTCTCCTGCCACAAACAATCTTTCAACTCTCATTTTCTTGCCCTTAACAACATTTATATTGCGTCCTTCAGTCTCTGCTTCCTTCCGTAATTCTTCAAACTTGTGTTTCATATCACTAATTCTTGAAGACAAAAGACAAATATCATCTGCAAATTCTAAATCTTCCAGTCTTTTCCCCATCCCTCATTGTATACCTCTTTTCCTTCCACCCAACATATTTCTCGTAATATTATCGAGCACCACTAAAAAGATTGTTGGTGAAAGAACGCATCCCTGGCGAACTCCACTTGTGACATTCACATAATCTGAGAGTTTTCCCTCATGTACTACTTTACATCTATACCCTTCATACATTGCCTTCATGAGATTCAAGATCTTATACGGTACTCCATATTTCACCAAGGTCTTCCACATTACGGTCCTATTTACTGAATAAAACGCTCTTTCGAAGTCTACGAATGTCAAGTACAATGTGGCCTGCCATTCATTACTTTGTTCTAGAATTATTTATTAGATCAACGCGGCTGCGTTGTCTACGGAAACCAGCTTGTTCTTTTCGAAGACGCTGCTCAATTGAGTCCTTTACTCTGTTTAGAAATACTCTAGAGAGAATTACTCACTAGTGTTCTTCCTCTCCAATACTTACACACTGTGGTGTCACCTTTTATGGGGAGTTTCACGATCAAGCCTCTTTCCAATCAGCTGGAATTTCCTCTCCTTTCCATATTTTCTCCAGTAATGGTAGCAGCAAATTAATGGTGGCCTCTTCATCCACTTTTAATATTTCTGGATCTATATTTTCTATACCTGCTGCTTTACCATACTTTAATTGTTTCTATGCCTAACATAACTTCATGCCTTGTTGTGGGATCAAGCTTTATTCTTGCGCCTTCACTATCTAAGCTTTCATTTACTTCTTGCATTTCCTGCTCATTTCCATCATCTTTGTTTAAAATTTCTAAAAAATACTCTTGCCATCTTCACAATTGCTCTTCTTGTGATAACACAATATTTCCTTGCTTATCTCTCACTGGTTTACTCTTCCTATAACCTCCTCTTGACATCTTCCTTGTAATATTATAGAGTTGTTTCATATCACCCTTCTTCTCAGCTTCCTCTGCAATTTGTGCCTGCTGGTCAATCCATCTTATTTTATCGCTTCTCACACTCCTTTTAACAATTTTGTCAATTTCAGAATATTTCTTTTGGATTCTGACTTCTGCTGTCTAGTTCTCCTTTGATTTACAATAGCTTTTGCCTCTTTTCGTTTTTCAATTAAGTCCCATTTCTCTTCAGACATCCAGTCTTTCTGTTGATACCTCCTATAACCAATTATTTTCACACGTTTGTATATAAGTGTTCTTAACATTTTCCCAAGTTCTTTCCACACTCAACTCTTCCTCTTTTTCGAGATTTGAAAGGACTTCAAACCGATTTTTCAACTCCAGACTAAATTCTTTCCTCCTCTTTTCACTGTTTAAACTTTGTATGTTGAACTTCTTTTTTTCTTATTGCAAACTTCTTCGATGCAGCCTTAATTTTCAATTTAAACTCAGCTGCTACTAGATGATGATCACTACCAACATCAGCTCCTCTTCTATTACTTACATCTGTCAATGATCTTCTAAATTTCTTTCCAATAGCTATATGGTCGATCTGGTTTGCTATTTTGTGATCTGGCGATACCCATGAAACTTTACGACACCTTTTGTGAGGAAAGATTGTCCCTCCCACCACCATTTCCTGGCTGGCACACAAATTTACAAATCCCTCTCCATTATCATTCATTTCATCTAATCCATGTGTCCTTATCACATGCTCCATTCCCTCATTATTTGATCCAATCTTCGCATTCATATCACCCAAAATTAATAGCAATATCTCTTTTATTTATATTCTTCATAGTCTCATCCAACTGATGATAAAACTGATCCTTCATATTGGCATCAGATACTTCTGTTGGTGTGTAACAAACTACTATTGTTACATTTCGAATTTTACCTTGAAATCTAGCTGTCATCATTCTGTCTAAGATGGGACTTCATTCAATTGAACAGTTCGAGGTATCCATCCGATTTCGTTTCACTTCAGTTTCTTTAATAAGTGGATTTAAGATGTGCGTGTTATCAGCCCAAAGCACCCGAGCTTGGTGGTGGTGCCACCCGACCCTCCAAGACTGCCGTTTTCTGTGGGGGTTGTCTCCCTTAGCCTTTGAAGATCCATCTTCACCACAAGGCAGCGGTTTATCCCATTTCTTTAACCCTACGGGAAAAGGGTTGCCTCATCTGCTACATGTGCCGTTCCAAAGGTTTCCTTCACCGCCGCATCTGCCATTGAGGACTTCACCAGAGCACCGTCAGCCGTCACTTTTCAGGGTTCCTGTAGGGCCTTCACAGCTACCGTAGCGGTCCTGTACATACATTGTCCCCGCTGTACATCACCCCTACTTCATGCCGTTGCCCACCTCCCACGACGTGGACGAGGGGTTGAACTTATGGGAGGCACGATTTAGTACAATTATTTTAAAATTCTTCTGACGTCCCTGAACCACTTATCACATGTGTTAGATCTTCTCTAGGGTATGGTAAGAATGTTCTAAGTCAACTGCTTGTCCATTCTAAAAATGTGGCCATACTACTTGAGAAGTCGCTTCGCGGTGGGTTCCGTCAGTCGTTCGGTTTTCTGATAAATTTCCTCTCGACCTGCAACCTGTTTTGTCCGGCCACGATCTTGGGTCCAATTTTTTATAATATAATGTTATTTGTTTTACATCCCACTAACTACTCTTTTACGGTTTTCGGAGACGCCGAGGTGCCGAAATTTAGTCCCACAGGAGTTCTTTTACGTGCCAGTAAATCTACCGACACGAGGCTGACGTATTTTAGCACCTTTAAATACCACCGGACTGAGCCAGGGTCGAACCTGCCAAGTTGCGGTCAGAAGGCCAGCGCCTCAACCGTCTGAGCCACTCAGCCCGGCAGGGGGTCCAACTTTCTTTCGAAGGATATTTTTCTCAATCTTCTCAGCTTCTCTCAGATCAGCCTTTCCAGTAACTCGCAGGCATTCACTTCCACGGAGACATTCGGGTTTAATCACCGTGTTGTAATGTCCGAGTTTAGCTTGCATTAAAATTGCCTTTTTCTTTTATAGGTCGTGTGCTCTGCGAAACTGTGCGGCCATCCTATCTTGCCTACTGTTGTTAGCTTCTCTTTCATTAGATCCCATTATTATTATTATTATTATTATTATTAATTTGTCTGCAGAGCATCTGCCAGGGCAGCTGATTTCTGTGTAAACTGCCCTTCATTGTATGGGATTTTCTGTGCTAGATATATTCTTCGCCCTCGTTCCTGCTTAACATATTCTAAGTAACACATTTACACAAATATTATTATCCCAAAAGCATCATATTGGAATCAAAGTTTTGATCCTATAAAAATGCGTTGTAGTCACTATCCGAAATTGTTCTATCCATTTAATACTCTCTTCTTCCCATCAACTTACAAAAAGCCGCTCGTGTGTATACAGCCCATCTAGAAGAACTCTCCGTCATACAATATTACGAAATGTATTTTTACACATCAAAATGAAAATGAAAATGGCAAAATCTTCACCGCTGTTACAGCAGGAATATATAGAGAAAACAATGAGTATAGTGTATTACTGTTTGAAATTAATTGAACATATTTTCTGTAGAATTTACTGGGGATATTTTTCTTCCTATTATACGTGCAACTTGGGTGTGCCAGAAAACGGATTTTTCTTAAACGACAAACCATTTATTTTTATATGATTGAATTCCGTTCTCTATTCTGTGTGAGGGTATCCAACTATTTTTAATTTCCTATTCATAGTAGCAAGAAGTTGTTTAATTGCTGTGATATTGGGCATAATAATCTTGGCAGAGAAGGTAAATGTTTTATTTAAATATTTGGAGATGACACTGGTCATAAATTCTATTACTTAAGCAACTTATACAACAGTCTGTTAGTTTATTTTCCTTACAAATAAATCATTATTCTGTGAAATATTAGTTATCCTAGTGAATATAACTGAATCGGAAAGAATACAAATCCTAAGGATTAATTAATTAATACAATTAATACAACATTTTTCAACGCATTTACTTAATCTTCCGAAGATTAGTCAGGTCAAAATCAATAGTATTTAAACAATGTTTATTACACATTCATGGCGTCCCAGCGGTGGCTGCCTCTTACCCGGAGGAGCCGGGTTCTATTTCCGACCAGCTCAGGAATTTTTACCTGTATCTGAGGGCTGGTTCGAGGTCCACTCAGCCTATGTGATTACAATTGAGGAGCTATCTGACGATGATATAGCGGTCCCGGTCTAGAAAGCCGAGAATAACGGCCGAGAGGACTCGTCGTGCTGACCACGTGACACCTCGTAATATGCAGGCTGGGCAGCGGTCGGTTGGTAGGCCATTGCCTTTTGGGCACTGTTGTGCCATGGGATTTGGTGTCGTTATTATTATACATTCATAGAATTGAGAGAAGAGTTAGAAGACGTAAAAATAAATACGGATTACCGTTTTTGATAGATTGGTTTTTTGCCCCATCTGTACATGTAACAATATCATTATCCAAAATTGCATGCTCATTATCAATGCAAACATCCGTAATATTTTCCCTAGTTGTCACTTTTAAGAAAACTTACAATTAGAAAACTATTAGCATTATTCCATACTAATGGAATTCATGGAATTCAAAATTAAAGCATAACATATCGAGAATCTCTTTTTTATACTACTGGTAAAGTAATTCAGTTGCTTGTTGAATGTTGGGTTTATCGCTCCAGGCGTGACTTAACGCTGAGTGACTGACCTGTTACGTAACGATGAAATGACTTCTTTGAAGGGAGATACTGTGGCGGCATTCCGGGGAGTGAACTCTCTGTGAGAGCTAACGTGTTTGATGTTAAATTACGAGAAGGTCGAGAATGAATATTCACGAGTTCCATCACTATAATGGAAGCTCATTCTGCTATCATATTTCCATCCTTAAGAATTACTAAACGTCACGACGTCACTCTATTAATAATTATCCCCCTATATGCCGCAGACGATCTCCAAAGCACTGGTTTGTGTTACGTGGTAATCATGCACCATTACATGGAAAATGTTCTCGACAGCATTGTTGATTTTGATTACTTAGTGAAAGAAAATTATCCTCGAAGTAGAAGTAAAATAACATATTGAAAGTCCACAAACTTCATTCTACTTTGTCAGGAAAGAATGAATGAAGACCCTATCTAGTGGCGAGGATAGGAATTGCGCCGGCTACCGAAGCCTGTCGCACTTCTCTGGAGCTATGATTAATGACTGACAGATGACATGGAAATACGCTGGAGAGTGTTGCTTGAATGAAATATGAGAGGGAAAACCGGAGTACCCGGAGAAAAATCTGTCCCGCCTCCGTTTTGTCCAGCACAAATCTCACATGGAGTGACCGGGATTTGAACCACGGAACCCAGCGGTAAGAGACCGGCGAGTTGCCGCCTGAGCCACGGAGGTTCAAAATAACACGTTGTCTGCAAGCCTTTGTGAATTAACTGCGCACCATTAAAATAATATAACTTATTTACAATTTAAAATGTGACTTAGTTTATTTCTAAGTCTGCTTTTTAAAATTATTCAAACTGAGTTTAAGCATTGCCGTCTATATCTCCCTCCGCTTCTCTTACCCTCATTGCCCGAATCCTCTAAATTCTTAGATAATTTATTCTCCTCCATTCGCTTCACATATTCTCACAACCAAAGGAGCTTTATACATACAGCTTCATATATTGAGTTCCTTTTAAACTTAGGCTATATCCCTTCGTTCCGAGTATTCTCCCGCCATTGTTCCCACTTGTTTGTATTAGCCATCATTCTCGCTACGTTCATGTCGGTTATTTCGTAATTATGAATGATATATCCTGAATTTACCCAGCTTGCACTCCCGAACAGCAAAGTCGATATGATTTCCTTTACAGTTGGCTTTAAGTCTAAGTCTTATGGGATAGGAAAGGCCTAGGTATGGATAGGAAGGAACCGTGTCTTTAATTAAGGTACAGCCCCAGCATTTGCCTGGGGTGGAAATGGAAACCACGGAAAAAATGTTCAGGGCTGCCATCAGCGGGGTTCGAACCCACTATCTCCCGACTGCAAGCACACAGCTGCGCGTCCCTAACCGCACGGCCAACTCGCTCGGTAAATCAATTGGATAACAGACCGATGTAAAGATAATGAGAAACAACAACAACAACAGTAATAATAATAATAATTATTATTTAACTGACAGACTTTTAAAATAGCAGTGTATCAGAATATTGTCCAGCAAGAATTTTTTAACGCACTGGAAGTCAACGACATGCACCCTTCACTGTCAGCGAATTCTTCTCAGATCGAACTTAATTTCTCTTCAGACCGGAAGGCCAAGGACTAACCGACTCTTCCAATATGGGCGACCGTATTAGAGACAACTATAAGTAGCGGGAGCGTGCCTGTCTCTTGCCTAGAGGCTCCAGGTTCGATTCCCGGCCAGTTCAGTGATTTTTACTTGGATATGAGGGCTGGTTCGAGGTCCACTGAGCCTACGTGCTTACTATTGAGGAGCTATCTCATGACGAGGTCTAGAAAGCCGAGAGGATTCGTCGTGCTGATCACACGACACCTCATAAACTGCAGGCCTTTGGGCTGAGGAGGGGTCGCTTGGTAGGCCAAGGCCCTTCGAGGCTGTTGCTTCATCGGTTTTGGATAAGAAAGGACATATAAGTTACTCTTAAACTCACCAGCTAATTGTTATTTAATGAAAACCGAAATAAAATTGAAATTCCATACCTTTCTAATGTTACAGATGAATATGATGATGATGATGATGATGATCAGTGACGTTATTTGCTTCTCATCCCTTTAATTGCTAGGATTGTTGAAAGTTAATCCCTTAGGAGTTCTTAATGAATCGTGACGTAACCACAGAGAATTGTCCAACTTAAACATTATCAAATGAGAACGACCTCATGTGGGATTCAAACTGTGTATGTGTACTCCATAGTCCCGTTTCTTGATAAGTGGTTGTGGATGAGTAGAGATGAACATGTATGGCATGGTTTTACTGCCGGTTGCCCTTCCTGACACCATCCTCAGTTGAGGAGCAAAAGATGAAATGAATGATGGTTAATGAAACTGAGTAAGGAGACGGAAGGAAGCGGCAGTGGCATACGAATAGGAAATGTCGCGGCATTTTCCTGGAAGTGAAAATAGGAAACCGCGGAAAACAGGCGACGATGGGGTTCGAACCCACGCGACTCCCGAATGCAGAGTTTGGCTCCATAGTCGTAGACCATGAAGTCACTCGTCCACTCCGCTTGTTCATTCATCGTTTCGTGAACGTACTAAATAAAAAATGAACTGCGGGTCCCAGGAAGGTTGACTTTTAATTATACAGTATATAGCTAGAAAAATAAACGTGTCAGATTTACTGGCAAGTGAAAGAACTCCTCCGTGACTAAATTCCGGCACCTCGGCGTCTCCGGAAATCGTAAAAGTAATTAGTGGGGTGAAAAACCAATAACAGTGTTATTATAAAAAGTATACTTAATAATAATAGTAATAATCATAATAATAATAATAATAATAATAATAATAATAATAATAATAATAATAATAATAATAATAAATAATTTCGTGTGGCTATTTCTAGCCGAGTGCAACCCTTATAAGGCAGACCCTCCGATGAGGGTGGGCGGCATCTGCCATGTATAGGTAATTGCGTGTTATTGTGGTGGAGTATAGTGTTATATGTGGTGTGTGAGTTGCAGCGATGTTGGGGACTGCACAAACACCCAGCCCCCGGGCCATTGGAAGTAACCAATGAAGGTTAAAATCTCAGACCCGGCCGGGAATCGAACCCGGGACTCTCTGAACCGAAGGCCAGTACGCTGACCATTCAGCCAACGAGTCGGACAATAATAATAATGTTAACTATCAAAATAATAATGTTATTTGCTTTACGTCGCACTAAGTACTTTACGGTATTCGGAGACGCCTAGATGCCAGAATTTAATCCCGCAGGAGTTCTTTTACTCGCCAGCAAATCTACCGACACGAGGCTGACGTATTCGAACACGTTCAAATACCACCGGACTGAGCCAGGATCGATCCTGCCAAATTGTGGTCGGAAGGCCAGCGCCTCAAGCGTCTGAGCAGCTCATCCTGGCAATAAACTTAATAGATCTCTTTACAATGTTGCCGGTGTGATATGGTTTCAGTAGAATATTTGTTAGTAATATTTCTTGGTGTACAGTTCTCTCTGCTACTAACGTCACTGATCCCATTGTATATGGAGTGTTACATGTCAATAACGAAGGATTTGTATGTTATTATCATTAACGTACACCGAGCAAGAGGTTATGCGGTGTGGGTCACGTAGCTATCACCTTGCATTTGGGAGATAGTGGGTTCGAACCCCACTGTCGGCAGCCCTAAAGATGTTTTCCGTGGTTCCCCATTTTCACACCAGGAAAATTCTTGCCTGTACCTTAATTGAAGCTATGGACAGTTCCTTTCCACTCTTAGCCCTTTCTTATCCATTCATCAACATAAAACCTATATCTGTTTTGCAACGTAAAACAAATTCTTAAAAAAAAAGTACTTAACGTAATTTTTGTTCGAACTTTGGACGATATTATTCTCTTTTTATTTTTGTCCTTCATATCTCGCAATCACTTATTTTCAAACGATTTATACAGTTTTCTCTGTCCATTATGTGATTTCGTACGAATTCGTATAAAATATTCAACTCCTTTTAAGGGCAAACTTGTTTGACAAATACTTACGTCAACTGACGAAGAGTACCGCTGCGCAGAATGCGTTCTCATAACATTTTGATTGTTTATAGGGTGCTAGAACAACTGTTCGCCGGAGTGTACATCCTCTATAACCGCAGCCTCAACTTCAATCCACTGGTAAAGTGTATTCTTCCTTTCCTTAAATTTCATTGCGGTTTGCACGTACAGTGCAGCTCGCGACTGCCACTAGTATGAAATAAGCATCCCAAGTAATTACAATACGATCTCCTCAAAGGCACAGTGGGTGTTCATATAATAGCGTTTCAGACTTGATTAATTAAATACTAGTTGTAGAGTTGAGACTAAACTGATTTGTAGGTACGCTTAGTTGAGACGTGTATGGATCTGCGTATGTAGATGATTTACCTTCCAGAGAGGGAAGAAAAAGGGTGGCAGGAGCAAAAGAGATGGAGCCTGTAATCTAGTTAAAGGACGCAGAGCCCTAGGGATATTGCCCGTACGGGCCATATCAATCATGGCGGCCACGAGAGAGCGCATGTCACTCTTTACCTGAGCAGGGCTCTCCTGGTCTTGTCCCTCCAATACCTCAATGCACTTTGTCTCCAAACTCCAGAAATGGAGAATACTAACTTCCATTTCAATATTTTATGCCCAGAATGCCCTCTTTCGTTAATGATTTCGATGCAATGGGTTGGATATTGGATGCAATAATAAACTTGTAATTATCAATATATTAAAATAGATTACTAAAATCAGATTTGGCAAATCTGTCCGTCCGTTATACTGGACCCTTTCGCTTCATTTCTGTTTCATTCTCTCCGGAATTAGCTTTCGGTGAATCATGAGATATTGACAAGTCTCTAAGTTCAGCCGACTTCGAGTAAAAATAAAATCATCAAATGATCACTCCAATAATCGCAGGTGAACGCTTACCCTAACCCGCAATACATTCTGTACTTAGCAGGTTGCTAAGTGACTAACACTTTCATTAATATTCTGATATATCGATGGCTTAGAATGAATACCTCGTAACTCAAAAAGTTCTTCCTATCCAATATTTCCCTTAAGACTGGTCACGCCTCCCAGCCACATTTGGATATGCATTCCGTCAGAACAATTTTCATTGGGTTTATTTTCCTATGCAGATGAGTAAAGGAAAATGAACCTTATGAAAATTATACTCTAGGAGTTAGTAAATATGTCACGCAGACATACTTTCCTATAGCACGGTACGGTAAGGTTCATTTTCCTTCACACGTCACCATAGGAATAAAGAACACAACGAACATTGTTCTGATGGACTGCATATTCATGTGTGGCTGGGAGGCGTAACCAGTCTTGAGGGAAATATTGGATATGAAGAACTTTGTGAGATACGAGGTTTTCATTCTAGGCCATCGATATGTCATTTCCATCATTAGTAATGTTATTGCATGCAGCCATGTTTGATTACTACCTGTCAAGTCAGAGAGTATACACCTCCTGTGATAATGGAAGAACACTATACTCTGCTATATACTCTTTGATTTTCTGACCTTCCCCAGCTTCTGAATATACTCATCAGATGGCAGAACGTTCCTAATTACTTTCATGCTGTTTAGAGAAGACAGTCTACGTACGTACAGACAGGAAGGTATCAAGTCGACCAGCCTTCTGTATGACCATTACCAGTAGTAAAGAAAAGGGACAACTTCTTGAGAAAGTGGGTGGTCTACTTACCCGAACCAGTAGTCAGCCACGGCCAGGTGTATGATGCACTAACTCGGGCAAGATCCTTTGAAAATATTAAGATCCAGATACGCTCGAATGGCCGTAGCACAGCGAATACTGTATGGGAAAAAGTGTAATAAACTACGAATGAATCAGTTATTACGTACCGATATTAAGTGTTCATGAAACTATTGAGAAGGTCAGGCAAAGGATATGACAGGCATATCAAGACGAGTAACCTGACCTATTTATAACGCATGTTGCGAGCCACTAGTTTGTATTAAAATATAATTAATCAATACATTCGTCCGTTGTCCCACAGTTAGGCAATAGAGTTTTGTGAACTTACAACAAAAAATGGTTGTGATGGTGATTATTGTATTAAGAGGAACAATATGTAGGTAACCATCTCCTCTTACCTTTAACCGGTAGAGGTAAAAGAAGATGTCCGCTCGTTCGTAGAATCAAGGTACCGGCTAGGGTTGAAATTAAAAGTCTCCCTAGACCTACCAATCCCGATTTCAATGGGGCGAGGGGATCGAAAGGGAGCAAGAACTGAACAAGAGAGGTCGGACAAAGAATATAAAAGCAAGTCCAGCACAAGTATGTGGAAGCAATGAGAGACATATCGAGGTCTTCATGGCCATTAATCCAAGATGAGAACTTAGGAGTTTATCATAAATAATGACTGCACAGAGGTGTGAAAATCATTCGACTCAAAGGAAATGTTAAAAATAAGACACACTTGGTTTCAGTTCCCCCCTCAGCTGTCCTTTTATTTTGTGCCATAGGCTTGCAGTCAAATACTAATTTGACTAAATAAATAAACTAAGCGAAATTCAATATTATTCGTAATTTTTAAATATTACGTTGAGATTATATCTTACTATAAGTCAGTTAACACTTTTTAATATCAGTTTCCAACAGATTGTATACACAGCGAATGATATCAATGCCCAAGTAAAACAAAATATCTTAAAACCAGTTCATGTGAAACCACTTTATCTAGTTACACCCAAAATGTCATCAACAATCGATGTAAATAATGCTGTAAGAGTATAAATAGCTATAATGACATCAATGATGTAATTTAAAGAAAATATAGGCTAAATGGTTTTCTTTAATTTACTTTAAACAGACAAGTGATTCGTGAAAGTGTTCTACTGCAACACAAAAATTTCCATGGTAATTTCTATGGGCAAGCAGTAAAAAGTAGTGTGGTAACTAAAATAATCGAAATTGGCGTTGAGTCTAACAATATTCTCACTTCCTTACAATCGACTGATTGTTCCGAGCAAGGTTGTAATCATTGTACTGTGTTATACAGCGTTATTCAGCTTTCGAATTTCAAATTTAAATTTCAATATGTTTTTATCACATTGTTCGTAAATGTCAGAATTTCACGTTTGTAAACGTCCCTCAACCATATGCCATATTTATGAAATAATTTCCCAAACACCCGTTATTGATCGAATCCAAATTTTAACACAATATACATTAGAATCGCTTGTACATTGTTTGTAAATGTCAGAATTTCACGTTTTCAAGAAATAAAACCTGTTGTCAAGAGGCTCCGGTAGGGTGTATTCTTCCCATGCATATTTTACAACATTCATTGCACCTTTCCCAACAACTAAATAAGGTACATGTCAGAAAAAATAAGGTGAACCTATGATGGTTTTCTAATACTTTAACACAGGGATTTCCAAAAGTACTGTTTTGTTTCGCAGAATTATTTTTTAAATACACCAATTTTTTTGCATTTTTGTAGGTGCTGTACAGTCAATAATTCGCACGCAATGAGGTAAAATGCAATATCCCTGTGTTAAAATACTCACAGATTCATACTTTCAAGGCTGTAAAAGTTTCAGGAAGTTCATACGGGTAGTTTCCGAGAAAAGGCACACTAAATCTTTCAAAAAGTAAACTTCCCGGAAACTGCTATCAATGTTTCAGTGAATTCCAGAACCATAACTTGGGTCATCTGGATCGTCCTGTTAGGTTTCTTCCAGCCTCCTCTTCAGTTTTCTTCTCTTCTCTCGTGCCTGATTTCGCACCTCCCTCAATGCTTCCTCTTTTTCCTTGTCAAGCTTGTACAAGGCTCGTACGGTGTGATACCCAACACTAAGTTGCTTCAATGCCTCACAATTTGACAAGCTGCCATTGTTAAACGTCATGACAGCATCGTAAACACAAAAGTGAATAGCATTACTTGCTACAAAAAGTGTTTTTGGAATTCTTGACCAAATAACACTCTTGATGCACCATTCTGATTTTTGGTACGACCATGTAAACACTTTTTCAGTAACTTTACCACAGATAGGTCCCTGAAAATAGGCTGAAGTTCCCCGATGACAGCGTATTGTAAACCATCCTTCCGTACAAGTATTTTCGCTGCTGCTTGTGCTTTGTTTTCATTGCATCATGTATCAGTAACTTTGGTTCGGTACAGAATCAGTTGGCGCAACCCTGAGAAGACTGCCACGGCCACAATGCTTCCTTTAAATCGTTTATTTAAAGCTTTTCTGGGTAACAAAAACGTATGTAGTATACACCAAATTAAAGAGGACGTTCCGATGATTAATTATCAGGAAAAATAAGAAAATGATAAATTTCATCATTTTCTACCATACTGGAGCTCCTCAAGTTAGAAAGTTAACTTCTCTGTTCGGGGTGGTTAGAAACTGGCCAATGTTTCCATTGCATGACTGTAAAGTACGTAAAGGAAATCAATTTTCATATCAGTTTGTATTTAATCAATGGATGCTTAGGGTTGTATACTATATGCAAGTAAATGATCTCCGGTGAGACATTTGGTGCTTATCCGCGTAATTATAAAACTCAGCCTTAAATGACACTACGGCATGGAACGTCTAAATTGACGCGGAGGCAGCAAAAACTGGCATACGATAAGTCGTGAACGGTTCAACATATTGACATTCTGTTCCACTTTCAGTAATGGTAACAAGGGGCTTATACATAAATAAATAAATAAATAAATAAATAAATAAATAAATAAATAAATAAATAAATAAATAAATAAATAAATAAATAAATAAATAAATAAATAAATAAATAAATAAATAAATACATAAATAAATAAGTAAATAAATAAATAAATAAATAAATAGTTTTAGGCCTAATTGCAATTTTCATTTCTATTTGTGCTTAGTAATAACCTATTGTAATTAGGATACGTCTGAACGTAGTTGAAAGTTATTGTGGTGTATTAGAGTAACTTACCAGAAAATACTGTGTTTATTCTATTACTGCGAAATATTTGTGTAGTGTGGTATCTGTAGTATCCGTTACTCTCTTTCTAGAATTGTGTTATAGTAATTAGGGTAGACTTAACTGCAGTTTAAAATTGTGTAATTCTTGTGTATTGTTTTCGGTTTTCAGTAACTAACAGCAATTTTCATTCGGTTAGGTTGTTTTAGGAAATAAATTCTTACAAGAAAGTAGTATTGTAGTGTAGTAGGACCTATATTAATTACCTTATTGTCGTGTGATCTTTGTGAAATATCCTAGGCAATATTTCTTTCCTTTCATTTTTATTTTGCACAGAAGTTATTTTTATTTTTCAGTTCTCTTCATTATTCCGCAAAGAATACCTAAGGAGTGCATGTGTAGGAAATGTGGGTGTGATAAGGCATTAAGGAGTATGAGGGAGGAGTGGGAGAGTTTGAGAGAGATAATTAAGATTCTCTCAGAGGACAGGAAGGACAGTAGGCCTCCCTAAAAAATACACAGATACAGTAGGTGCAGAAGAGGGGCGGAAAGGAAAGGGGGGAATTGTAGAAGACAGCTGGTCTAACGTTTTAAGGGGAAGGAGATTGCAGGCTAAGGGCTCTTTTCAGAATCAGAATTCAGGACAGGTATCTCTGAGAAATCGGCATGAGTCACTGCAGGTAGAGCAACCGAGGAAAGATGAGGAACAAGGAACTGTTGCTGAGAAGTATGGAATTAGGAGGAAGGAAAAGGTAGGAAAGGGAAATGTGGAGTAGTGGATAGGAAAAGACAGTTGGAACAGGGTCCTGGGAGAGACAAAAGCGCGGAGAAAGTAGCTTCTGCAGCTGTCAGGAAAGACAGGGCTGACCAGGAGGGTAAGGGATCAAATGAGTTGGGTAGGGTTAAGGCTCTGGTCATGGGGGATTCCATTGTTAGACATGTGGGGAATGTATGTGGAGGAAAGAGAACGAGGGTAGAGTGTTATCCAGGAATTAGGTTGATGTAAATGTTGAGGAAAGTAGCATAGCAAGAGGAAGGAAAGGAGAATGTGGTAGTGTTTCACGTTGGTATTAACAACATAAGACAAGTAGGTATAAGTACCAACATAGTTGGGGACGTGTGGGATCTGGCAAATGCAGCACGGGTGAAGTTTAAGGAAGCGGAGGTTGTTATCAGTGGAATACTGTGTAGGAGGGATACTGACTGGAAAGTGATCGGGGATTTAAAAGCGATTATGGAGTGGGTATGTGGGGAACTGGGAGTGAGATTTCCAGATCCTAATGGGTGGGTAGGAGATAGGGATCTGCGCTCAGATGGCCTTCACTTAAACCGCATTGGTACGTATAAGGAAGGAAATTTTTAAGAGTTATAGGGAGGTACATTCAGGGAAACGGGGTGGCCTAGGGAGCGGTGATAAGGGAACAGGGAACTGGAAATCATGTAGGGATGACATAAAATTGTTAGTGTTGAACTGTAGAAGTATTGTAAAGAAAAGAATAGAATGAAGTTATTTAATATATATATATACTTACCAGATATTGCAATAGGAATAGAATCATGGATGGGAAATGATATAATGGATGCAGAAGTATCCTCACGGAACTGGAGCGTGTATCGTAGAGATAGGAAAGGAATGGTAGGAGTCTTCATTCTGGTTGAAAGAAGAATTTGTAAGCTACGAAAATGTTAAAGATGACAAACATGTAATTCAAGTTGTAAGTCTCATCTCTAAAGATAATAGGCAATTGATATATTTGTAGTGTACAGACCTGGAAAGGGTAGCACTGACGCGGATTCGGAATTATTTGATAGGATAGTCGGCTATGTGGGAAACGACATGGAAAGGAATGTGATTGTAGCGGGAGATCTGCATTTGCCAGATGTCAATTGGGAAGGAAGTGCGAACGACAGGAAGCATGACCAACAAATGACAAATAAGTTAATATGGGAAGGACAGCTGATTCAGAAAGTGATGGAACTAACCAGAGGGAAAAATATCCTGGATGTGGTGCTGATAAAACCGGAGGAGCTCTATAGGGAAACTGAAGTATTAGTGATCATGAAGCTGATTTTGTCGTAGTTAAAAATAAATGTGATAGAAAGGAAGGTGTTAAAATTAGGACTATTAGGAACTACCATGTGGCTGATAAAGCAGGCATGAGGCAGTTTCTAAAACGTAACTATGATCGGTGGAAAACGGTAAATAAAAATGTAAACAGACACTGGGATGGGTTTAAAGAAATTGTTGAGGAATGCGAAAACAGGTTTGTACCTTTAAGGGTGGTAAGGAATGGTAAATACCCACCTTATTATAATAGAGAAATAAAGAGACTAAGAAGGAGGTGCAGACTGGAAAGAAATAGAGTTAGAAATGGCTATGGAAGTAAGGAGAAATTGAAGGAACTTACTAGAAAACTGAATATAGCAAAGAAGGCAGCTAAGGATAACATGACGGCAAGCATAATTGGCAGTCATACAAATTTTAGTGAAAAATGGAAGGGTACGTATAGGTATTTTAAGGCAGAAACTGGTTCCAAGAAGGACATTCCAGGAATAATTAATGAACAAGGGGAGTGTGTATGTGAGGATCTTCAAAAGGCAGAAAGTATTCAGTCAGCAGTATGTAAAGATTGTTGGTTACAATGATAATCTCCAGATATATGAGGTGACTAAGGCCAAAGAAGTATTAAAATTTGCATATGATAACAATGACATTTACAATAAGGTACAAAATTAGAAATCTGTAAAAGCGACTGGAATTGATAAGATTTCTTGAGATATACCAAAGACAATGGTTTGGGATATAGTACCAAATATGATGTACTTATTTGATTAGTGGTTGAATGAAGGAGCTTTACCAAATGAATGGAGAGCTGCTATAGTAGCCCCTGTGTATAAAGGAATAATTATGATAATGATCTCCAAATTGTTCCGACTCATATTATTAGTGTCGCCTCATAAATATTAATGAACATGATCTGAAGCTTTATTATCATGAAAGGTTGAAAATTTCTACATTACATAAACAACAACTGAGTCATTCTGGATAGGATCGTATTATCCAATTTAAACCCCTAAATTATATTTAGACGAAACCAGAGAATTAACGTTAAGTTAAAATATTTGAAAGTGAGATGTTAAAATAAATATCAATTATCAATTTATATCTATCACAATGCAATGCAGTGAAAGTCAATTCATATCACCTATCCAATTTCAATAGTTATATTTATACGAACACTAGTTCACAATAAATATTTATATTATTCTTTTAAATTATCATCAATGCGATGTATTATTTTATCTGACATAGTAAACCTGAATAAGTTCATCTATTCCCTGACTACAACTTTTCAATACCCATGATTATTCCGTCACGTTTTATCGCAGTTATGAATTTACATATATATCACTTTGCAGTTCACATTTCCTTTCGGTACAGGATCTTAATTAATAGTGTTCTTCCGTAATTGAGAAATAAAATGAATCTAAACCATCCTAATTTAAAATAATATTGCCCTGAAGATGTTCACACATATATATAAGATCAGACACATAATAATATTCACACATACCTATGAGGATCTATCCTAATCATAAAATAATGTATCATATGATGAATGAAATGGTTTGAAATGATACCAAGAAAAGCAAAACTGCAAAGCAAAAGCAAAATCACCTCCGTACAGGCCATGAAGGTCCTTGGACGAGTGGAAGATAAAGGCTTACACCATTGTTAACCTCGGCACGTGATGGGGTAGAGTGGTTAGCTCTACTCCCGGCCGCCTTTGCCCCCAGGAATTAACCTGGTACTCATTTCTGGTGTAGTCTGAGTGAACCTCAGGGCCATATGCACCTCCGGAAGTGGAAATCTCGTTTCTTAAATTTTACGACTTCCTGACGGGGATACGAACCCACGTCCTTCGGGGCGAACCGAGCAAGCCTTTACTGCCTCGGCCAGGCAGCACCTATACCAAGAAAACAAATTCATATTTAGGAAACAAAATAAATGAAACACACAATATTTCATCTAAAAGTCAAGCTATTACTTATTTCATAAACAACTACAATTAAGCTATATTTAAATAAATGGTTAACTACCCTCGCAGTTCTGTGTATGGTAACCATTTAATAATAACGACGACACATATCCCGTCTCAATATCAATGATTATTAGGTAAAATATAGCGGTGAGGATCATTCATATAAAGATCTAAATTTCGTAAGTAATAACCTAACGATATAAATTATGGTAGTTCACGAGTGAAAATCACGACCTCTGGCTTATCGATATTCTCACAAATATATATATAGAAATAGGGAGTATACACGCTCATTTCTTCACGCACGTACGATACGAACAAAACACATGGATTTAAGGATTAACCTTAATTGTCCTATATCAGTAAAGTCTTACATGCACTCGGATAACTTCACCTGCACTGCATGTATTAATACTCAACACATATCAATAGGAAAAGCACACGAAAGGGCACATACATTATACAATATAATTACATCAAATTTTTCATTATTCTTTGCTAATTTGCATGACACTTTTTGGTCCTTTTTAAACACAACACAATATGGTATTTTTCGCAGCACTTTCCACAGAGTGAACATATGCAATTCTTGTTTGGTGGATGGAATTTCTTATATCTACTTAACTTGAGGTGGTATTGTGATTGTGTGTCTTTGTTCTTCATTAGCGTTTGTCCATGATCTGTCTTGCATTGCATCGGTAATGTAAAATTCCAAGTCGATGTTCATTCGTTTCCTTTGTCTAGCACCTAGACGTGCCTGGTAAGCGTCAGTAGATGGCAGTATGAAGAAGGTCTCTCTTGCTACTTCATAGGCAAGTCTCTATAGTACACAGAGTGTTTAAAAATGGGGGGGGGGCATAATTTCAGGTATGTATTTGTAATAAATAGACAATCGAAATAGTTCATTACAACATGTATCCGGAAATGCTTCATTTCCGAGTTATGTCCTTCACAACACTGAACTTCACCGGAATGTTTTTCTTCCGCAGGTCATTGTCATTACAGAAGATGTTCAAAATGTCCACCTCCTGCTTGAATACAGACCTCACATCGATGTCTCATTGACTTGGATCGAATGTTTCCTGATCGATGGATAGGTAGAGGTAGCCCGATTGCTTGGTCTCCACGCTCACCCAATCTGAACCCTCTCGTTTTCTACTTGTGGGGCCATTTAAAATCATCGGTGTATTCGTCTCCGGTGCGTGATGTGGGGACCCTTCGGAATCGAATTGTGGCATCGTGCGAGGACATACGCAATACTCCTGGAGTTTGGGATCGTGTTCGCAGGTCAATGAGACATCGATGTTAGGTCTATATTCAAGCAGGAGGTGGACATTTTGAACTTCTTCTGTAATGACAATGACCTGCGGAAGAAAAGCGTTCCGTGAAGCGTTCGGTGAAGTCCATTGTTGTGAACGCCATAACTCGGAAATGAAGCATTTCGGGACACATGCTGTAATGCAATATTTTGATTGTCTACATGTAACAAACACACACCCGAAATTATGCCCCCTATTTTTGAAACACGCTGTATACTTCATTATTCGTAGGCAGTGCTTTATGAACATTCTTTTCATCTTTTCAATTCTCTCGAAGTTATTGTACGTAAGATTTCCCCATATTAGTTCTATGCCATGTGTTATTATTGGTGTTATTGTGGCGTCGGTAAGCGTCATAGCTGTATTCAGCGATAAGCGGTGAAGGTTCTTAAGTCCACATATGTTTTTAACAGTCGTTGTTCTTCTTTCTTCTACATGGTGTTGAATGATCGACCCGTTGTCTGCCGGGTGATGCCTAGGTATTGAAATTTATTAACCACTTCCATCTCTTCGTCGTTCAATAATATTGTGTTCTTTGGTGATGCTGTTCCTCCTTTCCTGAACGTCATCTGTGCTGATTTCTTCATGTTTACTCGAAACCATTCTCCAGTGTCCATTTTGCCAGGGCTTTTAATGTCGTCTGTAATTCCTCTTTGTTGGGGCCAGCTAAGACCATATCGTCGGCGTACATCAGGAGGGTCGTCTCCATTGTATTTCGAAGGATGTTCGTGATATTCGTTGTGACTATATTAAACAGTGTTGGACTGATGGGGTCCCCTTGTAGTACAGCAATTGTCTGCCTGTTGTTATTCCATCATCTACTACCATGTCGTTGTATGTCAAGACGTCTTCTCTTCTTGTATTAATGTAGTGTGTCTATCCAATCATGTCTTCGATGTCTTTCAGTAGTAGTTTTCTGTCTATAAGATCAAAAGCCTTTTTTTGTAATCAATGAAGACTGTGTAATATTTTCCCTTGGGCATTCTTAGTGCTGATTCTATCTCGTCCAGAAGATATTTTACAGCTTGCGTTGTTTTTCTACCCTTTCTGAACCCGAATTGGCAATCTGGTATTTTTGCGTCTACTTCCTGTTCAAGTCTCTTCGTTAGTATTTAGATTTTGAAGATGATATTCTCCAGTGCTATTCCTCTGTATGAATTTGTGTCATTTGCTTCCTCTTTACCTTTGTATAGCATTTTAATCTTTGCAGTTCTCCAGCTTTCCGATATTTTCCACGATTGCAGGCATTTGTTGAAGAGATTGGTCCATAGAGGAAGTAGTATTTCCAGTGAGTCTTTTAAGATTTCCATGCAAATATTATCTGCTCCAGGGGCTTTCCTACTTCTTGCTTTTTTGATGACGTCTGTGATCCCTTATGGTGTTATCGGCAGTGGTTTTAGGACCCGTTCCCCAGTTATGCCTCTGCACACAGCTACATTAATGTCCTGTTGATTCAGTATTTTCTTGAAATGTTCCTCCCATTCTTTCATCGGTATCTACGGCTTGTATTACATTTAGTTTCCTCGGGGCAATGAATGGGTCTTTCTTTGCTGCTTCTGTGATTCTATTCGCTTCTTATTCCATGTTTCCTTCAAACGTTGCTTGTAATTTCTCCCCTTAGTTGCATAGATTTTAGGATCTTCATCTCTTCCTGTCGTTTTGGCTACGTACAACGCTGCTGTACGCATTTTTCATTAAACCAGGGCTGAGCTCTACTTTGTCTTGGTGATATAAAAGCCTATTGAAGTATTGACTTGTTCTAATGCTCCATTTGTGTTGCCCTCATTTATGAGCTGCATTGAAGTTTCTATTTGTGTCTCGTCTTGTTTGAGGGTACATATATTAATTTTTCTTGATAGTCTGTCGTTGGTGGTCTTAGTCATGTATTTTGTCTGCATATTTTCTATTTCAAATGTAGTCTCAACGGGAGTATGTTTTCTGATTGGAGCTGAAGGAGACGACCATAAACCTTCTTGGGCCAATTTTCGAACATATTTTCCTCCATAAAATGATAAATCAATTGAACTGGTGCTGTTGTGTGCGAAGTATGCTTTGAGTTCTTGGTTGTTTACAAGTTTGAAGCCTTCCTCACTTAGCGTTTCCAGAATCAGTTCATTGTTACTGATTTTATCTATTCTGCAGTTGCGATCTCCAGCTAAAAGAACTGACTCATCATGTTTAACCTCCGTCAGTGTTTTCATTAGGTGTTCTATTGCATCTTCCGTCATCCAGTCTGGAGGCATGTACAGGCGTACTGTTGTGAGAAGTGTTGTACTTGTTACTAGAAAATTGTCTTCTTTCCTGGTGCTTGTTACCTTTCGTATAGTCGGTTTGAAAAAAACAGAAAACACCTCCCTCCGGCCTACCCTCAGTAGACTTCGCGAATGAATGTGTGCTGTAAAATCCTTGGATGTGTACTGGTTCTAAGAGGAAAGTTTCTGTTGCAGTTATAATATCTAGGTTCACAAGTGTCTCGGGGAAAATATGTATCAAGGCATGTCTCGCACCATAGCAGTAGTCTTAGCTTTGTCGTTTGATTGGTGTTGAGGCGGAAATTCCCAATCATTTGTTCCTTGGTTTCGCACGAAGCGAAATCGTCTGAATTCTATATCCTTTGGCTAGAAGACTGCTCTATATATAATATCATATCTATTTGTATGGTATCCCTACCTTGAACGATTTCCTGTTGCCAAATGTTCTGAATTCTTCATATTCTGTCTCGCCTTCTATTTTGTTTTTCTCTGGATACTTCTTTATTGATTCTGTTGAAGCTTCCTTGCTTGCTCTATCAATAAACAGCCAGACTTTTTGCTCCGCAGCCCTTAACTCATAACTATCATCCGGTTTAGTTCCTATGGCTTAATCTGGTTTTTGTCTCTGTCTCCTTCGTATCTCGGTCCTTTCTCCTACAGTGTCCCCGTCATTCTTCCGTTGTGTAGAAATTTCCTGTATCGATTCCCTTTGGTTTATATCACCTTCTTTGTCTTGGCCATTAGGTAATTTAACAGTGTATCTTCTCTGTTTGTCTCTACTTTCACCATTTTGATTTTCTGCACTTGGACTATTTTCGGCGTTTCTAGTCGGTTCTTTATTTTCCACCCTGTTTGGTATGTTTGGTGCTTTACGCCTTGCATTGGTCAAAGTCTGTGTTGATGGCTATTTGGATCTCTTCTCTCATTATTATTCCAATATTTGCGATCATGTTGCTCATTACATCTTGGATTTTTTGCGTGAGTTTCATCATTATTGATTGTTCTATATCTTTCCTTTTTATGGTGGGTGGTTTGTAATCCACACCAATCCATGTGAGCTTGCAATGCTCCCTCTTCATGATGTTGAATTCCCCTCTCGTTAGTCCACTACATGCAAGGTGTTGCCATCTATGGCATTCTTCGCATTCTATTGATTCTTCATTGGAGCGAACCTCCTTCGCACAGGTGGCGCAGTTCTGCATGGCTACACTCTGGTCAGTGGCCTGGTCGCCTGGTATGTCTATGTATCTATGCACTCTGGATCCCAAAATGGCGGATCTTTTCGTATGTTCGGCGAATGGTTGTTTTAAGTCTTAAGATAGTTCTACGTTGTATTTCTTACGGATTCAACTTTCTACACTTGGAATATTTATTTGTCACTTTGGTAATAGAGCAATTCGATTGTGTCAATGTGTCAAAGCTTTAGCGAATAAGTACGAATCGCAATACCTTAATTATTAGTAACACTCGTCATTGCTTATTATGTGTTTGCCCCATACTAGACTGAACTACATCAGGACATCTAAATCTTCTGGAAATCACATATTACGTCTACAAAGATAAAAGAAAAATAAACTACAAGAAGAACATTATTTCACAACCAAAATGACAAAGATTACTGACTTGCAGGCCAGGGTTAAGATTACTCATGGCTCGGTATCTCCTCTTCGTATTCGCAAGGCTTACGATTATTGGGGCTCACCTTCACATTGTGCGCCTCGTTGGCTGAATGGTCAGCGTACTGGCCTTCGATTCAGAGGGTCCCGGGTTCTATTCCCGGCCGGGTCGGGGATTTTAACCTTAATAGCTTAATTCCAATGGCTCGGGGCTGGGTGTGTGTGGCGTATTCAACATTATAAATCATCCTACGTAGGGACCTCATCTTCACAGACATGCAGGTCGACTAATAGGCCATCTACTAGAAAAAGACCTGCACCAGGTCTCTCTGGAGGCCATACGCCATTACTATTATTACCTTCACATTTTTGCCTTCCATTTCTTTACTCTTATTTATATTCTAATTCAGCATACATTCTCCTCGGGTATAATGAGCCTGAAACAACCCTTGTTGATGTAGGGGAGGACCGGGAGGTATCGGACGGCGGCTAGTGTCGGACAATCACAGATGTCTTTGTTAGCAGCATATGGCAGAACCTGTTTAGCTACTCACAGGTCCGCCTGCATGTTTGAAGCGTGGGTACATCCTATTCAGTCGAAAGGCAGGGTCATTTATGAGTGGTGGTGTATTTTTGTCCTTTGTGGGATTTTCGGCCGGCACGGATTTATTTTTACCAAGAAGTAGCAGCAACAAGGATAAATTGCATTGAACTTTAAGTACATTAGCAGAAACAGTATTCCGTACTCTGTAATAACGTGGATTTAGAATCAGTTTGTTTTCGAACGTTCTCCTTCAGTTCCTGTTCTTTCTTAAGAGAGTCATTCGGGCGGTATCGGACATCATCGGTTGCGGTTCCTTCCAGGTTATTGATAGTACTGTCCTCTGTCTTAGGTAATCATGTGTAAGATACGAGGATAATGGGAAGAAACCAATACGATATTATCCGTGAATAATGCCAGGGACAATATAATGAGTATTAGCTGAGGCCAGTCAATGTTCCTCTGTTCCACAAAGGCGCGTTAGGTGATGGAATTAGAGCTCTTGATGCTGGTAAAGAGTTTCCAATAAAAGCGTGTACGGCGAACAGTAAGACTTTTCAGAGAACATTCTCAGATGAAGAAAAGAACCTGTACGTGCATATCGAGGCCCGGAGAGCGAGCTCATGCCACTCAACAAAACAGAATTTTTAAAACTTGTGTATCAATTTGCTGAAGAATTGAGAGCTGAACATAGTTTTTTTAACTAAAATGATGGCAGGAAAGGCATTTTTTATTTTATGAAGAGGCAGCAGCACCTCCGTTTGAGGACGGCTGAGTACCAGCTTGCAGCAAGAAGTAGGCTTCAACAAGGAACAAGTCGACACTTTTTTTGATAAGTTAAATGATCTTAATACGATATTTGTTTGGTCCATCAAAAATATTCAACGCTAATGAGTGTGATAATTGCAGAATAGCTGAATGTTAATTTGTTTGTATTTTGAATGTGAAAAAATCAATTTTTGTTAAAAACGATTGACCGTCCGATACCGCCCTCCATTTTTCAAACCTACGAAAGTGTAATGATCTCATAATTTGTTAATATTGTTCGTGTTTTTAATTGTGATTTAACATATTCTAGTGAGTACGTTAATATAAGAATATAGATGCTTATGAAATGCATTACATGACTTTTTTCGTATCCATGAAAAAATTATGGCAGAAAAGTTAAACTGTCCGATACCTCCCGACATTCCCCTATTTAGCGTGAATAAAAGAGTTTCTGATTGTTGTCAGTCTTAACATTATCCCTCGAATGTTTTTCTCTATATTTTTACACACTCAATAATCATCTGCCGATCATCTGCCTTACTATTTTTCAACTTAACAGTGATATATAAAGGAATATTTGGCTAAATATACCATCTACTACTAGTTCAAGGAATACAGCTTTGATAGTCACGACACACGCGCCGCCACTATCGCATTTTCGTAACTTTATTCGATTACCATATGTGGTGTTCATTTATGTATCCCCTTTGATTTTATCTTATTAAATTATTAACTACATTACATATGACACATAAATTACCACTAAATAACTAACGTTATACAGCATTAAATCCTTAAAGTAATATTATAATCCATTTTCTCGCTATTTACATTCTCCATTCGCGGTATATATATACACGGACATATCCCGTTTGACTGTTCCAGTGCTTCTCATTCCAACCAAGCAACCAACCTGCCACCCACCAGCCAAGTACTACCCTAGGAATATGGACAATCTCGGTGGACCGAGTAGCTGGGGCCCATATTCTGATTTTTCCCAACCCATCGACATCACCTTCAACCAAGATCAGCGAGATGACAAAACTAATTACTTCGTCATTGCCGGCCCCGCTTCCAAGAAGAACTTTCCAACCTACAGGAAATTTCTCACCACTACCTTCCAACCCTTCACCCACCTCATACATAGTATCCAAGAACAAAAAGACTTCTTCTTCCTATTCACCAGCCAAGAAATCAATAAAATTTTATCCAATATCAAAGCCAGATATCAACTCCGAGAAAACCAACCACCAGTAGAAAAAACTTCAGAGGAAGAAGAGCAGCACAACTTCGAGCATCCCTTCCGCTACACCAGACACAACACTCCCTTCCCTGCATCTCAAAAATGCGATCTCTTATTACTACCCCTAACAAACCCCGGTATTCGGGAGATCGTAGGTTCGAACCCCACTGTTGGCAGCCCTGAAAATGGTTTTCCGTGGTTTCCCATTTTCACACCAGGCAAATGCTGGGGCTGTACCTTAATTAAGTCCACGGCCGCTTCCTTCCCACTCCCAGCCCTTCCCTGTCCCATCGTCGCCGTAAGACCTATCTGTGTCGGTGCGACGTAAAGCAACTAGCAAAAAAAACAAAAACAAAAAAAACCCCGGACCCATTTCACTCACCCGCCAATCAATATTTGAAGCCATCCAACCCATCATCAGCCGGCACATCACAGTAATCGAGGAGACACTCAACTGTCACCTCCTCATCACTCCAATAAAAAACAGACCAATTCCTCTCATCCTCAGCAAACTTCAAAGTGCAGATGTCCCCACTCCCATCCAAATTAATCTAAAATCCAATACCACAGCCAGTAATTACCTCCCATCTCCCACTTCTGCTACTGAAACTTCTGATTCATGCACCCAAACATTCCTCCCTCTACCCCCTCCAACCCTATCCAGCAAGAATATACAGACAGACGGGACTGAGGTCGAACCATCCCCGGAAACAGCCTCAAACTCACCCACAAGCATAGACACACACAAGAATCCCCCCGTCCCCTCTCAACCTACTCCCGAGCCCGGGAATGGGATCTCTACAGTCCCACTACCGAGCACGTATACACTACACAAATACACTCAGACCAAGAGCAGGCGTAGAAAACCTTCTCACAAGTCCAGCAGAACTCCAACACGCAACACCACTACAGGAACACGAACCCGTAACCCCCCCACCAGACCCACACTCGTAACACAGTGTTTCAACTGTCTAAAACTACATCACTCTGCCGCTACGTGCTTAGAGCCTACCCGCTGTAACAGATGTGGTGGTTCTCACCGCCACACTGTTTGCACGGTGCCACGGGACCAGGCAAGGTGCGCCAACTGTCAAGGCAGCCATGCCGCCTCATTCCCTGGATGCCTTTTCATAAACAAATGCAGTTAAGACACACTACAGACACGCACAACACTTATCCTCACACAATAAAACTCCCCCACTCTTAAATATTACTGTCCCTCCACCCTCGAACACCGGACCCTTCGCCCCAGATCTCACTACCCAGCCCAACCAAGACATCTCAACCCTACTCAAAATCCTCCTTCTAAAACTACTTTCGGCCCCAAACCAGATTCCACACCCCAATATGCCCACCAGACAATTAATCATCAACTAATCCCCCCCTGCCCAACCACCAAGAATCCCCACCAAGACAAATCAAATTCTCACCTCCTGCCTACATATATAGCTTTCAAAGCACTGAAACTCGGGTACAGACGAGGCGGAGTTCCACAAACTGCAACATATCAGATGCTGATTTTTCCAAATTTTAGCACCTACAGATGCTGATATGCCATTTAATATCCGCAAATACTTGCTCTTTTATATGCTAAAAGAGCAAGTTGCGAACTTAACATACGATGCAGAGATGCAAATATCCAAACGCAACGCCAAGCTAGGCAAACCCTGAATTCAAACAGGGCGAGCTACATCGTATATAAAATGTCTGTGCCAGTCATGTCACTGAATGATTCTCATTTCCTGGGCACATAATATATACACAACACATCAAACACATACAGACAATCAACACATTCGGTACATAATTTATATAAAGAGATATCGCACTAAAGTTTGTGTAATTTTTACGTTCTAAAATTTTGGACTTAAAAATTCCCACTACTTGAAGAAATTCTGCAATATAAAATTCCATACGCAGGTTTCTTAATATAGCTGTGATACATATACCATACAAATTTTGTTACATTTGGCAGAATATTATAGAAGAGAAATGGGATTTAAATGTAAAATTACAATTGGTAAACAAAGCATTATTACAGTGATAAATTGTTTGAATTAAGCGGAATAATTTCGTGACAAGGAAAAAGAAGCTCGATACCTTCAATTTCAGTCATAAAAATCACCAAAAATGACCAGAGTGTCGTCTTAACAACAGGCATGTGTAAATGGTCTTTCCACCTTGCACGAAGGTAGCATATAGTGCGTTTTCCTCTCCAAATCTGCCTCGTTTAACGTTGCTGATATAGTGGTAGCAAGCAGAACAATATCGAAATGAATGACAATATGTGTTAGATGGGTTGTATATTTTCATGAATTGTAAGGGGCAGTTGGACCACCAGGTATGGATAAATAAACCAGTCTATGGACCACAATAAAATGATTTACTGTACGGTAATAGTGTACCGTGAAATTTTTTCTCGCATAATTTACACACGCTTAACTCAAGACTGGATTTTATTCCAAAGAATGTGCAAAACATGCGCTAGTAAACAGAAATAATATTTGTCTGTGCATATGCCAGAGTAACTGGATACACGCTTAATAATAAAAACAATAATAATAACAATAGTAATAATAATAATCATAATAATAGTATCACTAATATTATTATGATTCCTACGAGCTTTGCATGAAAATGGGGCCTTGTTCTTCTTCACCTGTCTTTATCTACCACTCCTATATTGATTAATTCCTTTACGAATCTCCATTACCTGATGACTGATTCAATTATTCACACTCCTCACGCCGAATTCAAAAATAAAACGACGTAATCGAATAAATTTTAGTATATAAAAAGTAAAAAACACAATAAACTCAACACAAGAAGTGTTTAAGCTCAGAAGGAAACACTCACACCCCTACAAATTACTGAAATCAATATATCTCAACTTAGTATTATACATACCTTTGTTTTAGTAGTTCAATAAAAAATTCATTGTGTGGGATACTATTTTGGGCTGGATTTTATTCTGATGATTTTATTTTGGAAATTGTAGGGTTTTCTTGCATTAACATGTTTAGTTTTCATATTTTTTCTACAGGCTTAAAGGTGTTCTATTCATTGCGAATGGTTTATTATTCTATAGCAGGCGAATTTAATTCAACTTCATTTCGTCCTTTAAATGATGATTGCTGGTGGGTTATGTTGAACAATATGCTAGTTTCGGTGATTTATAGCGGTGTATGTTGAGTTTCTTTTGTTCCCAGCTCCTACTATAATTTTCTTACCATTTGTTTTTGTTTGAGTCATCAATCCATAGACTAGTTTCATGCGCCCTCCATGCCACCCTATCCTGTGCTAAACTTTTATTTTCTACATAACTACTACATCCTACATCTACTCTAATCTGCTTGTCATATTCATACCTTGGTCTACCTCTACCGTTCTTACCGCCTACACTTCCTTCAAAAGCCAACTGCAAAAGTCCTAGATGTCCTCTGATATGTCCTATCATTTTATCTCTCCTTCTCGTGAAATTTAGACAAATCGATCTTCTCTCACCAAATTGATCCAGTATCCCTTCATTCGTGATTTGATCTATCCATCTCACCTTCAGCATTCTTCTGTAACACCAAATTTCAAAAGTTTTCATTCTCTTTCTTTCTGAGCTAGTTATCGTCCTTGCTTCACTTCCATACAACACCACGCTCCAGAAAAACATCTTCAAGAATATCTTCTTATTTCCTATATCAGTGTTCGAAGTGAGCAAATTTATTTTCTTAAGGAAGCTCTTCCTTGCTTGTGCTACCCTGCATGTTATGTGCTCCTTACTTCTGCCGTTGTTAGTTATTTTGTTACCTGGAGAGGTGAAGTTCTTCGTCTTGGCGGTAAGAGTGTTGGGAGGTTGACTGAGATACGAAATTTCTAAGATTTCTTTGTCTTACAATACGATGTCATGAAGGATATTTATGCCATATAATTTTTCATGATTTTATGATTCATACCTTTTATTAGTGTGTTCGGGGAAAGATATTTAACTATATTTCTGGGAAGCAAGCACCGTTCGCTATAGGTATAATGTCTGACTCTTATCTGAAGGCTTCAGGTCTATCTGTGGGTCGTCCAAGGATGTTTAAGTTAGGACTGAGGACAGAAAGGGGACTCACTCTCTCTTATGAGACCGAGGGAGGAACTGTCCGATATGAAAGGCAGCAGATCTATTAATACAGCTACGCAGTATTGCTTCAGTTGTCGTTTCTGGGCAGCTTTCACCTTGGCAGATTAAGGATCTTCATAGCTACAATTTATAAAAGTCATTTAATTTTTGCTTTTGTATTATTATATTTATTATAGGACACTCAGCCAGATGAGATGATTTCAAGCATTTTAATTCTGATATAATGCAGGCATGATGTAGAATATTTGAAATAGAGCCATTCTGAATCTATAAATTCTACGAACTGTGGAGAAACCTGGCCTCTAGCCACAAATATTCCCAAGAGTAAATTCCGCCCTTTGATGCTGGCCAAATCAACAGAGTTACATTCCATCAGGGATTCTGGAAGCTAACATTTTCTTCTTAATTTACGAACTAACGCTTTAAAAAAGTGAAATGGTGGAAATATTTATTGGGTACGACTATATTTCAGCGGATAAAGACAAAGTGCAAACCTAAGCTATGGTGAGCTCCTGCCTTTCCAATGCAAACTCACTTGTCCAGTATAAATCAGAGGACGTGCGTGAAGACGCTGGCAGACCGCCCCGGGCGCTTGTAGCGGGCACCACCCATACGTAGCCTATTGTTGGCGAGTTGTTCGTCACTCGACAAAGAGGGTGAGCATAGTGGAGGAAGGGAAGAAGCGCAAAGAAAGACAAACACAACAAGAGAATCTCGTAAGAGCAATTTGGTGGGACTGGCCAGAGCATGAGATGACTGCAGGCGGATCCGGGCTACTGATCACACAAGTTCACTCTCTCCATTGCCTTGTTGACTCAACTCGTAACGCGACAAGACCTGCCAAACAGCGTCTTCCAACCTAGACTTCTAATTGAGTGACGGATGTGCAGAAATTGTTATACCCTGGATAATAATTTCGTGGTTCGTAATACCTTCTACATGTGCTCAATAGGTTTTGTTTATTACCTTCTCAACCATTTCACTTCATTTTTTTTGTCTCGTCAATACCTTGAGCAACTGCGAACCGGTCATCACGTAATGGAGGACTGTGTAATCAACAAGTAGATAAATAGTATAAAGGTTCCTTTTTGGGGAGTGGATATGTGACAATATCTAATACGCTGTGAGGTGTTTTTAAAGAGTAGGGAATATTGGGGCTATTTAAATAACTTCGATTTCAGACTCGGACTCCAGTTACTAGTTTTGAAAACGAAATCAACAATTTTCATTGAATTAATTTTGAAAAATAAGCAATGCTATGTTTCCCTCAAAAATTTCTTTTCAAAAAATTCTGCAAGTCAAGAAGTTTCGAAGTGGTACTCCTACTACAACACAATGTTTTTATTCCTCCCCTGAAGGGGGAGGTGGGCCTCCTGGACGGTGACGACTTCTCTTAGGCCAGAAGATTGTATCCTAGGAGGAGGTATGCGGAGATGGTAAAAGGATTCGCGGCAGTGGCCGAAAGTAGGGACTGACCCGGCATTCGCCTTAGCGGAGGAGAATGGAAAACATTCTCAGGGCAGCCCACGGTCGGGACCGTCTCCCGAATACAGAGGTGTAGAGCCGTGGGCAGCCCTCCTCTCTTGGTTGGTCGGTGGGAGTGCAGAGCTGTCTGACCACGGACCATCCGTGGCCATTTGTGGGGCGTGATCAACTCTGCATCTACCGATCTGTTAAGCGGTAATTTTACGAAAATGCTGAGGGTAAACTCGGATTTCTACGTATTTCAACAGGGACACTGGCTGTCAATTAAATAATACCTGCTTGCCAGCCATTAAGGATTTACGTAGGTTCCCTTCCCTGTCCCTTCACTATTGTTATTTCGTCTCGGATTTTTCCAAATTTGTACGTTCTTCATCTCCAGATGTTTCATTCGAGGCCTGTGTCAATGTCATACACCTGTCAACGTCGTATGTTACGTACACATGTTATGGGACCCTCTTAGACTGATTGTGGTGGTTCGGCCAGCCTCCGCTTCGAACGCTAGCATTGTACCACGTCTGGGGAGCCATCTGGTGACGAATGAACTTACCATTTCCTCTTCTATTATACCGTCTAATTTCAAAAAGATCATTGTTTAAGAAGCCTTTCTCGTGGACAGTCGAGATTTTCTTCTGATGACGCAGAGGACAGTTCTCTGCGAAACGTAAAGAATTTCACCTTATTTTTTTGACACTGCATAATCCCAAATGCCTATGCAGTATCATGTCTAAATAATTCGATGCCGACATGTAGGACCACGTTAAGTCTTGTTACCTTTGGCAGTTTGTTTCACTTTATTTTGAGCCTAGAATTCCCTCATTCTGGTACCTGGTTTCCTTTCGGTTGCTTTTTTCAGTTTAGCACATTCGTCAGTATCTTTTTGCATAAGAGATCTCTATTGAAGGAGTCTTCGGGTTATATATGCAGCATTTGGAGGTCTTCTGCGGTGTTCATAAATCAGAGCATTGTGGTTTTGGGTTTGGAGTGAAAAAAGTGAAAGATCTGTTTAGTCAGCCTCTTTCCGTCCATTCGTTTGAGATGACCGTAACAAGTTTCTAACGGATTGTTTCTGTAATTTTCTCTATTTTACTGTACACTTCTTTGTTGAATTTTTTGTAATGGGTTCAATTTTTGTAATTGGATCCCATGATGTCTCTGATTATTTTGCGCTGTTTTTCTCCAGTTCTTCGAGAAGTCCTTTATTAGCATTTAGGGATAGGTTTTCGGCTGAGTACATACAGTAACTGCTTGCTTCAGAACAGTTTCATAATGATGTAGTTCAGTATTTTTGGATAGGCCATTTTTATTGTAGATTGAGCACGACGTTTGATAGGCTATTTCAAGTTTGTGTACTTGTTCCTTAATTGCTTCTTTGTCCAATCCATTTTTCATTATGATCTCACCCAGATACTTAAATTTTTCTACTCGGTTGATCTTCCCGTATTTTGTCTGGAGCTATGCTGGGGCATCTTTGATGTTAATCATTACTTCGTTTTTTTAGATAGATATCTTCAAGCCAGTTTGTTCAGTGTTTTCTTTTAGAAGGTCGATTTGCATTCTAGCAGTTTCTACGTCGTTTGACAGAATGGCGATGTCATCAGCAAACGCTAGAAAGTCGACCATAGTCCCTTTAGATTTTGTTCCCATTCTAAGAGGATTATAATCAGCTTCTATTAATTTTGTTCGCCAGGTCCTAATGATCTATTCGAGAAGCAGTTGAAAAGCATCGGAGGGAACACATTATCTTGGAAGGAAGATGATGATGATGATGATGATGATGATGATGATGATGATGATGATTATTATTATTATTATTATTATTATTATTATTATTATTATTATTATTATTATAGAGTGGAGCAAGATCAAGGACATGTTTCAGTTTGAGTTTCCATTACATATCAGCTCATTTTGACTGACGTTAGAAACTCACATCATCAGAAAATTTATTAAACAATTTTTCGTTAATTTATTTGAAATGAACGAATATAATTTTATCTTCGAAATTCAAATAATATTATTGAAATGTGGTAATTCCCTGTCGTTAACGACCATTAAAATATTATCGGTCCTTGACATTTGGCATTCGGGACTGAAGAGTGATTCTTCAACATGACAGTAAATACACTTCTTCTTGAATACCGACAGAGTTCTCGTACTATGATCATGATATCAATGAGCAGGGATATAAGTGATTCCTTGCTGTCCATACTCAGGACTGGCATCTCAATCAGAGCTACTTTGGGTTGAAACATTGTCTATTTGGAGTTTAGAACCTTTGACATGTTAACAGTGTGAATGCTTACAATTAACTGCTTTGACTGACTGTTATTAGAGATCACTCGTTCGACTACGCGAGTCCACTGTGAACTAGACCATCTTATCATCACACGCCAATAAATGGGCATCATGTCCAGCTTTTTACTCGCATGGCATTTATCAGTGCCGGCTACTGGCAGTGGCATAACTAACAAAGGACGTTCTCCCCCGCAAAGTGGTATTTTGGGCCACCTTTTGCAAATTCTGACGTAATGCCAGAGTGATGTTTCGTACATTGTTCACACATTCTGAAGTTATATTATAATCAACCGAAACTTATCAAAACTGGTATCTTTCACAATTTTATGAGGCTTCGTTGTTCTGCGAATGCTGTTATAACCGGTAATGTGAGATAAAGTTGCAGCACTCTACACAAATTAGCGGCACTACTGTCCCAGTGGGGACACGTGTTTAGCCTTTCTCCCCAAACATTTTAGGCCTAGGGGTGACTCGCCATTGAAATTTGTATCTTTTGGGGAATTTATTCCAACTCCGTTTTACTTTATGTACTGTGCGACTCACGTCGCTTACTGGAACTGTATTCCATCCGTCGGCGGAGTACTTCAAATGTTTTTATATGATGTAAGTCACGCTTTTCTTGTTTCGCCTCAGGCCAGTCTGAGAACGAGTCCGATCTCAGGCCCGTTCTCTGTCCTACCCGCGCCTTCTTGCGTGATCTCTCAGTTCATGATGTTTGGAAGCCTTGTGCGGTTGCTCTTCGTAAAGGCATTTACCCATCGCAATATGCCTCCGTGATATGCATTGGATACGAGCTAAGGCTCTAATGTTTTTGTCTTTAAATTTTTAACTTAATATTATTACCTGGAGTGGACGCCTGTTATTTATACAACTTATTTGTGTGCCAGGACTATCTATGTAAGTAACGATATTTCTACTGACGCCACAGAGTAGCTTTCTTCTCATGGACAAATGTCTCTCTGCAAGATTTTAATATTCTACCTTTTCTTCTGGAGTTGGATTTCATCGTCTATAAAATTCTAACTAAACTTGTGGATCTCCAAGTGTTCTACTATTACATTTCTGGTCGACATCCATTTCAAATGAACTTGAAAATTTAACTACATATATTTTAAAAATACTTAAAAAAATTTTCGGCTTGTTTACTGTTCTGCTTAAAACAACTATGTGTACTAGAAACTTTATTTTGCGTCTGCAGGTGTTTTTAGGCCTTATAGATTAATTTGTTTTGGGTTAAGTTAAAGAAGTTTGAAAATAATTTAACTCAATATGTAACTGTATCTCTCAAAAGGTTTGAGATCGCGAGATTATTTTCGTGGATCGGAATCTGTTTCTGCATTAATTTGATCTTTTCTGTTCTTCCTTCCTTTCGGTGATTTTATTTAAACTTATGATTGGGTAACGCTGTTTCTTGTTAACATTATCATGGCAACAGTTGCCTACGGGAACGATTGTTTGGGTGATTATTAATGTTTTGGGGAACGATTGCGAATTGATTGATTCTTTACGTTGGGAGCTGCTGACTCCTTATTCATCTCATTAATTGATTCATGATTTAAATGTGGGTGAATGTCCTTGGTGGATTGTGTTGCCTGGTGCTTTATGACGATCTGGTTTTACGTGTGGTCACTCAGTTATGATTTGGGGCGGCTGCTCTTATAAAATTTGATTGAATTCTAACTTTTGCTGGGGGAGTTTACCTTCTTAATGCTATTTTGTTCTTCTGTTTCAATGTGTGTCGAATGTTTGGGGTTGTTGTTCCCCCTTTCGTGTCATTTTATTTAGGTGAGCTCCTTAGGTGTTGATGTATGCTTTCTGTGCATGTTATTAATTTCAAGTTGGGCCACCGTCATCCGGTTCCGGAGAGAATCTGGCGGGCTCACTTCAACATATTTTCACTTGATGTAAAATATATATATATTCCTGCAGAAAGAGTCTTTCAAAAATCATTAATATAAAACTTAAATCTTGTAAGTGTAAGGGGATTATTTTAGCTCCTCTGGCGAGCAGTCAAATTAGTCCATGGATATTTTTATAAATAATTAACCCGTAAATCATCTATTTCAAGTTTTAATTTTAATTTATTTTCTTCGTTTAGAGGGCGTCCCTCGTTTCAAGGTATATTTGTTTTCAGTTACATTTAATTAATTTATCAATTTATTGACTGTTATTTTGTTTTCAAAGTCTATTTTATTAACCAATTTATCACTTAGGTAATTAATTTTACGGATTTGCGAAGGTGCACCTTTTCATTTAATGGACTTTTCTTAACAATCTTATGTAACCATTGTTCTCAGTTATTAAATATTTAATTCTTTCAAAGGAAAATCTCAGCGTTTTCTTTCATGTTTTCTGCTATTTACCACCGTGTAAATCTCTAGGTTACGATCCGAGTTGTCCTTGTTTTAATGGCCCATTGCTGTATTTTGGTGAGTATTGACCTTTCTTTTATATGTTTTTCGTGGATTGTGCTATCTCATGTCCTTGTTCACTTGTACCAGTAATTGCCGGTACGACTGGTGTACTACTAACAGTGGCTGAGTTTCCTACTCTCAGATGTTCAGCCAGTTCTTTCATAGTTCACAGGTCACATACTATTATTTCCAAACTAGCTGATGTACCCGTGCATCGCTACTGAATTCTACATTGTGTACAGAATTCTACGTTAAGTGGTGTACACTTTGTGAGTAAGATTGTATAAAATTGCATAGCTCTTAACGTTACGCCAGAAACGCGACAGGGAAATCACCAAACGTCTTTCCCCATGTGAATACTGACTTAGGGAATATTCATTGTAATGGTAGGCACTCTTGCCAACCAACAGTCACAATCCACCTGCCCTTTACATACTCAGAAAGACTGTCTTAGTGGTTTTCCCAACTGAAATCAACACAGGTGATTTAAAGGACGTTAATAGGAATGGCCGTAATTAAAAGCAACGCTATCATATGAAATACTCCTTCAAATGAAAAACTACATATTTTCTCACGTTTAACGGACAGTCCAAGGCTCCGGAGCTGGAATGACCAGGCCGCAAACAGCCGTGAACACTCTTCTGCCATTATTCCCTTTACTGTGCAAACTGCTCATTCCAATCGGCACCTCAGAGTAGGAATAGAATAGTTCGAATGCTAAGATGAACCAGTGCGCTACGTGCCAGCAGTATCAAAAAATGTATGAACCAGAGGAAAGGCATGGTAAAGAAGAAAGTCATTTAACTCCGGAGCTATTTCCCGGCAATATTCACGCAGGCAGTTATACTCGGTACGTAGCAGTAAGCCCATCTATCGGAAATGAGTGGCAGCAAAATAGAAAGAACATCTCAACTAACAATGGTCAACAATGTTGTTTTTGATCAATTTTGTAAAATTTGGATGTTGTAAGCCTTCGCATTTAGTTTTCTAAAAAACTGAAATGATCGGAAATTGTATTCTCTATAACTTTTGTATGTAGTACTTTTCGATAGGACCAATAACATAGGTATTTGAAAATTAAATTTTATGAACCTTTCCCTAAACTACAATTTCATCCAGGGTGAATAAAATTATTTACAGCCTGGTCTGTAGTTTCTTATTCTCCAACTGTACGTACAGATTATCATTAAATCCCGTTTGCCCATTTTCTCGCGGCTCGGCGTTGATATGAACTTAGCAGGAAAAATACAAATTCATGAATATCTCTGTTATCATAGCCGGTATAAGACATAAAGGATCGGAAATTTAACTGTATATAACTTTAGTTACGTAGTATTTATCGAAATGACCACTAATAACAAAATATTGGAGAATTAAATTTTAGACCTTCCCCTAAACTACCATTTCACACAGCGAGAATAAAATGATTTACAGCCTATATTGTAGTACCTCATTTCCCGACTTCACATATCTATTTTCATTAAATTCTCTTCGACCATGTTCTTGTGATTCGCGTACATACATACATACAGACAGACAGACAGACAGACAGACAGACAGACAGACAGACAGACAGACAGACAGACAGACAGACAGACAGACAGACAGACAGACAGACAGACATGTCAGAAAATTAAAAAGTGCTGTTACTTGTTACCGTGGACACCAAATATATAAATTCCATTCTTTTTAAATTCTGAGCAATATTTCAGTTCCAAGTTCGATCCCGCTCGCATTCTAGCATTCAATTGTAATGTCAAAATACCCTCCAGTAAACGGCGTTCTTGTTTACAGCTCTTCTCATCGTAACCCAGAGATAATTAAAACAGTCATTCAGCTCGGTCGTTATCAACGTGTTCATTGCCGAGTGATCAAAGTAGAAACTGGGTCAATCGTCCATATTTTGAGGATTATCAGTTTTCGGCTGTACTGAATGACAGGTATGTATGATATTTCATACACTATTAATTACAAAGCAATAAAATATTACTTTAAGCCTTGATGAGCGTAGCAGAGTATGGCAGATGTTTCGATACAACTCGAGGTCCAGGGGTGATGGATGGTGTGTCAGCAACTACAGCGCGTGCTAATGAATTCTATGCAAGCAGTCAGTTGGGATGTTGAGGGGTGGGATATCACCGTTCATCGACCACGCTGCATGTCCTACGGGCTGCGTCAAATTGAACAGGTTCATTTAAACTAAAATATATCATTTCACGCCGGTAAATTGATAGAATTTCCTTGGACGTACAGAGAGCTACATGTTTCATGTTTTACAGCTCGAAATAATTGCCAGACAGATAAACGTTCATCAGAATAAAAAAGCAGCAGGGGCAGTGAATTCTGTTCAAAAGGAAATCAGGTCATCTCCATCAGGAGTATGGCTCTTCCGTTGCCGTGAAGAATAGATTATAATTATAATTATTATTAATCTACAGCTTTTCCCACACCTCTGGGTCGCGGTGTGAACTGCGTCGCAACATGTGGCTTTGACGCAGTTTTACGGGTGGAAGCCCTTCCTGACACAACCCTATATGGTGGGACGTAATAACCATTTTATATTTCTGTGATGGTTGGTAGTGTGGAGTATCGCGGGTGTATGAAGAGGAGAGTGTTGGGAAAAACAGAAACACATAATTCCCGAGCCAGAAAAATTAATTACACGCGAATAAAATCCCCCGTCCGGCCTGGAATCGAACCCGGGACCTTCTGAACCGAAAGCCCCAAAGCTGACCATTCATCCAAGGAGTTATATTATTATTATTATTATTATTATTATTATTATTATTATTATTATTATTATTATTATTATTATTATTATTATTATTATTGTACCGGAGGTACACCCGTCCCGGGATTTAAATTAAGCGCCTCGGAGAATGCCATCTGAAATATAAAGCTTGAATTAATTAGTGCAAGAAGTGTGAACATTTCTCAACAGTTGTCGCTACTGTAAACTTATGCAATGCCCTCTGGTGTGAAGAGGAACTATTAAAAATATAATAAATTTGTGTGTAAAGGTTTCCTAAACTGGAATGTTTAGCGTTTGTCTTTTTAAATTTAAAAAGTTTACAGTACTTTTACCTCTACGTCCCAACTTAAGACGTTGGCCAATGAAACTTTTTGTACATTTATTTTTCTACCAATCAAAAATTCTATGGTATTTATTTGATTATCCTACAAGAATTGGAGGTGTGTCAGGCCTTAGCGCAGAGTTTTCTGGAACTTTATCCTCTACTGTAAAAGCTGGCACTTTTGTTATCGCTCCAGTCTGCAGAGTGTGTCTTAGTAATGGAGGCGGAGGCGCCTCGTCCACATTCGGGAGGTCCACCAGCTCAAGATAACGGCATATTCCGTATAACCATGTGGTAGGGTCCGGCTCCATGGCTAAATGGTTAGCGTGCTGGCCTTTGGTTACAGGGGTCCCGGATTCCATTCCCGGCAGGGTCGGGAATTTTAACCATAATTGGTTAATTTCGCTGGCACGGGGGATGGGTGTACTTGTCGTCTTCGTCATCATTTCATCCTCATCACGACGCGCAGGTGGCCTACGGGTGCCACATCATAAGACCTGCTACTGGCGAACCGAACTTCTCCTCGGACACTTCCGGCAGTAAAAGCCATACACCATTCCATTCCATGTAGTCGGCTTTGAAGGCTAGCTCGAAGGGAAGGTTTAAAATCTATAGTAATGTAAATTTCAAAACAGGTCGAAATTAATAGAGAGTGAGGTACCCTCCCGTATTGCTTCTCAACTTGATTTTGACGTGACTATGACTTTGTAACATTTTCTATCTTGTAACTTCTGCAACTTAAATATTTTTTCCCATCTAGTCACCTCCGTAGTATAGGCTTAGCCTCTGTAACGTCGGCCACGAGCCTAAATAGGCTTTTATGCATCTAATGTAAATTTTAATGAGAGCAAGCGTCCGCTTCCACGCCATTTTGATTTTTTAGCCAGTAACTTTAACCTTTCGTTTTTACCAAAGGCCTTGTAGAATATGTACTAGCTACCCTTGTTAAACTCTATTTCATTCCTTTCATGGTAAAATACATCAGACTGTTGAACAGTTAAGACAGTGAATACTGTTTGATTTTGTAAAATGTAGGTTGCGCCTTTGATAGGCCTGGAAATATTTGAAAATAGATTCCTAAGTGTGAATTGATAGAGCAATAACGCTCTTCCTGTTGGTGTAAAAGAAATTGGCAGACCCGACTCCTTGACAGTTTGTTAATGGGAGCAGTTGTGCTCATGTAGTTTGGTAATTACTGAGCTGCAAGCTGAAGCTTGCTGATTTGTTATTAGCTGATTGTTCTGATTTTTTAAAAGTGTATATCTACCTAGTGAGCAAAATGTTGGTACCTGAATTTGTAAAGTCTAACTTTCGACAAGTAGAAAAGAAGAGCAAGAAATATGACTCTAATTTTAAAGTTTTAAGTTAATCTACTGACACTCTTTATCCACCCATTCATGCCCGCACCTTCTTTCATCTCTGCGTTCCACATAATCCTCGGAACAAGTGATAGCAGAGCGTGGTTGAACGGGTTTGGATAAATACCATTTTACGACTACTCATAGAAATCAACAGCGAACTCTAAACATTTGTTTGGCTCCAGAAAATTTTACAAATTATATCAGGTTTGCCATCACTATGTCTGGTTCTCGCGAAGTCCTACACCTGGATACCTGCACAAGGAGGAATTGATTTATGAACTTCTAATTAGTAAGGTCCAATCTGGTTGCACAATTGCGGCAGATATTACCAAAATTAAATAATCTTTAGAGTTCCCCATTTATATCCCAGTATTTGAGGATAAAGACATTGATGAGGCTTTGTCCACTATCACTGATAATACCACCAGGCTAGCGTTAGTTGTAAGTTTCTTTGAAGTAAGTGACCCTTCTACTAATCAACTTAAGAGAGTTCAAGGTAGACTGTTTCATTTTCACAATAGGGCCAGATAACTTTTTTCTCTAAAATTGAAGGATGATCGTGCTAAGGAAGCTAGTAACTTGGTCGAACACCTGTCTGATATATCTAATAGGGTTATTCAGTTGTTGTCCGTGATCGCTAATGCTAAAGTGACCATGTTCCAACGGTAAACTTAACTACGGAATTTACGAAATGTCAACTGTGAAGGTAATGAGAACGACAGGAAGCTTGAAAGACAAATGGCAAATAAGTTAATATGGGAAGGGCAGCTGATTCCGAAAGTGATGGAACAAACAAGAGGGAAGTACATCCTGGACGTGGTGCTGGTAAAAGCAGATGAGCTCTATAGAGAAACCAAAGTAATACATGGTATTAGTGATCATGAGATGTTTTTGTCGTAGTTCAAAATAAATGTGACAGAAAGGAAAGTTTAAAATGTAGAACAGTTACGCAGTGCCATATGGCTGACAAATCAGGCATGAGGGAGTTTAAAAAAGTAAACATGATCAGTGGAATGCGGTAAATAAAAATGTACACAAACTCTGGGATGGGTTTAAAGCAATTGTTGAGGACGGTGAAAACAGGTTTGTACCTTTAAAGGTGGTAAGGAATGATAAAGATGCAATATATTCTAACAAAAATGTAAAGAGTCTAAGGAGGAGGTGCAGGTTGGATAGAAATAGAGAAGGAAATGGCTGTGGAAGTAAGGAGAACTTGAAGGAATGTACCAGGAAAATGAATCTAGGAAAGAAGTCAGCTAAGGATAACATGATGGCAAGCATAATTGGCAGTCATACAAATTTTAGTGAAAAATGGAAGAGCATGTATAGGTACTTTAAGGCAGAAACAGGTTCCAAGAAGGATATTCCAGGAATCATTAATGAACAAAGGGAATTAATGCGCGAGGATCTTCAAAAGGCAGAAGTATTCGGTCAGCAGTGTGTAAAGATTGCTGGTTACATGGATAAGATCCAGATAAAGGAAGTGACTAATGCTAAAAGAAGTATTAATATTTACATATGATAACAATGACATTTACAATAAGATACAAGAGTTGAAAATTAGAAAATCGGCTAGAATGTATAAGATTTCTGGGGATATACTAAAGACAATGGGTTGAGATATAGTAGCATATCTGAAGTAATTATTTGATTATTATTTGCATGAAGGAGTTATACCGAATGAATGGAGAGTTGATATAGTAGCCCCTGTGTATAAAGGAAAGGGTGATAGACATAAAGCTGAAAATTACAGGACGGTAAGTTTGACATGCATTGCATGTAAGCTTTGGGAAGGCATTCCTTCTGACGATATTACACATGTTTACGAAATTAATAAATGGTTCTATAGAAGGCAGTTCGGGTTTAGGGTAGGTTATTCAATTGAAGTTCAAGTTGTAGGATTCCGGCAAGATATAGCAGATATCTTGGATTCAGGAGGTCAAATGGACTGTATCGCGATAGGGTGGATCATGGAAGACTACTTGCAAAAATGAAGGCAATTGGACTAGACAAAATAGTGACTGAATATTATTACTGCTATATTTCTAGAAAATAGATCTCAGAGGATTAGAGTAGGCGAAATTTTATCTCTCCCTGCAATAATTAAGAAGGGAATTCCTCAAGGTAGTATTATTGGACAATGATATATGGAAGAGGTAGAATCAGAGATAGGGCTTTTTGCCGATGATGTTATTCTGTACAGAGTAATAAATAAGTTACGAGGTTGTGAGCGACGGCAAAATGATCTGGATAATGTTGTAAAACGGAAAGCAGGCAATGGTATGATGATAAACGGGGTTAAAAGACAGGTTGTGATATTCACAAATAGGAAAAGTTCTCCCACTTTTAATTACAGCGTTGATGGGGTGAAATGTCCTTATGGGTATCACTGTAAGTGTCCAGGCGTTAATATAAGGAGAGATTTTCTTTGGAGTAATCACAAAAGTGGGATTGTAAATAAAGGGTACAGATATCTCCACATTGTTATGAGGGTGTTTAGGGATTCAGTAAAGATGTAAAGGAGAGGGCACATAAGTCTGTGGTAATACTCCAACTAGAGTATGGTTCCTGTGTATGGGACCCTCACCAGGATTACATGATTCAAGAACTAGAAAAAATCCAAGGAAAAGCAGCTCGATTTTTCTGGGTGGTTTCCGACAAAAGAGTAGCGTTACAAAAATATTGCAAAGTTTGGGCTGGCTGGACTTGGGAGAGAGAAGACAAGCTGCTCGTCTATGTGGTATGTTCCGAGCTGTCGGCGGAGAGATGGCGTGGAATGTCATTAGTGGAGGAATAAGTTTGAGTGGTATCTTTAAAAGTAGGAAAGATCACAATATGAAGATAAAGTTGGAATTCAAGAGGACAAACTGGGGCAAATATTCATGTATAAGAGGGGGAGTTATGGATTGGAACAACTTACCAAATCATTTATGAAAATGCTAGAAAAACAGTATTGACTGATTGATTCAGGACTCTAGTAAGTCTATTGAGGGTGGAAATCGGTGGCTACACAACAAACGTCGGCCCAATCGGAACAAGCACCTTTTCATCTAAAACAACCTTCAAATTTCTTTATGACTGTTGTCGTTTTTGAATCCTTTCAATCTCCAATGCCGTCACCTATTATTTCGCCAAGTTTCAGAAGCTTGCCTCACCCATTAACCATGTTGCTAGAAGGTATATCCAAGTTCTCGGTAAATTATACTAATGAGGTAATTACCTTTTTTAAATTGCTAGTTGAATTTCGTGACCATGCTTTGGTTCTTGCTCTGTCTCATTCTCAAATTCTACAAATTATCTACCCATATTCTGTAGGTGTCTTCTCGGACAAAACTGTGAAAGCAATAGCTGACATATGTTCTATTGAAGATTTCAATGCCCTTCTTTTGAATAACTTTATACAAGGTAGAGCAATGCCATCCCTAATACAGAATACTAGTTCCAAATTCAGTGTTTGGACGAAAACTTGGCAGATTTCATCCAAGACATTAAATTTTATACTAGGGTATTCGCTATTCATTTTACAGAAGATCAAATTGTGCAAAACCATTGTCGAAGGAATTTCTCCAAACTATAGGTCGCACTTATGTTTTACTTCTCGACCCCAAACCTTCTCGGAACTCGAGGCAGTGGCAGTGTCAGCCGAAGGAGTGAGGTACGCTGACACTTTGCGAGTCGCCAGGGTGGCCCCTGCGTCTTCCAACACTTCTCGGCCACCACCTCTCCGAACCTTCCCCACACGCAAGTGTTAGCGTGCGGATCGACTGAACACTTTAGGAATAAATGTCCCTTTGTAAAATCTAGTGGAACTCGAAACGGAGCAGGTCCGTCCCAAGGTTGTTTTAAGTGCGGGTCGTTTTCACATCTAGCAAAAAATGGCACTTCACTTATGGCTTTCAAATGATAAATTAGAGGAGGTTTCTTCCTTGAAGGTTTCGTTGCCTGTTTGAGCGGGGTCTGAGCCTCGAAAAGCTGAACATTGTTTCTCAGCCGATGATAGTAGTCACTTCCTATCGCCTGAGATAGTACAGGCAGCACCAGAAGTTGAACAGGAATGTCTGCTGCTAGGGAATGCCTTAGAATTGGTTCTCAGGCCCCAGGCCACGTGCCAGTTCTGAAAATTGAGGTAAATAATGTACCTGTCAGTGCGCAATTAGATTCAGGAAGTTTTAGCTTCAATTCTTGCTGACGAATGTTACTCTAAACTGAAAGGCTGTTGTAAATTTCCGGAGGATGGTGTTAAGCTTCATTTTTGTTTAAGTTCGTATTTCAAAATTTACATGGAAAATTACGGATTTTTGTTTTTTGCTAAACAGATACCGTATCTTGCACGGTAATACTAGGGGCCGATTTCATGTCTCATTCCGGTCTTGTGCTCGATCTTCGGAGTAAGTCTTGCACATTCAGATTTGAGAGTAACGTTAATATTCCTCTTTTGAAATGTGTTCCTGTGTCATTTTAATCTATTTCGCCTTCCCAGAGTGAGATGTCGTTAGATATTAGGAATACACCTGAGGACCAGGCTGAAAGTATTCGAGAGTTGTGTTAGTCTTTTCCTGACGTATTTTCAGAAACACGCGGTGTAACTCATCTGACTGAGTATAAGATTGAGGTAAAGGATTCAATTCCTGTAAGATTTCCTCCACGTAGGGTATCTACACCTAAAATGAAGGCCCTCAAGGAGATCATAGATCAAATGTTAAAGGACGGTATTATACCTTCAAAGTCGGCATATTCATCTCCCATTTTTCTTGTACAGAAACCTCAAGGTGGTTTCAGGCCGGTCATTGATTACAGAGCTTTATATCGTAAGGTCGTATTACAATCAGTGCCCCTTCCTGACCGTCATTCTTGCTTTTTATGGATTCGCAAGGCTAAGTTCTTTACCACCTTAGATCATAACCAAGCATATAATCAGATACCTCTGGCAGAAGAATCCAAAATCTAACGGCTTTCGCCATTGATTGACATTTGTATGAATACAACCGCGTGCCTATCGGGCTCCTTACGGGCGCGGCTGTCCTTGCTAGACTGCTGGATAGGGTCTTCTCCGACATCAAATTCGAATATTTTTATCATTATCTCGATGATATCGTGGGGTTCCCTGAGACGTTTGAACAACACTGAGATCATCTTAAGGAAATTCTCACCTTGTAGGAATCCAGCAATATATAGCAGATATCCTCTATTCAGGAGATCAAATGGATTGTATCGCGATTGACCTATTTAAGGCACTTCATACGGCAGATCATGGGAGACTACTGGCATAACTGAGTGCAATATTTGGACTAGAAAAATGAGTGACGGAATTGGTGGCTATATTTCTAGAAAACAGAACCCAGAGGATTAGAGTAGGTGAAGCTTATCTGTCCCTGTAATAATAAAGAGGGAAATTCCTCAAAGCACTGTTATTGAACCTTTATGTTTTCTTGTATATATCAAAGATATGTGTAAAGAAGTGGAGATAAGGCTGTCTGCAGATGATGTTATTCTGTACAGAGTAATAAATATGTTACAAGATTTTGAGTAACTGCAAAATATTCTTGGTAATGTAGTGAGATGGACTGTAGGCAATTGTATGATGGTTGTGAGTTTCACAAACATGAAAAGTCCTCCCAGTTTTAATTACTGCGTTCGTGGGGTGAAAGTTCCATTTGGGGATCATTGTAAGTACCTAGGTGTTAATATAAGAAAAAATTTTAATTGGGGTAAATATGATTGTGAATTAAGGGGGCAGATCTCTGCGCATGGTTATGAGGGTATTTAGGGGTTGTAGTAAATATGTAAAGGAGAGGACATGTAAATCTCCCGTAAGACACCCTACTATCAACCAATGAATGAATGAATGAATCAATCAATCAATACTGACCTACATTTAATGAAATCAGCCAGACGGCAGATTCCCTATCTATTGTTTTCCTAGCTTTTTCTTTAGTGATTTCAAGGAAATTGGGAATTTATTGAACATCTCACCTGGCAAGTTATTCCAATTCCTCCCTTCCCTTCCAATAAACGAATATTTGGCCAAATTTGTCCTCTTGAATTCCAATTTTCCTACTTTTAAAGACACCACTCAAACTTATTCGTCTACTAATATAATTCCACGCCATCTCTCCGTTTATAGTTCGGGACATACCATTTAGTCGAACAGCTCGTCTTCTTTCTCCCAAGTCTTCCCAGCCCATACTTTGCAAAATATTTGTAACGCTATTCTTTTGTCGGCAATCACCCAGAACACATCGAGCTGCGTTGCTTTGGAATTTTACCAGTTCATAAATCAAGCAATTCCAGCGTATGGGACCCTCACCAGGATGCTTCTCTTCTTTAATGTGCGCAAAATCACATAAAATGCGAGCAAATAAATTCTCCCTTATTTGCACTTTTCTCTGTAGACTTCGTTCTTTAACTAACCCCAGAAATTATAACCCAGCGGCGTGACCTTGGTTGCCATGCAACATCACATCCGACACAACATCCGGGATAAATTAGATTTAGGTACTATAGCACTGCAATAAACGAAATGTATAAACTGTCAAATACGATGCTTTCTGCTAAGCCAGCTACGGTAAACAACAAACGTCACCATGGCAACCGGCTATGATAACACATACATTCATGAATTTGCATTTCTATTGTAAGTCCATATCAACGCCAAGCCATGAGAAAATGATAAACATAATTCGAATGAAATCAGTGTACAGAGTCTGGGAATAAGAAACTACAGTCTAAGCTAAAAACAAGTGTAAGCACCCTGAATGAAATGCTAGTTTATGGGAAGGTGCCTAAAATTTAGTTCTTAAATTCCTATGTTATTGGTCCCTATCAAAAAGTACTACGTAACAAAAGTTATAGAGAATACAATTTGCGATCATATATATTTTACTCAGTTTTGCCGTACCGTATTTCAGAATAGGAAGAAAATTAAAAGTGAAGGCCATCGAAAGCTCATAAAATTGATCAACAATAATATTACATTGACCATTGTTTGTTGTGATATTTTTTGACTCACATGCTGCCACTCATCTCCGATAGATGGGATTACTGCAGCGTACCGAGTATAACAAACTGCATAAATATTGGCGGTAAACAGCTGGGGAGTTAGATAACTTTCAAATTAGCATGCCATTCCTCTAGTTTATGCATTTTCCGATACTGCTGGTACGTTACACACTGGTTCATCATAGTATTCCAGTTATTCGGTCTCTACTCTGATCCTCCTGTGGGTCGGGGCGGTAGAATAACACTTACGGTGTCCCCTGCCGCTCGTAAGAGAGGACTAAAAGGGCCCCCAGGGGCTCCGTACTTTGGAGCGCGTGATGGCGGCCACGGGGCCCTCAGCTGAGTCCTGGCATTGCTTCCACTTACTTGTGCCAGGGTCCTCACTTTCATCTATCCTATCTGACCTTCCTTCGTCAACCCTTGTTCTTTTCAGACCCCGACGCTATTACGTATGGAGGTCTAGGGAGTCCTTCATTTTCATGCATTTGTCTTCCTTTGGCCGGTACCTTCATTTTTCGAAGTGTCGGATCCCTTCCATTTTTTCTCTCTGATTAGTGTTATATAGAGGATGGTTGTCTAGCTGTACTTCCTCTTAAAAGAATAATCACCATCGCCACCACTCTCTACTCTGAGGCGCTGATTGGAATGAGCAGCGTCCACACTTAACGGAATAATAGCAGAGTAGTAAAAAATGTCGTACGGCTTTTAGTGCCGGGATATCCCAGGACGGGTTCGGCTCGCCAGGTGCAGGTCTTTATATTTGACGCCCGTAGGCGACCTGTGCGTCGTGATGAGGACGAAATGATGATGAAGACAACACATACACCCAGCCCCCGTGCCATTTGAATTAACCAATTAAGGTTAAAATCCCCGACCAGGCCGGGAATCGAACCCGGGACCCTCTGAACCGAAGGTCAGTACGCTGACCGTTCAGATAACGAGTCGGACAGCAGAGGAGTGTTCACGGCTCACGGCTGTCCGCGGCCAGGTCATTCCAGCTCTGGAACTTTTGACTCTTAGATGGTCAGCGTAGTACTGTTCGTTAAAATTGAGATTTGAACGAGTATTTCATATGATAGCATTGCTTTCAATCGCGACAACCCCACCGGTTGTCATTGTATTGACCTACATTCTTTTCATTTGGGAAAACCACCAAGACAGTCTTTCTGAGGATGTAGAAATGCAGGTGGAGGGTGAATGTCTGCCATTATAATGAAAAATCTCCAACTTGATCGTGAGTGGTGTTTGGCAAGAGGGCCTACCATTTCAGTGGAAATTCCCTAACCCAGTCTTCACATAAGAAAAAAGTTTGGTGACTTCCCTGTCGCGTTTGTAGGGTAACGTTAAGAGCTATGCAATTTAATACAATATTACACGCAACGTGTACACTACCTAACCTAGAATTCCGTATACAGTGGAGAATACGTCGGATCGTATTGCTAAAATCTTACGTAGGTACCATGTACGAACTGTGTTTGGAACATCAATTAAGATTAGGCAACTCCTGCGACCAACTAAGGATAGTTTGCCTAAATTGCAACAACCTGGTATATACAGAGTTCCCTGTACTTGGGGCAAGGTTTATATTGGGCAGACTTAGAGAACGACATGTACTCGCATCAAAGAACATACCAGATGGATCAGACTCAACCAACCTGATAAATCAGCTGTTGCTGATTATGCTTTTACACCTGGTCATGATGTCTTGTTTCAAGAAGTGGATGTTCTTGCCCTATAAAGCACTGTCGCCCAAGAATTATCAGGGAGGCGGTTAAAATTAGTAAACACCCAGATAATTTCAGCCGCGACACAGGCTACAACCTCAGAGAATCATGGCTACCTATTATCACAACCATTATAGAATGATGCTTTACTGTTGCCATTGGTTTTCTGTAGCATGGGGATAAAATGGCGTCCCTTTTACACCTTAGGGCACCATTTTAAGTTCCTTGTTGCTTTCTCCTAGCAACCACTAATTCGTCGTTTAATTTCTCTGTTGTCTCCTGATAAAGAAAGGCAAGGTTCCTTATGAAACGCGTAGAGTGTGTTTATAATTAATTAAACGGTATAAGCCCAAAATATATTTCATGAATAATATTTAGGTTATTCTTAAATATTCGCTAGTTAAATATTAGCTGAGTTGCATTAGTATTTTTATATTGGTATTTTCTTTGATTAAAAATGTTAAGAACACTTAACCTCCTCAGTCCCGGAGCAAGTTTTAGTCATAGAAATTTCTGTTTTTGCATTCAGTGTGTTATAAGGGGCTAGAATAACTTGAAAATGCTAACCAAAAAAAATCAGTATGTTTCGTTAAGCCGTTATGGCATGTAGAGTATATGCAACATCGGGACTGAGAAGTGACTTTCCTACAATTCTTATTTTTTTCTTTTATTGTATTTTATGATTAAGCCCGCCTGGTGGCCATGATCGTTAAGGCGCTGAAGTCTAAAACGGTCTAACACCGAGGTTAGCCGGTTCGAGTCCCGTTGGTCGAAAAAAATTTTCACCATCTGAATGTTGGCCGGCAGGGTAGGGGAGGTGGTGGTATACAATTTCTAATCACTAGATTGCGTGCCAAAAGCCTGGATTAAATTCCAAACCTCTCCGCAGTGCTCATATGGAGTGAGGGCATATGACGCTGTTGATGGTGATTCGTCCGTCGGATGGGGACGTTAAGCCTTGAGCAGACCCCTTGGTGCTATTCGACAGGAGTAGGCTATGTGCCGGCACCGGGTTTCACCCTCTCCCTACTATCATATATCACGTCATTCATTTCATCTCCCATTAACTCCTCTGATGAGGTTGACGTCAGGAAGGGCATCCGGTCATAAAAAAAACCGCCACGACAAATTCATCTCACCTCATACCCGACCCCGTAGGGAAACGGGACAAGGGTTGGACAAACAACAACATTGTATTTTATGATTGTAAGTGCACTAAACACTTAAAATACATTAATAAATAACAACATCACACACTTTTATTCTCTCTCACCATGTTCAATACAAATTGTGACACAAATTATAAAGCATATTTACAACAAATTAAATGTAAGTATCGCCTTTTTTTTTTTGTAAACAAACACAAAAACATGGTGCAATAACATTCCTATTATTTTCTATGAAATGCCAAGAAGCAGTTTCCTTTTTCTGTAAAACACAGATTTATTTTGCGCTGAGTGCACTGTACAAAAGTGAAACCCTTACAACCTGGTAGCCTACATCTTGACCTACTTTTCTGTGTTCTGTTCATCATTTCTGGTAGGTGCAAAGCATGGTAATTCCTGGACTGAAGTGGTGGCATAGCTGCGGGAACCCTGCGGCGTTTCAGCAATGCATCTTCGTCCGATTCAGAACTGCTTTCATCGATAGGTGGAGTTGCAGCGTTGATTCTCAAGTCATCTTCATCAATATCATCATCATCATCTCCATCCCGTTCAATATCTGACCCAGCAAGGTTGATGGTGTCAATAAGATCCGCAATATCTGTTTCCTTCAAGGCTAAAATAATGAAAGGTAAAATATGAATTGTCGCATTCTTCGGACGAAGTATTCATTTAAATACTGTAGTATTTAATGATATTCAAGTACGTACTTAATATTGAAGGCAACTATGGTTTAATATTAACAACTGCAGCGAGAAAACGAGTTAAAAAAGAACAGTAATTTTATGCTGTATGCACAAATTTTCTAGGTTATTGCCTAAGGTAGAGTATACGCTACATCATCAAAAGCGTCATGCTGTCGGCAGTATACAATATCAAATGAGTTCTGATCACTAGCATAATATTTATTGACCTATTATAAGCTATATTAAAAACATTCACATTAATTAAGTATACAAATACATAACAAATACATGCTCGTCTCGTCCCCATGTCTTGATGTCGACAAACTTGTATATTCTCACTAGTACTGCCACCTATACACTTGTGCGATAAACAAAAACAAGTGATGAGCGCGAAGCACACACAGTAGACTATACGCTACACCCGGCAACCGCGCGATAGAGCCATTACCCGACCAGGAAAATAATAAAGAACTCATGTAGCATATATGCTACACAGGGAGTGAGGAGGTTAATTAAGAGTGCACTCAGCTTGGAATACACATGCAATAATGTATGTATTACTACATACAGTACATTGCACAGTAGAAGACAATATTTCTGATATACAGAATATTACGAACAATAGCACATTTAACAGGAGAGGGAATTATGGAAATAATTTGATTACCTATACAGAATTGTAGTTGAATTCATTTCATCCCTCTCGTACCGTGGCATTTCATTTTTTTCACAGGTCTATTTGCAATAATATTGTGGTGTTTTTTCTTCAAGCAAAACATGGTCTTTATAAATATGTATATTGTTTGTCTGTTATTGTATCCGGTGAAAAATGAAAACCACGCAATGGAGGTTTAATAAAGCATTTAGTTTTTAGCATTCAATTTTAATTACGAATAACTCAACAATACACATTTTGATAGATGAATAAAGGCCATTTTGAGTTTCAATTACAAGCGTACAAGCATATAAATATCCATGTACTGAATTACGTAGCAGCGCGTACTGAATATTCTGAAGAAGATATAAGTAATAAAGAATTATTTTTCTTATTCTCGAGAAATGGGAAATAAGTTATCACTGTTCTCCAAAGTTTTCAGCTGCGTTTATAAGGCAGTTTACTTTCGTTATCAGAAATTCTGTAACTTATGAACGTTCCTTCCATGTTCAAGTGCTTTATACTCACACCAATTGAGTCAGGCTGTTTGGCGACGATAGAAAACTAAAATCTTCTAGGACTGATAAGGATACAACGATCTCCATAATTAAGGTATAGTCTCAAACTTTAGCGGGTGTGAAAATAGGAAACCACGGAAGACCTTATTCAGGGTTACCGACAGTGGAGTTCGAACTCACCATCTACCGAATGGAAGTTAACAAACTTCAGTTCATCACTCAGAACCCCCCGTGGTATCTATCCCCTGCTTGTGGTAACAGGTGACTGAAATGGGCTCCAGGGGCTCTTAGCTTTGGAGCATGGGTTGGCAATCACGGGGCATTAGGTGAGTCCTGACATTGCTTTGTTCCACGCTCCTCACTTTTATCTAACCTGTCTTGCCTCACTTGGTCAACTCTTGTTCTTTTCCGACCCTGACGGTCTTAGACCATTCGAGGCCTACGGAGTATTTCATGTCCGTGTCCTTCACGGCCCTGGTCTTTGTTTGGCCACCAAGCTGTAGTCGCTTAATTACGGCCAGCTCTGAAGATGGTTTTCCATGGTTTCCCATTTTCACACCGTCAAATGCTGGGCCTGCACCTTAATAAAGACGACGGCCACTTCCCTCACACTCCCAGCCATTCCATGTGCCATCGTCATCATAAGACCCTTCTGTGATGTAAAGCAGTTTGTAAAATAACATTTCTCTGGCCGATACCTTCATTTTTCAAAGCGTCGTATCCCTTCCATTTTTCTTCTCTCAGGATGGTTGCCTAGTTATACTTCCTCTTAAAATAATAATCACCACCACTACCACTTGATCAATCAAACCACCATTCAGCCGCTATCACAGTCTCTGTTGAGTAGCATTCTTGCCCTCTGAACAGGTGATCATGACGAAGATTTTAGCTGTCTGAATACAGCAGCGATGTAAAGAGCTGGGTTCCATGATATTCAGTTGTACTCCCCTACCAGGTTTTTACGGTTCTTGAAGATTCGATATGACAAAATATAGGAAACCTAAGTACCGATGACGATGTGCATGGTTTCATTCAAGACTACGTCTAGACCAATGGGTTATATTGTCCCACAGTGCTTGGATTTTATTTCTCTGTTGTAATGCAATTTGTCCACATTAATGATCTCTCAGTAATACAAAGGGGACGTTCTGGAATGGATATAATTATTTTCAAGAAATGGTTACAAGCATGTATGCTTCGGAATCTGTTTTGAGGTAACTGGAAGACAGAGTTTTGAAATTAATTCCAGTTAGAATAAATCATTATTCTTTTTAAATAGAGATGCATTATCGAAAAATGTATCTGTCAGTGCTTTGGAAATGATATTTATCGCGTAGTTATGTCAGTAAACATCAAATTTAATGTTGGGGTCGAAAACGACCCATGCTGCGCTCTCAGTTATTTTTGAAATTCCTCTTTATTTGCAAAAGATTACTCTAAAATGAATGGATAGTAACAGAGAAAAAAAACATGTACATTCAAAACCGTTTATTGCGACATCGCTTTTAACGACATGTCGGATGAAAATGAAAACCTACAACCTGTTTTCCAGTCTTTGACCGGGTCAGGGATGAAATGAATGAACCATTTATAGGCTATTATTACAAAGGGGTCGCCACTCCCAAGGTGATAATTAATGAGTGATAAATGCTATGAAATGATAATGGAGAGTGTTGCTGGAATGAAATATGACAGGGAAAACCGGAATACCCGGAGAAAAACCTGTCCCGCCTCCGCTTTGTCCAGCACAAATCTCACATGGAGTGACCGGGATTTGAACCACGGCATCCAGCGGTGAGAGGCCGACGCGCTGCCGTCTGAGCCACGGAGGCTCTACATGCCGGATATAACGGCGAAATATAATGGGTCAATCTAAATCCTATATAACTCTGTATTCAAGAAATCGCTTAGTACAACGGCGCTTATTGCGACATATAGTAGAAAACGACGTATTTTTGTTACATTTTTGTATCGGCTATAACGTTCAATGTTAATTTTTTGTTACGTTATTTTGGCGATTGCTCGCAACAATATAACGCCTATTATTGTACACTTCGAATCAGTCTCTCTGTTGAATAGTCAAATCAAGTATCGCTGTGAAGATGTTGTGGGAGAAAAGGAAAGTTTTTATTATTGGAGAAAAGTCACACATAATTTGGCGATAGGGAAATGGGGAATTTAACGTCAACATCGCGAGGGAGTTGAATGTATCATACTGAACGATTTCTACAATTTGGAAGAATAGAGAGAAAATGCAATCTTATTTCTAACATCAAAATGTCAAGCGGGCCAGATCATCTGAGCACAAAGATTGTTTGAGGAGCAATGAACAAGTACTGTACCGATCAATGGACCTGTTCTTCAAGTGAAAGCCAATGAAATTCCCCTCAGTCCCACTCCACAATTACTGTACTTAGTTCAGCTACGTTTTTTGTGGTTTTAACTTAATATTATGTTCATTGACCATGTAAGTGTGCAACCACAGATTTAGATATATTACATTTTTAGCAAAAAAAAAATTAAAAATCGGTTTGTATCGGTTTGACCTTTGTTTGGCGGTCTTTTCGGAGTAGTTATAACCAGTTTCAATTGTATGTTGTAATTGTTTCTAACCTTGACCGAAAATGTGTTAATATGTGCATGCCTTGAGCTACAATGAAGTCTCCCTAACTCCCTTGCTGATATTCACAGAGCACGCACAAACGCTCCTTTAGTGGAACTAGCCATTTTGTAACGTGTGTGAGAGCAGCAGCAGGTTTGTTGAGGTGTTTATTGAAAGATAAAGTGAGTTAAAGTATGACTCCAAGGGGGTTTGGGTTTGGTGAAGGTGTGGTCAGCGGATGCAGAGTATGTTTCGGTCTACAACTGGCCATAGCTGGTCCGTGGTCCAACAGCTGTGCTCCCCGACCGGGCAACCAAGCAGAGGAGGGGTGGCTACGGCTGCTCCGTGGTCCGACAGCTCTGCATTCCGACCGGGCATTCGAGCAGAAGAGGGGTGGCCACGGCTGGTCCGTGGTCCGACAGCTTTGCACTCCGACCGGGCAACCGAGCAGAGGAGGGGTGGCCACGGCTAGTCTGTGGTCCGACAGCTCTGCACCCCGACCGGCCATCCGAGCAGAGGAGGGGTGGCCACGGCTAGTACTTTGTTCGACAGCTCTGCACTCCGACCGGCCAACCGAGCAGAGGAGGGGTGGCCACGGCTGGTCTGTGGCCCGACAGCTTTGCACCCCGACCGGGCAACCGCGCAGAGGAAGGGTGGCCACGGCTAGTCCTTTGTTCGACAGCTCTGCACTCCGACCGGCAAACCGAGCAGCGAATGGGTGGCCATGGCTAATCCGTGGTCCGAGAGAACTGCACTCCGACCGCCCAACCGAGTAGAGGAGGGGTGGTCACGGCTGGTCTGTGGCCGGACAGCTCTGTACGCCGACCGGCCAACCGAGCAGAGGAGGGGTGGCCACGGCTGGTCCGTGGTCCGACAGCTCTGCACTCGGACCGGCCAACCGAGCAGAGGAGGGGTGGCCACTTCTGGTCCGTGGCCCGACAGCTGTGCACTCCGACCGGGCATCCGAGCCGAGCACGGGCGGCCACGGCTGGTCCGTGGTCCAACAGCTGTGCTCCCCGACCGGGCAACCAAGCAGAGGAGGGGTGGCTACGGCTGCTCCGTGGTCCGACAGCTCTGCACTCCGACCGGGCATCCGAGCAGAAGAGGGGTGGCCACTTCTGGTCCGTGGCCCGACAGCTTTGCACCCGACCCAGCAACCGAGCAGCGGAGGGGTGGCCGCAGCTCTGTCGTAGCTCTACGCCTCTGTATTCGGAAGACGGAAACTGGTGGTTCCCGCCGTCTGCTGTTCTAGGAATAGCGTTCCGTGTTTTTCTATTCTCCTGCACTAAGGCGAATGCCGGAACAATTCCTGGAATAGTCTAACTCACTCACCTTCACAGTAAATTTTCAATTTAAATCTTCTTGGCGTCAGGGAAAATGTCAGCTAGTAAGAGGACCAGCATAACCCTTCAGGGAGTAATAGCTGCAAGGTAGTGATGTGCCATCAAGTCAGAACCTTATAAAGTAACATTTACTTGTCAGTTGTTTAGGAGGAAAAACAACCTTCCGTTTTAATGGTATTTGATCTCAGACGCCACTTTATCAGGCACCGACTCAAGTTCTCAGATCTGCATTAAGAGAACAGTCATAAAGTTTAAGATCTTTTAAACAGTTGTGCAGCCTGGAAAAAACAAACAAAACCGTCGTACACGAGCCTATTCGAGACTTGACACGCCACGACGACTGCTGTAGGTCACCTGGCGGTCCTGGACTGTAACTCAGTATGACGTTATCCTCTGTTTCTCGTATAACACAGTTCCTCTGTTTGTCTCACGAGGCTGAGTGAACAAATTCCAAAACTACTTACGTTGAACTGTCGGGAATGGAACCCAGAGCCTCCGGGTAACTGGCAGGCACCCTACTCCTACACTACGGGAAAACTAAATTAAGCACTAAGACTCTTTTCTGAAGAAAATTATATAGAGATAGTGTTTCATATTTGATGAATAATAAAGTACGCTGTAGGTTAGACATGTGTACATGCGTATGCAGACGGAAATATTGACTGGAGTCTGGGTGTAGAGACTGGCACAAGTGGGGTGGTTAACAAACACTGTGCCCAACACCCCACGTTGGCCTTAATACGTAACCAACAGCTAGTGGCTCATGTGCTCAAATTGAATAAGGAGCGCAATCAATTGAATTGATCTGATTATCACCCGTGGACACGTTCTATGCAGGTGGGCGCTGTATGGAGCAGGTCATGTTTAGACTATTGCGGTATCTGCCTTTGAGCGACTCCCTTACAGGGATTTTGAAACTGGGATATTTCTATAGGAAATTACATTCTTAAACTGTATAGAAAGTGATACATTTATCAATTAATCAATCACTACTGATCTGCATTTAGGGCATTGGCCCAGGTGGCAGTTTTCCTAGCCTTTTCTTAAATGATTGCAAAGAAATTGGAAATTCATTGAACATCTCCCTTGGTAAGCTATTCCGATCCCTAACTCCCTTTCCTATAAAGGAATATTTTCCCCAATTTGTCCTCTTGAATTCCAACTTTATCTTCATATTGTGATCTTTCCTGCTTCTAAAGACACCACTCAAACTTATTGGTCTACTGATGTCATTCCAAGCCATCTCTCCACTGACAGCTCGGAACGTACCAATTAATTGAGCAGCTCGTCTTCCCAGCCCAAACTTTGCGACATTTATGTAACGCTGCTCTTTTGTCGGATATCACCCAGAACCTCTAGAAATATATGTATAATAATCTTGAAGGGACCATTCGAAATGAGAAATTGAGTTTCCGAATAACATAAGACCTGATAGAGGTTCAAGTCTCCATCATGTCCTTCATTACATCCGTTTGTTTTACTTTCATTTTTTAAACTTAGACTTACGTTTTTCGACAACGGAAACAAGAAAAAGAAATAATAATTTATATCAGAAATACAGAATATGTAACATGAAAACATAACAAAAGCATGAAATGGGCACAAGTACACAAATGTATGTACATCAAGTGACTTCAAAGAGTTTCTGCCCAAAACTTAGCCACTTCGAGAGCACTTGAATTAGCTTGAGTCAAATCACTCATTGTACATCTGAATGGGCACACAGGACAACATAAGACATGTTATATTGTTTGAAATTTGCCACAATAACATAGAACTCTCTTTGTCGGAAAGTGCCCTTATGTGACTTGTCCCTTGTTTTTGCAATTTCAGTTCGCAGTCTGTTCAGGGACTTCCTGATTGGCCAGTTCTCTGTGTGACTAGGAGGTATAGATTCTTCGGTTCCATCCATTCAGACAAATTCTCTCCTTCCACATGGTAACTCGTGCTTTTTCAACTATTCCTTGTAACAATTGAGTAGTTTCTCGATTTTAATCTCCTTTCAGCAGGTTGATGTCCGTAGAGTGCTGTGTGAGGTCTTAATAAATGATTTTCTCCTTTCATTGTTGGCAGCCAGTTCTCTTCTGATACCAGAAAAACATATATTAAGATGCTTTAAGTGTTCGGGTAGGACGCGTGTATACACCCAAGAGTACTTAACTTATGATTAATTTTAATATCTCAATCGACCGGTGAAAGAACAGTCTACCTGCTGCAAAAGAAAAAAAAATGAAAATATAAAACGTAGTTTTCATCAAATAGCGCTTCAATGTAAGGCAAAACGTAGTTTTCATCAAACAGCGCTTCAATGTAAGGCAAAACGTAGTTTTAATCAAATAGCGCTTCAATGTAAGGCAAAACGTATTAATCAAATAGCGCTTCAATGTAAGGCAAAACGTAGTTTTCATCAAATAGCGCTTCAATGTAAGGCAAAACGTAGTTTTCATCAAACAGCTCTTCAATGTAAGGCAAAACGTAGTTTTCATCAAATAATGCTTCAATGTAAGGCAAAACGTAGTTTTCATCAAACAGCTCTTCAATGTAAGGCAAAACGTAGTTTTCATCAAATAGCGCTTCAATGTAAGGCAAAACGTAGTTTTCATCAAACAGCGCTTGAATGTAAGGCAAAACGTAGTTTTCATCAAATAGCGCTTCAATGTAAGGCACAACGTAGTTTTCATCAAACAGCGCTTCAATGTAAGGCACAACGTAGTTTTCATCAAACAGCGCTTCAATGTAAGGCAAAACGTAGTTTTCATCAAACAGCGCTTCAATGTAAGGCAAAACGTAGTTTTCATCAAACAGCGCTTCAATGTAAGGCACAACGTAGTTTTCATCAAACAGCGCTTCAATGTAAGGCAAAACGTAGTTTTCAACAAACAGCGCTTGAATGTAAGGCAAAACGTAGTTTTCATCAAACAGCGCTTGAATGTAAGGCAAAACGTAGTTTTCATCAAATAGCGCTTCAATGTAAGGCACAACGTAGTTTTCATCAAATAGCGCTTCAATGTAAGGCAAAACGTAGTTTTGATCAAACAGCGCTTCAATGTGAGGCAAAAATGTGACGTCACACGCGCAGTCTGTTAAAGCATGGTGCTGTGTTGACTCACGCACTCAGCTGGAGGTTAGCTGAAACCCTCAAGGCCGTTATAACAGGGGCAGCCTAGGACAAATTTTACTTTAATTTTTTCTTTCTCTTGCAATTTGCTTTATATCGTACCGACGCAAACAAGTCTTAGAGCGACGATTGGACAGGAACGGGCTAGGAGAAGAAGGAAGCATCCGTCGACTTATTTAAGGTACGGCCCCGGCATTTACCTGGTGTGAAAATGGGAAAACACGAAAAACGATCTTCAGGGCTGTCGACAGTGGAGACTCGGACCCACTATTTACCGAATGCAAGCTTACAACTGCGCACATCCACTGCTCGTTTCTTTTACTTCTTGCAGAACGTTTTAACTTTATCAATCAATCACTACTGATCTGCATTTAGGCCTTTTCTTAAATGTTCGCAAAGAAATTGGAATTTTATTGAACATCTCCCTTGGTAAGTTATTCCAGTCCCTAAATCCCCTACCTATAAACGAATATTTCCCCCAATTGTCCTCTTGAATTCCAGATTTATCTTCATATTGCGATCTTTCCTACTTTAAAAGACATCACTCAAACATATTCGTCTACTGATGTCATTCCATGCCATTTCTCCACTGACAGCTCGGAAGATATGATATACTTCCTTCTATTTATAATTAATCTTGTTCTATTCATAGACTAGAATATAATAGAACATGTGTAACATTTAGGAAACATTATAACTGAAGTAAATAAATGCAGGAAGGAAATCAAAAGAAGAATAGTTCTTGCTAAATATGCTTTTCCAAAATAAAAGAAGTCTTTTAACAAATAACCATATAAGTTTAAAAACAAGAAAGGCCCTTGTAAGATCCTTTATCTGCAGTTTACTCATTTACGCTTGTGAAAGCTGGACCATTGGAAAAATGGAAAGAGGTTCATTAGAAGCAACTGAAATGTAGATTTGAAGGAAGATGAACAGGACATGCTGGACTGAAAAAGAGGTGTTCTGAAGGACATCAAAGAACAACGGATATTGGTAAAGAATACGGGAAGAAGGAAGATACACTGAAGAAAATGGAAATTGCAACACCCAGAAGGAGTGGTGCTACATTGCTGCAATTGAACATGCAGAACGAGCGTTCGGTTCCGATTCGATGATTACACTTTCAGGTCTCTCTGACGGCAAGTTTGGACAACAATGAATACAGGTTGTGCCCACCACGAGCTGCAATACATTGATGAATTCGTCGAGGCATGGAGTCAATAAGGCCCTGGATCGCTTCCTGAGGAATTGTGGCCCATGCTTCCTGCACTGCACGGGTCAGTTGTTCCAGAATTGTGGGTGGCTGAGGACGGTTGGCCAGTTGTCGACCCATCATGTCCCACACATGCTCAATAGGACTGAGGTCCAGGGATCTGGCGGGCCATTCTAAGGTTGTGATGTCGTGGAGAGCTTCTCTGGTGATGCGTGCAGTGTGAACCCGGGCATTGTCCTGCTGAAACATCCCATTAGCAATGTTCGCCATCATAGACCAACCACTGGATTGAGTACCCTATCAACGTACTGTCGAGCAGTCATGGTGCCCTCAACAAGCATTAATTGTGATTTCACATTAAAGCCAATAGCTCCCCAAACCATAATGCTTGGTGTTGGCCGTGTGTGCGTCTCGACAATAAGATCTGGGCGGTCCCTCTCTCCGGTACGTCGACGCACACGATTCCGGCGATCACTGCGGGCGAGACAGAAGCGCGATTCATCACTAAAGACGACCCTATGCCATTCGTCGACCCATGTCGGTCTTTCTCGACACCAGGCCAGCCTTACACGTCGCTGTTGTAGGGTCAATGGAACACCTTCCGCAGGGACACGGGCTCGTAAACCAACTGCACGTAGGCGATTACCAACTGTTTGTTGTGTAACGTGGGGTGTCACAGCTGCTTGAATTTGTGCTGCTGTTGAATGGGGTTCCATACGGGCCATCCGAATGATGCGGCGATCCTCTCTCACAGTTGTCTGTCGCGCTGGGCCTGTGCCAGGTCTACGAGTGTGGGTACCTTCATTTGACCACTGCGGCCATACACGTTGTACCGTAGATGCCTGTCAGCCAACACGTGAAGCGACAGTCCTTAGCTATAATCCAGCCTCTGACAGCCTAATTATCCGAGCCCTCTCAAACGGTGACAGTTGTTGATAGCGTGCTCTTCTCTGTCGTCGAGGCATGTTTGACGGTGAACACTTCACTGCACAAACTGCAAGTCAACTACGCTACACCAGAGTTCGTATACTGGAGTTGATTCCTCCGCGACCAATCACGTGGGGGGACCTGTAGCAACAATCCAATGGGTCTGAAAATTTGATCGTTTACATACCTATATGGTAGGGCCTCTCAAACGCACAAAATCTCACGCGTGCAGAGCAAGGCGCAAGAGCTCCGTGCACTGTGCATCGGTGCCGCTCGGTATAGTTCGGATCAACGCTTCGTCTCTTGGCTACTCGGCTAAGCTCGGCTCTACTCGGCTATACTCGACTCAACTCAGCCCGGATTTGGAGCGCTACGGCGCAAGTGGGGCAGAAGGAGACAGGCGGAGCGAGCGAGAGAGGCGTGAGGAAAGAGAAAGTAAGCGATATTGCTCCAAATCGAGGAGTGGGGGGTCTGCACTCTGGTCAACCAAGCCAAGTCGTCTTTTGCACCGTGCACAGTGCATGCACCACGCGCATGCACCCTGAGAGGCCCTGCTATATGGCATCGTTCCATATCTTGAAAATCAACACAAACGATCAATGCTTTCATGGAGTTGAAATTTCCATTTTCTTAAGTGTAACACTTGTTGGTCATATCCTGAGACATAATGACTTCCTATTAGATGTCTTTGAAGGAAAAATACTAAGAAAGAAAGGAAGAGGAAGTCCAATGAAGATGAGAGAAACTTGATGGAATGTAAAATCTACAAGGAAGAGAATAGAACAGTGGGATTGAGAGAAGAATGGTTCAAGCGACAAGGCTATGATGATGATGATGATATTCATAACATTAATTTCTATGCGTAGTCTGTACAAAAAGCATTCTTACTATACACAGCCATGGAATACAAGGCAACGCAGAGAAGCGAAAAAACCGTTCAGCTTACATTGCGAAGGTAGCGACTTGGCCACTACGCTAAAATAATGCTACTCTGAATGTGATGACTTCGTATAAATGGCGGTTGAAAATGTAAACGCGAAGGTCTCTCACCGCAACCAAGCACCACTCTCCCCACCACCGAATCCAGTACCCAAACCGCAACCAACACCAACAGCTGAACCGAAACCAAAGAATCCCAAACAAAAATAATCAAAACCCAGACCAAGAAATCCAAACCAAACCTCTTTCCTCACTACCATCTTCACCGCTCCTAGCTCCGCCTACCCAGTCCACTCAAGTCCAAACAAATCCCCCACCCACACAAACAGACACCGGATCTGGGCCTGACAACCCAATTCCAAATACACAAAACAACACCACACAGACTGGGAGCAGGCGTACAAAACCTGCCCTAAAGCCTAACACGGACACTCAGACACGAACACACTCACATCCGCACTCTTACCTTGTCACACAATGCTTTACTGTAATTTCCTGAAGCTAAATCATACTGCTGCCACCTGCACGAAAGCCACCCGCTGCAATAGCTGTGGTGGTTCTCATCGCCACACAGATTTTAAGGTGTCTCGGGACCAGGCGAAGTGCGCTAACTGCCACGGCAGCAATGGCGTTTCGTTTTCTTGCTGCCCTTTCATCAAACGGGCAATTAAAGCACACTATAAACACGCACAACACCTACACACACAAAAAAAATCCTCCTTCACTCCTATACCTCAAAATCCCTCCCACGAACTCCTGCCACCTCAACATCCCCCCACCCTCCCACCAACTCCGTCAAAACACATCCACTTTCCTCCACATACTTCTAAACCTACTTTCACACCAACTCTCACCCCTGTTACCCTCTATGCCAAACAGACAGCTCATCATCCATTAACCCAACCATCAAGCAACAGCCCCGCCAAGAAATTGAAATCGTCACTTCCTACCATATAAGTCCTACCAACATGCTTCCCCCGTCTCGAAGAGTCGCCTTGCTAACTCCCACTCCCAGCATTCTTCTTCTTAAGCATTGAAAGAGCTGTATGCGTCACTGATAGTCAAGCAACTACGGACGTGGTCACCAACTGGATGGGCGACCCAACGCCTCCGCATCGCTTCGCTCACAACCGCCTTGAGCCACTATGAGAGACCAAAAGCCTACCCATTACATATATGACAAGTATCATAACCTTGGACTCAGATTCTAGAGACCCAAGGTCTTCTTAAATTTGTCGCCCCCTAAAAAGGGCGCAGGTCATATTCTGACCAGCTACGACTCGAACAACTGGTCACCTCACCAACCACTAATGCTGCTTAGCCAAATAGTCAAGAGATAGCACCCAAGACCTCCATCAATAGGTCAGAGGGCTAAAATGCTCAGCGGAATCGGCTTGTCCGGTTTCTGTCTGAGACTTGAGGCATGGCTAAGGTCTTGAAAATTAAAACCTGGTCTGAACAGTTTCTAAATAATTTTTGCTTTTGTGCCTGGCCGAGGCGGTAAAGGCGTGCTCGGTTCGCCCGGAAGGACGTGGGTTCGAATCCCCGTCAGGAAGTCGTAAAATTTAAGAAACGAGATTTCCACATCCGGAGGTGCATATGGCCCTGAGGTTCACTCAGCCTACACCAAAAATGAGTACCAGGTTAATTCCTCGGGGCAAAGGCGGCCGGGCGTAGAGCTAACCACTCTACCCCATCACATGTCGAGGTTAACAATGGCGGAAGCCTTTACCTTCCACTCCTCCAAGGGCCTTCATGGCCTGTACGGAGGAGACTTTGCTTAGCTTTTGTAATTATTCAGATGCCTACAAGCAGCAGTAATCGTCGTTGACGAAACAATACCCTACTCCCCAGCTACTTGCTGCTAATATCCAGGCAGGCTGTTTTATTCGGGACGCTGCCCCTCCGAGATGAGTGGCAGAAGAAGAGACAAGTCACATCACAACAGTGGTCAATGTTATCTTATCATTGAACATTTTCACGAGCTTTCGATGTTGTAGGCCCCCACATGAAGTTTTCTTCCAACTCTGGGGTATTAAGAGCTTCTGATGAAAAGGCAATCCTTATTTCCTTCATGACACCCTCCTGTCTTATTCTTCAAACGATCGTCCCGTCACGATGTTGTCTCGCTTTTTATAGTTCTCTTCACATTTTTCCTTGTCAGATTGATGACCACGCGATCTTGACATAAATCCTCGCCAGTTGAACACAATTTCCATGTTAGCAGTGCTCGGCGTTGATATGCTATTTGCTGTACGTCGCACCGACACAGATAGGTCTTATGTCGACGATGGGATAGGAAAGGCCAAGGATGGGGCCGTGGCCTTAATTAAGGTGCAGCCCCAGCATTTGCCTGGTGTAAAACTGGGACACCAGGGATAACCATCTTCAGAGCTGCCGACGGTGGGTTTCGAACCCACTATCTCCCGGATGCAAGCTCACAGCTGTGCGACCCTAACCGCACGGCCAACTCGCCCAGTGCGTTCATATGGACTAAGTAAGAAAAGTTTAAATTCATGAATTCTATTGTCATAGTTGGTACGGTGAAACTATATAACACATAAATGATTGAAAATTCTATTCACAATAATATTTTTTTACGTTGTATCGGTGTGTAATACTTTCCGATAGGACCAATGACACAGCTATTTAAAAATTAAATTTGAGGCATCTTTCCGTAATCTACCGTTTCATCCAGGGTGTAGACTGCAGCATCTTATTTCAGGATTTTCCATACTGATTTTCGTTAAATTCTGTTCACCCATTTTCCTCTTTGTTTGGCGTTGAAATGGACTTATCAAAAACACAAATTCATGAATATCTCTCTTATAGTTGGTATGGTAAAAGTGTATAAGACATAAAATGATCAGAAATTTAATTCTATGTAACCTTAGTTATGTGGTATTTATCGATATTACCGTTAATAATATAAATATTTTAAAAAGGAAATTTTAGACCTTCCCCTAAACGACCATTTTACAAAACGTGAATAAAATTATTCATAGCCTAGATTGTGGTGCGTCATTCCCTGACTTCACATACCGATTTTCATTAAATTCTCTTCAATCATTTACTCGTGATAGCCATACATACATACATACATACATACATACATACATACATACATACATACATACATACATACATACAGATTGACAGACAGACAGATAATGGAAAATTATAAAAGTGCATTTCCTTGTTACTGTGAACACGACCGGTACAGAAATACCGTTCTTTTTAAATATTACGAGCAATGATCAGACAAAACTCGTATTTTATATATCTACTGTAGATACGTCGCGAGACCTCAACAAAATAAGTGCTCGGCACACTGAAACTCTCCTTAGAGTTTGCAGACACAGTTGGATGAAATAAACGAGGAATTGCTTGGCTCGAGACCATCAGTAAGACTCAGGGTGTGAGTGTTAAGAAAGCTGGCAGAAGCTTTTTAGAGATCATTCTGCTCTGACTGGCTCCTCCAAGATTTAGTCTGTGGCTCAAGAAAAAACAGGCAAGGATTTGGCGTGTTGGTGGGAAGGTGGGTGGATTGCCTCACGATTTGTCGCTGCTGATGACGGATGGGAACACTTTTTGTGCTAGCCAAGACGTGATCTGGGCAGAAACGTGCCACATCCTGCCACCCGGCGAGGATTACTCTCACCATGGACAAGAAGTGAACTCCAAGCTGTTCTTTATCGTTTCATTTCAATTTTAAATTAACATTATTCATAAATCAAACGTAGAAACGAGTCTAATACCTTTACACATCTGAAACCCTAATTAGCATTCACAGTGGATACAGTGTAATACTGAAAACTATTCATGAAGCACATAACTAAGATCTTGCGAGGTAATTTCATTTTTTGCAGAATTTATGGAAAACAGCTCTTGGTGCACATTTTTATGGAGAGTTCGTGATTATTAACAACAATTACATGAAAATAGTGTTCTAAGAAGGAACGTTATCGGAGCGCTTGTCAGATATTGGCGTAGTCTATAGGTCTACTAGTAGTATAAACAGAGAAAGATGCTGAGATTGTTCGTACGTGGAGCCACAGAAACCATTCAATCTGTTTTAGAAATCCTTTCGCCACTGTGAAAATTATTTCTTTCCAAATGGCTAGAGGCCGGCCCCGTAGTGTAGGGGTATCCTTCCTGCCTCTTACTCGGAGGCCCCGGGTTCGATTCCCGGTCAGGTCAGGGATTTTTACCTGGACTTGAGGGCTAGTTTGAGGTCCACTCAGCCTACGTGATTGAAATTGAGGAGCTAACTGACGGTGAGATAGCGGACCCGGTCTCGAAAGCAAAGAATAACGGCTGAGAGGATTCGTCGTGCTGACCACACGACACCTCGTAATATGCAGGCCTTCGGACTGAGCAGTGGTCGCTTGGTAGGCCAAGGCCCTTCATGGGCTGTAGTGCCATGGGGTTTGGTTTGGTTTGGTTTGGTAAATGGCTAGAGGTTATATTCTTCTTCTAAATATTCGGGGACACAGGTACTTTAAACAAACCGGTGGAAGCAGAGCCATTCTAACACTGCCATTAACTTTAAAGGCATGATGTTCAAAATAAAATATATTTCGTCATTTATTTTAATCTTTATTTCATTATATATATCAAATCCCTACTTCAGTCTGTCATTCACAGCGATATTGAGAATACGAATTGGTTTCGATAGTTGAAGTTCGTACCAATTATAGACTGTTGTCTTCTTTCCCTTCCTTCTTTCTTAACCTGTTTATCGTCCAGGGTTGGTTTTTTTATAGGGCTCAGCGAGGGATCCCACCACTACCGCGTCAAAGGCAGTGCCCTGGAGCGTGAGACTTTGGGTCTGGGGATAAAACTTCGTAGGAGGACCAGTACCTCGCCCTGTGGACTAACCTGCTATTCAGAACAGGGGGTTTGTGAGGTGATGTGAAGATTGGAAGGAGTAGACAAGGAAGCGTCCGTGGCCTTATGTTAAGTAATGTAATTCACGTGGAAGAAAGTGGGAAACCACGGAAACACACTTCGAGGATGGCTGAGGAAGGAATCGAACTCACTCTACTCAGTTGACCTTTCGAGGCTAAGTGGACCACGTTCCAGCACTCTCACCAATTTTCAAACCCGGGCCTCCGGGGTTGGTAGCTGATCATGCTAACCACTACACCACAGACGGGGACTATGTCTTCTTAACAAGAAAAATACAACGAATCTCTCACGACCACGACCAAGTTGTCGTATATTCGCCATGATGTTGTTAGAGCTATATCTATCAGCATGATGTTTAACGCATACATCCTGGCTTCTGTTGCCTTCCACGGATACATTTGGGAGTACTGTAAGTCGCTGGTACTAGTTATGGGTTACAAGACCAATGCAATGATGACCATTACACGGTTATGTGAACGAAACGTATTCATGAAATTTCATTATAATTTTTGTCCTAAATGGAAGATAATAATTGCTTTTAGGCAACTTAAGAGTAAAATTAGCGGTGAATTAATAAACATTACTATTACTAGAGAAATATATGCATACATGCTTTGCTACATACGACTATGAATTCTACAACGACACAGCGCTACAGTATGTCTTTTGTTCATATATATGTGTGAAGTCTTTGCTCACTTAACTTCTTTGAACTTCTTTGCTTCGCTTTGCTTAATGTTACGTAGTGGGACGAGCTGTTGTCTTGTGTCCAGAACTCAATACAATTACTGATACAGGGATCATACTATTTTTCTTTCAACAAAAATAATGTTCGTGTTATTTACGACATTTTTCACCTCATTTTCCTGACTGAACTGCACGCGTTACTCATGATGGACAAAGATATTGAGAATTCACAGACATATAGCACTTCAGGACCTCAGGAAGAAAACAAAAGACAGCACGATGAACCGGAATGTCGCAGAAGAGAGCCGTGTCTACAGCGAAATAGTCGCCGTAGGTACGTATCAATATTTCTCTAGTAATAATGGTATTTGTCCGCCTCTGTGCTGTAGCGGTTAGTGTGATTAGCTGCCATCCTCAGAGGCCCGGGTTCGATTCCCGGCTCTGCCACGAAATTTGAAAACTGTTATGAGGGCTGAAACGGGGTCCACTCAGCCTGGGGAGGTCAATTGAGTAGATGAGTGTTCGATTCCCACCTCAAGCATCCTTGAAGTGGTTTTCCGTGGTTTCCTACTCCTCCTCCAGGCAATGCCGGGATGGTACCTAACTTAAGGCCACGGCCGCTTCTTTCCTTCTTCCTTATCTACCCCTTCCAATCTTCCCATCCCCCCACAAGGCCCGTGTTCAGCTTAGCAGACAAGGCCACCTGGGCGAGGTACTGGTCCTCGTGCCCAGTTGTATCCCCCGACTAAAAGTCTCGCGCTCCAGGAAACTGCCCTTCAGGCGGTAGAGGTTAGATCCCTCCCCGAGTACGAGGGAAAACCAACCTTGGAGCGTAAACAGATTAATAAAGGAAGAAAGAAGAAATAATTGTATTTGTTAATTTACAGCCAATTTTACTATTGATTTGTGTGAAAGCAATTATTATCCTCCGTTTAGGTTAAAAATTACAACGAAATTTCGTGGATATGATTCGTTCACACTTGAACTGTTCAGCGGAAAATAGTATCTTTCAGTAAAATGAATGAATCTTTATTTTATTTTATTTATTTATTTATTTATTTATTTATTTATTTATTTAATTTTTTTTTCTTTGCATGTTGGTCTTTATTGATAAGCGTGGGACAGAGCATCGCACCTAATGGGCGTGATCGTGATCGTGATCGTTAACGTTTGAAGTCCACACCGTGGTTAGACAGTTCGAGTCCCGCTCGTTGGCAATATTTCTACCATCAGAATGTTGGCCGGCATGGTAAGGGAGGTGGTGTTATAAAATTTCTAAGCACTAGAATGCCAGCCAAAAGCCTGGAATATATTCCAAACATCTCCTCAGTGCTCATATAGAGCGAGAGCTTTTAACGCTGTTGATGGTGATTTGTTTTGCACAGTAGCATGTAGCTTTCTCAAGAGCACGCAGATCCATACACTTCAATGTACAACTCCGAGGTACAACTGCACCCAATACGGTTTGTAAGGAATGCCTGATTTGATTCCAATAGAATACCGTAAAAACCTGGAAAGTGTAACTTTTACTTTTAAGATATATTAATAGTCCATTTACAATTTACAGTTACTTTATAAATAGTAATATTGACTGCCAAAGACAGGCTTATACACTGACTGACAGAGCAAATGCAACACCAAGAAGGAGTGGTCAGAACTTTATGCCAATTGCAGGGTAGACTGACGTCACTGAGGTATGCTCATGATGTGAAATGCGCCGCTGTGCTGTGCACGTAGCGAACGATAAATGGGACACGGCGTTGGCGAATGGCCCACTTCGTACCGTGATTTCTCAGCCGAAAGTCATTGTAGAACGTGTTGTCGTGTGCCACAGGACACGTGTATAGCTAAGAATGCCAGGCCACCGTCAACGGAGGCATTTCCAGCAGACAGACGACTTTACGAGTGGTATGGTGATCGGGCTGAGAAGGGCAGGTTGGTCGCTTTGTCAAATCGCAGCCGATACCCATAGGGATGTGTCCACGGTGCAGCGCCTGTGGCGAAGATGGTTGGCGCAGGGACATGTGACACGTGCGAGGGGTCCAGGCGCAGCCCGAGTGACGTCAGCACGCGAGGATCGGCGCATCCGCCGCCAAGCGGTGGCAGCCCCGCACGCCACGTCAACCGCCATTCTTCAGCATGTGCAAGACACCTTGGCTGTTCCAATATCGACCAGAACAATTTCCCGTCGATTGGTTGAAGGAGGCCTGCACTCCCGGCGTCCGCTCAGAAGACTACCATTGACTCCACAGCATAGACGTGCACGCCTGGCATGGTGCCGGGCTAGAGCGACTTGGATGAGGGAATGGCGGAACGTCGTGTTCTCCGATGAGTCACGCTTCTGTTCTGTCAGTGTTAGTCACCGCAGACGAGTGTGGCGTCGGCGTGGAGAAAGGTCAAATCCGGCAGTAACTGTGGAGCGCCCTACCGCTACACAACGCTGCATCATGGTTTGGGGCGCTATTGCGTATGATTCCACGTCACCTCTAGTGCGTATTCAAGGCACGTTAAATGCCCACCGCTACGTGCAGCATGTGCTGCGGCCGGTGGCACTCCCGTACCTTCAGGGGCTGCCCAATGCTCTGTTTCAGCAGGATAATGCCCGCCCACACACTGCTCGCATCTCCCAACAGGCTCTACGAGGTGTACAGATGCTTCCGTGGCCAGCGTACTCTCCGGATCTCTCACCAATCGAACACGTGTGGGATCTCATTGGACGCCGTTTGCAAACTCTGCCCCAGCCTCGTACGGACGACCAACTGTGGCAAATGGTTGACAGAGAATGGAGAACCATCCCTCAGGACACCATCCGCACTCTTATTGACTCTGTACCTCGACGTGTTTCTGCGTGCATCGCCGCTCGCGGTGGTCCTACATCCTACTGAGTCGATGCCGTGCGCATTGTGTAACCTGCATATCGGTTTGAAATAAACATCAATTATTCGTCCGTGCCGTCTCTGTGTTTTCCCCAACTTTCATCCCTTTCGAACCACTCCTCCTTGGTGTTGCATTTGCTCTGTCAGTCAGTGTATATTCGTATATGTGTATATATTTTCTTTACCTTAACTAACATTATTTCGACAAGCATTCATTAATTAGAAGATAATCATATGAGACGTATGAGACAAAACTTTTAGCGATTACAAGGTTATTTCTAGCAAATGTTAAAATTATAATCATCTGGAACATCTAGATGACAAACTAAAAACGAGGAAAATAATTCACAGACTGTCTTGCACTGCATGGGTAGTCTCTGCTGATACCCGTAGATGCTCGGCAGCTGAATATGGTGCACCTGTTTGGTGCTAGATGCCCAGTTGTAAAGTACTATAAGGTTAATCTCAGGAACGATTAGATCCACACTGCCTCCCTGCAAATGTTCGTCTACCGCATGCTTTGGTTCGTGAGTACAGGTACATAAAAAGTAACCTCAGTTTCGTCTACCGCATGCTTTGGTTCGTGAGTACAGGTACATAAAAAGTAACCTCAGTCTTCCAGTGCACAGGTATATTCCTACTACCACTGGGTACAGGAGACTAAAATCACGAAGACCCCCTATAGTAACAGCCTAACAATCGAAACAAGAGAACGTGCACATTACAACAAAGTAGATTTAAAAATGGAAAGTGAAAACAACCCCTGCTCTTCATGACTGCCTGAACAAGAGGAGAAAAGCCACAAGTTCGAGCACTCTCAAAGAACTTGGGTAACTCTAAACTGAGTGAGGTCAAACCATGGAATATACGGCTATCTCCCGCACAAGTGGACAAAATGCAACCACCCGTATGTGATCGTCGTGTGGCTGGGCAGACAATCCATCAAATAGTGACAAAATGCCTTCAAACTTTGTACCACTAGAAACAAAAATAGTCACTCCTAGAGAAATCATTACATGCATCATTTAGTACCGTGTAACTCCGCTTCTAGAATTGAAAACTCCTGGTTTCGGTTAGAAATTGAGCCGAAAACGCTGCCCTACTCAATCCACTCGCTGATTGATCGCGCAATTCCACCAAAATGCGGGGATGCTGATATTGACGTTTTACCCGCTGTTCCAGCATGTCTAAGAGATTTCCAAAGGAATTCAAGTCAGGTGATGTCGCAGGCCAATCGAGGTGTAGCAGCGTGGGGGATTGTTCATAAAACCAGTCACATATGCATCCAGTCCGATGAACTTTGCATTTGTCATCTTGAAAAATTGGGGTAGCAATAGTTCACTTATCATGCCTGATCATCTACAATGTTTAAATAAACATGCTGTTTCATGTTAGTGGTGACCTCAGTCAGCGGGCCCAATCCATGATACGAAAGAACACTACCAAAACATCCCCGATCCACTCCGGCTTTAACACATCCAGGATGAAATGCTCCATTTGGCCTTCGGTGCACTCCAGGGCGCGTCGTTGGAATACAAGACGTGCTGTTTTATGTCACTGTGTGAGCAATGGCCTCTTGCGAGGTGACCTACTCCAAATGTTCATTGAATGCAGTTTCTATCGCGATGTTCTCTTGCTAACAGGCAGGGATGGACCGTCATTCACTGAGTGCAGCAATTCCTCCCGGGTTTAGGAACGATTTTATTTCACAAGCCGAGAAACGTGTCTCTGGTCCCTCTTAGTCAGGATCTTTTTTCCGACCACAATTCTGACGTCGTGTTTCGTGGCCATGTGTGGTACACCACTGTTTGTGGACACGTTGAACAGTCCGCTGGAAACATCAACAAATCGAGCAACTTCACGCACAGTATGGCCATGGACACGACCAAACAAGATTGCACCTTTTTTCCACTCTGTCACATCCCTACTTCTATCCAAGTTGACGTACACTGACAGCTTGAAACATCAATGTCTCACTGATCGCTACAGACTTATGCTCATGTAGAGGCAGTGAACTTATTAATGACTTTCTGTTGGCTGCTCCATCTGCACTTTAGCGGATTGAGCAATATTTTTTAAAATTATAATAGTTTTGTATTACCCTGTTGTGTGTTGTAGTTTCAGTATTTTACTTCGTTGGATTGATCACTATTTTATGCATCAGTATAAAATCCGACTTGTAATGATTCTGATTTCAATTCAGGTGAAGAACAGCTTATGTAGATTAGGATTTTCTGCGTGAACAGTTTTTATTATATTAAATTTAGCTGATGATAAAGAAACGACGTATATTTATGACTTCTTATTAGAGGTAAGATTTCTAAGCATGAATAGATATGACGATAAATCCGGTGGATGAAATATTCCTTTGTGCAGTAGGCAGTTGAGTTCTTGGATACCACATTCTTCCCGATTACATCGGCAGGACCATACAGAACAGAGCATAGTGTTATATATCTGTTATCTCCTGATTCAAATTCAATTCAATGAAGCAGTTCTAAATATTTGAGAATGAAGAATACTCACTTCCAAGGAGGAAAAGCGAGAGATCAGAGTCATCTCCCCATAGACGACGAAGACTTTGAGAGGAGAGTAAGATAACTACTAACTGCTTCCACTATCTGTGCCCTCGGCACGAAATGGGAGAGATCAATTAGTTGGCTCAATGTCCGGCTAACTTTACGCTCAAGATAACCTTACCTTTATAATATTTTGTTGGCTGAATGAACTTCCTGATCACGAATCTGTCAGAAGTGGATATCTTGTTTTGAAATTCTTCGACAACACGAGGCTCTTCGAGGTGAAATGCAAACACATCTTAACCTATAATACCAATATAAATGGTCCGTTATTGGACATTGTAAATTTTCCAGCTAACTCATTCCTGGTGCCAGCGTTTCGCCCTCGTGTGCTAGGCTGGGCTCAGCAATTGGTACCTAGCACAACTACCAAGACGCTGGCTAGTGCATATCATGGAGGCCACTGCATAGGCCAATTGCAGCCACCGGCAGTGCCAATGCACTATGAGACTTTGTCTCATTATCAAAAATTGATGCCTGCTTGGCCATCAGATGATACAGATGTTGATTCCCATAAGGAATCTGAAATATGTTTTCCGAATTAGTAAATTTATAATACCAATATAAATGGTCCGTTATTGGACATTATAAATTTTACCAGCTGATGAGCCCAGCCTAGCACATGAGGGCGAAACGCTGGCACCAGGAATGAGTTAGCTGGAAAATTTATAATGTCCAATAACGGACCATTTATATTGGTATTATAAATTTACTCATTCGGAACAAATATTTCAGATTCCTTATGGGAATCAACATCTATATCATATGATGGCCAAGCAGGCATCAATTTTTGATAATGAGACAAAGTCTCTCATAGTGCATTGGCACTGCCGGTGGCTGCAATTGGCCTATGCAGTGGCCTCCATGATATGCACTAGCCAGCGTCTTGGTAGGTGTGCTAGGTACCAACTGATGAGCACAGTCTAGCACACGAGGGCGAAACGCTGGCACCAGGAATGAGTTAGCTGGAAAATTTATAATATCCAATAACGGACCATTTATATTGGTATTAAAAATTTACTCATTCGGAACAAATATTTCAGATTCCTTATGGGAATCAACATCTATAACATCTTAACCTCCTCGGCTTTACCAGCTAGTAGAAGGAGGAAGGATTTCAAATTCTTGGTAAGAGTTTCAACCCCATACTGTAAAGAAATTACTTTAGGATATGTCTCTAATGATATGAGGCGTAAAGAGTGGTGTACGTTAAAAACATAATTTGGAGAAAAACAGGAATTTCTAAAAATGAAAAATGAAAACGTATTTATGAACTGTAGAGTTTTATTTCTGTGATAGTTACTTATGTAAGTAGCAAACTACTAAAAGTATCGAGTTTTAGATTAAATTTATATGCATTTATTACAAAACATTACAATTAAATGGACTTACAATGATTCTGCACTGAAAATAACAGTGCTTCCAAGTCTGACATCTGAGTTGAACTAGAAATGAGAATACAATTCTTAAGAAATTAGTCAAATGTAACATAAAATCTTTCCAGTCTGTCAAACACACAATTTCTGTATAAACATACCTGAAAAATATACACACCACGACACACGACTGCATAACATACATAAAAGTGGAGAATGCTGGCGATAATAGGTTATAACAAGCCGTTATAAATATACTCCATATGTGGTCACTCGATAACAAAATGAAAAGTCTTCTTCTTTCCTAGCGTTTAGTCCCACATTGCTGCAGGGTCCGATTTTAACTATGCCATCCTCCACTTCCTGCGATCAACGGCGTTAGATTCAGTGATGCCCAGAAGACACATGTCTTCCTTAATGCAGTCGAGCCATCGCTTCTTGGGACGACCTCGGGATCGGGAACCTCCAGGATCAAATTGGAGGGCTGTATGTATCATTGTGTCTGCAAGGCTTCGGCCGACAGGACCATTCCATCTAAGTTCTGCTTCTCGCATCTTCTCTACCACTCCCAACCGCGTTCGGACATCTTCATTTCCGAATAACAAAATGAAAATAAATTCTCGAAAATGAAGTCTCGTAAGAATGGGAAAGAAACGTAGGCAAGAGGACTTTCAATATCGTCTTGGATCGGACGCTCTGGTTGAAAGTGACTCTTGGAATTCCTAAGAATCCTCTTAGGCCTAAAGTGAGATCTAAAATGGGACACCCACGTAGGAAGTGTAATTACCAAAGCGTACAAGTCCTTACACCTCGTGATGAGGGTGTAACGGGGAGAGAAGTTCCAAGGCGAAGACGCAGGGCTAAATAGCACTTATTACGCCAGTCCTGGAATATGGAGCAACCGTATGGGAACCATACAAAACAGGATCCATTAAGGAACTTTATATGGTAGGCTGGAAGATTCGTGCTTAAATGATTGCAATCCTGGCAGTAGTATGACAAGTATGATAGAAGAACTTGGGTGGGAGACACTGAGGTTTAGTAACAAACGAACACGGTTATGTGCCGTGTATAATGCTTACACGAATAAGCCAACTTGGGAAGAGTTGAACAGTCGACTAGAAAAGCCCTGTTACATAAGTAGGACAGGTCATCCGCATAATGTGAAATGTAGATCGCAGAAAATTAACTATGGTAAATATTCGTTTGTAAATCATGGAATCGATGATTGGAATGCATTACCTGCAGATATCTTAGAGCGTTTTCCCAGAAATTTTAAATGCTTCAAGAATAGACTCCAGCATACTGTCAATTGTGTATAAATGTCTATGAGATGGTGTCATATTTTAAAAATAATGCTAAGGTATCTGAATATTACTTAAGGTGTGTGTGAATTCCTATATGAATGTGGTGTATTTACAATGCTAGGGTAATAGAAATTGGGCCGCTCTGTGTACTGTAAGTCATAATGTAAAGTTCCGAAATAGTTAAGGTACGTGTGAATTTGTATATGGCAGTGTTGTACCGTTAATCTTGTAGTAAGCTCAACCTATAGTATTGTAAGCCGTAGTATAAAGCACTGGAAATACTTAAGTTGTGTGTGATTTTGTATATGATGATGCTGGAATTAGCATGTTTAACTAGTAGTATTTTTTGGTAATATTTTCTTTCCATTGAATCGCTTGTTGTACTTTTGTTGTAGTAGTTGTTGTTGTTGTTTTTGTTTTTGTCGTTGTTGGGTAATTATATTTCAAATTTACTTTATTATCATATTACTCTAAGTGACCATTGCCACCGGGATATAACCCAATTCCGATTTATTTGTTAATAATAATTTATCGAAAGTTTTTACTATGTAGACAATGGAAAATACGGCTTCTTTCTTAACAAAATAACAAATTAATCATACAAAGGTTCATCATCACCAACATGATGATCACTGTTACTTGCACGGTGTTTTCTACTAATTTTGTGTTCAAAATCAGAGGGAAACGTTTTAACGAAATGATGTCTTCTTCTTTTCTTCTTATTCTTCTTATTCATGTACCATATCCTCATTGGATGTCGGCTGTCATCAAGGCGATCTGGTTCTTGTTCTCAGCAACTCGGAAAAGAGTGGGAGTACTGAGCCATACTATTCTCGTAGATTCCGTAGCCAAGATATTCTCCTTCATCCTCTACTTCTCATTGTACGATAAGCTGAAGGACTCTATATCCTTTCGAATGATGTGGCCAAAGAACTCAAGTTTCGTATTTCTGATGAGCATGACCTCTAACTCTTTGTGCAGGCATTGGGGAATTTCAGTGTTACGTATTCTGTCAACCCATGATATTCTGAGCAGTCGTCCGTAGCACCACATCTCAAAAGATTGAAGTTCTTGGCGGTGTTCTCTGTTAGGGTTCAAGCCTGGCCACCAAAAAAGTGAGACAGAAAATACATAACACCGAAGTGAACGGAGACGGAGATTGATCTTAAAGCCCCTGTTACATAGAAGTTTGCTCCTTCTCTTCACTACTTCAGTCCGGAAACTAATTTTAACAGCATTGTTTCTGCTGCCTAGATATTTAAAGTGTTGGATTTGCTCCAGTGATGTTCCAGCCACAGTTAACATGTTGAATTACATGTTTGCTTATGAGCAATACTTTGGTCTTTTTCATGTTTAAACGCAGACCTGCTGGAGCACTGTATTCAACCACACAGTTTAATAATGTCCACAGATCTTCAGCACTTGTTGCAAGCAGGACAGTGTCATCTGCAAATCGCAGATTATATATTGGGAAGCAATTAACAACGATATCCTCCTGTTTTCCTGCTAGTGCTTCAGAAAATACCCTTTCAGAGTAAATAATATAGAGGAATGCAGAGAGACCACAAACTTGCCTCACTCCTTGCTATATTTCTGTACCGGGAGGTACATCTCAACCCCATACATTTAAATGAAGCGCCTCGAAGAACGCTATCTATCACATCAAATTTGAAATATCCAGTACAAGAAGTTGGAACATTGATCGAAAGATGTCACTACTAAAGAATGGAGTAATATGTAATTTTCAAGTTTCCTGAACTGACTGGATTTCTTTGTTTTGTTTTGGTGTATCACAGGAAGTTCGCACTTTTCTCCATAGATGTCTCTATTAAAGAACTGATTTCATGCACTCTGGTGCAAAGTGGAATAACTAGAGATTTAAAGAAGTTTGGTGTTTATCGGTTTTCTCAACTGAATTGACTTTTCTTATTTTTGGTACTTAAAGGTTTTGCAACACTTCTTATTCATGCCGCCAACATCGGATACTAACCAGTAATAAATTTCATGTAGGCCTATTTATCTTTTAGCCAATCATAGGCTTCTTGTAACTTCTTTTTTGAAATAAAAATGAGAGGGTGTGTCCGGATTTAGTCCAGAGCCTTTCGAAGCTTTCTCTCGGGTATAAAAGCTGGTGCCTTTTCGAATTAACTTGTCTTATTGATCGCCGAATTACTGAGTGTGTGTGTTAAGAGAGGAGACGGGGGGTCCTTAATTTTCGGCAGGCAGAACATCACCCCAGGTAATGGCCGCAAGTTTTCTATCTCTGTAGTTATCTCCACAAGATGAACTCGAGGGGAAGGTTCCAATCTTTAACTATGTAACCGTCGATTCCTAAAATGTACGAAAACTTTCTTTTTTCTCATGCAAAATTTCATGTGAGTCCTATAAACTTAAACTGCAAATCGGGGATAGAGAGTGCGTTACCCTCTCGAATTCGCCTTCAATTAATCTTGAGGTGACTACGATTTTGTGACTGTTTTTCTCCTGTAAATCTTAAATTAACTTGTCCCTCTAGTCACCTCAGTAGTGTGGGATTACCCTCTGCATCGTCGCGCTGCAAGCCTAAGTAGGGTTTTTACCTTGGTTTTCTAGGAGCGCAAGTGTAGGCCTCCATACATTTTGAGTTAGGGCCAATAACATAACCTGCTCTTTTTAACGAAGGCCCAGTAGAATGGGTACTACTGTAGATGCCCCCTGTGTAAACTAAAAATCATATGGTATTGTAAATTGCAGGTTGAGCCTAGAGAGGCCGAGAGATGAAATTGTATTGAACAGAGACGCTCTTTTCTTTCTTGTAATAGTTAATGGTTGCCTTGAGGAGGCCGTAAGAGTTCGCGAGCGTTGTCTCCTCGGTAGAGTTTGTAGAGCATGTAAGCTCTTTTGTGGTTTGGTAATTGATATTTGTGAACTATTGAGTGGTGCCTTCGGAAGGCCGTAAATTGTAACCGTTGGAGCAAAGTGCTCTTGGAAATTGTGTTTTGGGAGATATCTCTCCTTATCTATCTAACTAAACGCAACGCATGTTGGGACCTCGTAAATTAGGAGCTTAAACTTCAAAATTGGAAAATACCAATTCTTGGTTTCTCTATTTTTGTAGCAACGACCTATGTACCTGAAAGCGTGTTATTTGTTGAAATTTAAGATCTGAAAAGAAATATAACTTTTATTTTAAAATTTTAAATTCCTCTTTGACTATCGCAGATAAACCCATTCCAGCCCGCACCTTCTTTCACCTCTGCGTTCCACAGATAACCCAGAACAATTTCTATAGCACAGGTGTTTGTGCAGGCGAACTTAACTGATGCGGTCTGATTCCAATACACCTCAACAAATTTTCCCCAGGAACATCATCAGTATGGCTCAACAAACAAAGACCTCGGCCCCCAATAACCGGCAGGCCTCCAGTGGCCAGGAGGTGCTAAGAATCTCCGGATATCTTCGTAATGAAGATATGCAACAGGATGCCGGCTTGGAGAAATAAAAGGTAATACATCTATCCTTTTCCTTATGTTGTGTTACTGGTCTTCTTTTTGTATACAGATTGTCCGTTTTATATTCTGCATCTTCCGTACGTTGAATATCAGTTTCTTCGCTGCTTAAATCCATCTTCCACAATAGCTTGGACTTGCTTCACTCCTGCACTGATAAAATAAGGGAACTTGTATCAGCGGTAGGAGAGTGCTGCACCCTGTGAGGAAAAGGGAGAACTATGGACTTACTTAACTTTGCCTCAGAAAAAACACTCCTTATTGTGTACAGAGGTGCAGTTATCACAAGTTTGCCTATTTTTGACTTACGCCACTTCCGCTTTGCACGCCTTATTTTAAGACACAGAAACCGTTCCGATTATCCTAAGATTTGTAGAATCAACGTTAGAACTGTAAATGAAATATATTTTGGCAAATATTAAACGACGGATAAGAGTTGACTTAACACAAATTATTTGTTTTTATCCTTATTCTTATAAAATGATTGAAAATGTGATTATAAAACGTGTCTAAATAGTGTAAATATACACAGTATATCTGCCAAGGAGCAAATACGCAAGTTAGAAGCAGAGTAGGATTGGTGAAGTCCATAACAGTCCAAGTTGGTCTTTATCAAGGATCAGCACTGAGCCCCTATAGCTTTGATCTGATAATGGATGTTATCTCTGAAGATCTAACGGAACCGGCTTCTTAGTGTATGCTATTTGCAGATGCGGCCGAAATAGAGAACAGATTGAACATAAACTAGAATGCTGCAGAAATGCTTTAGAGGAAAATAAGCCGGAATAAGACTGAATACATGTGCCTGGGAGGAGCTGGGAATGAAGCCGTTCAGATGGATGGATGGAAAACAGCTCCGGGCAAGGAACAGTTTCAAATACTTGGGCTTCCCTATATCTGTTGATGCTAAACTAGATCTAGAAATTACCCGCTGGATTCAGGCTGTCTGGTCTGACTGGAAAAGGTTATCTGATGTCCTCTGTGGCAGTAGATGAAATATTCGAACAAAGGGGAAGCCTATAAACGTGCGGTGAGACCTGCAATGCTATACGGTGCAGAAACTTGGTCAAGAGTGCAGTCACAATGTAAGTGACTGGAAGTATCTGAAATGAAGGTACTGAGATGGTTGTGAGGAAGGACCACATCAAGAACACCTTCATATGAGGCAACGTTAAAGTGACTGAATTATCTAGAAGAGTCTAAGAAAGACGACTGCTCTGGTATGGCAACATTAAACGCAGGGGTGAAAATTATGTGGGAAGGAGAATGGTTCACATGGAGGTGGAAGGTAGGAGGGAGAGAAGTAGATCCAGAAGAAGATGGATGGATTGTGTGCGGGAGGATCTCAGGGAAAAGGAGTTAAGAGGAGATGCTGTTTAAGACCGAGGGAAGTGGAAACGACTTGACAGAAACGTCACCCCGCATGAACGGGAAAAGGCGAAGATGAATAAGAAAAAGGAGAAGAAGAAGAAATGCTAATGAGTGAGCTGGCAATTGTTGTGCGTCTTGTATTTTCTGCTGCAACTCACCGCCGCCAGACTGTATTGTTCTTGTTATTATAACCCATCAATGACAGGTACCCTGCAGCTAGTTTTAAATAATTTCCTGCGTTCAAACCCCACTAGCAGCATACCTGAAGGCTGTTTTCCGTGGTTTCCCATTTTCACACCAGGCAAATGATGGGTATGTACCTTAATTATGACCACGGTCGCTTCCTCCCTACTCCTAGTCCTCCCTTATCCCATCGCCTCAATAACCCCCATCTGCTCCGGTACGACGTAAAGCGAGTTGAAAATAATAATAATAGTAATGGAAACGTAAACATAGGTAGTTGAATGATGCCTGTGATATGGGGTTAGAATTCCGTAGGAAAGCATAGCAAGCCTGAAATTGGCAGAAAACCACAAAGAAGTGGCATGCCTTCATTAAAATCCAGAAGGAGATATAAAGATTATAAGGTTCCAAAAACCTCACTATGGTCTGATCAGACTGGCAGAAGTCGAGCAAGAGTTCAAGAAAAACTATACCAGGAAATTTTACGGAATATTTAAAGAACTGACGAGTTATAGGGCACCACTCTCTGTTTTTAACGGCCGGATGGGAATTTAGAAACAAATAATGAAGAAAAGTGTAAACTTTTGGCAGATAATTTGAAAGACCTTCTAGATTTCGACACTCCTACTGACCAACTTACGTTTGAAATAGCAGAAACAAATCCAGATTCATAGCCTCCAACAATAGAAGAAGTTGAATGAATAATACAAGAGTTGAAAAACAACAAAGCTCCAGAAGAAGATGGTATAATTACCAAAATGTGGAGAATAGGTAGCAGAAATTTCGTCCAGAAAATCCTTAAAATTCCTACAGATATCTGGACCAGTGAAACAATTTCTGACGACAGGAAGTGTGCAATAATACACTCATTACATAGAAAAGGGAATAGAACTGACATGAATAACTACAGAGGCAATTCCCTAATAGCAGTCACCTACAGAATTATCTAAAAAACTCATACACAAGAGACTTGAAACAGAAACATATAATTTGAGTGGAAAATATCAGGGAGGGTTCAGAAAAAGAATGTCTTGCGCAGTATAGATTCGTAACCTCAAGACAATCCTACAAATTCTTAAAATCAGGCAAACGGTGATTACTTTTGTGGAATTCAAAACATCATATGACTCGATAGACAGACCGACAATTTTCCGTGTACTGGATGAATTCAAAATAGTCAGGAATACAACATAATTAATTATGCAAACATCACTTCAAAGGTTACATTCTTACTGGAATTGTCTGAACCATTTGATGTTAAACAGGAGTCCGAAAATCATGTGGGTTGACCCGTTTATTGTTTAATCTTGTTTTTGAAAAAGTGATTAAGACTAGGGAAAAGTAGTTAAAGGAATAAACCTTCGTAGATTGCGTGAAGGCAAAATTAATTTACAGCGTTTGGCCTTCGCTGATGACTTAGCAATGCTGTCCAATAACAGAAAGGATGCGACTGCATTCATTGATCAACTCCATGAGATTGCATCCAGAACAGGACTCCAGATCTCAAACCAGAAATCCCACTGCATGGAAGGATCTCTTCGGTACCTAGATGGACAACCAATGATAACCCAAAATGGCAAAATATCCGAAGTGTCTGGGAAAATTCATCCAACGTTCAGAAGCAAACAAGGAAAGGGTCTCCAAACTCCAGACAACATACAGACTCACTCAGAACAGATATATTAAAAATCCGTATCCCGAAATGCAAAATTAAGGCATTTCAAAACTGTAATCAAGCCTGAAACACTGACCACTGGGGGCAGATCATTAATTAAGGTTGTATAAAAGCAAGAAAGAGGATTCTTAAAGAACATTATTGAACCAATCTGTACAGGAGGGGGAGGGAATTTGGATGATAAGAAAATCTCGTGACCTGTGCCAAAACTCAGAGAAAATCTCAGACACATTTAGGAAAAGACGTTGGAATTTTTTCGGACATATTCTCAGAATGAGTAGTCATAGATTGACCAGAAGAATTCTGAACCTTGCCCTCTCAATGAAAGTAAGAAACAACTGGCTGCTCGAACTTGGAAAAAATCTTCAGGAAATGGGCATCACGGATGGTATTGTGTTAGACAGATCTAAGTTCAGAACATTAATCGACAATCACCGCTTTACACATCGTCCAAGCACTACCACCCAAAAACTCGGTCAGAAGATCGCAAGAAAAACCACAGCGAGATGTTGAAGAGATTTTGGGAGAAGAAAAAGGCAACGACAGCAACTAAATAAGTTCAATCACGCTCCTGAGTTGGACATCACTCAGAAATAATAATAATAATAATAATAATAATAATACCAAAGAGAGATAAGATCTCGTAATATTTCCTCGTGGGATGTCTTAGAGCGTCAAGGGTTGGTTCGTGTGAGGTTGTAGGGAGTACGGTACAGCCATAGCTCTGGAGCAGGAAGCCAGATTCTGTCTCAAGGAAGTCGTAAAGCTGCTCACACTGTAACGTACATTATAAATACTGCTGGCCCTCCAGCCGCTCCCTGTGCCGCGTTATTTACCTCGTGGAACTCACTAATGCCACTATTTGTCCCTCGGGCAAAATAACTCAACTTTATTCAGCCAGAGTCAGATTTTCACTTTTTGACATGTAGTGGATAACAGAATGAAACAAATAAAATGTTTTTAATGAACATAACTCTGTTGTCGTAGTTACTTCATTATCAGAGTAACGTTTATAACGGTATCCCCACCAGTACAGCTCATTGTCTCAAAGCGGTCTTCTTTTCAAAGGATTCGATTCTAGGTCACGCCGGTTTTTTTAACCTCGTCTGCTAAATTCTTCTAGCATGCAGCCTGGTGGTTATGTTCGTCTTACCCGTATTCATTCACGTACAACATATTAAAGTACTTACCATTACAGAAACACGTAATAGTGCGTACATGAGGAAACATACTGGATAACGTGGGTTCGAACCTCACTGGCAGCTAAGGCTATACCTTGATGAAGAGCACGATCGTTTCCTTTGCAAGCCCGGGCCTTTCCTCTCGCATTGCCTCTGTGGATCAGCGGTAGAGTGTCGGCCTCCGGATCCCAAGATAGCGAGTTCAAACCCGGCAGAGGTAGTCGGATTTTTGAAGGGCGGAAAAAAGTCCATTCGAAGCTCCATGTCGTACGATGTCCTCATGTAAAAGATCTCTGGTGACACATTTGGTGTTTACCCGACAAAATTCATTAAATCTCAGCCATAGACGCCCAAGAGAGTTTCGGTTTACTCGGTCTGCCATCTAGTGGGGGCCTAGAGTAAAACGGAACGTCGAAATTGACGAGCAGACTGCCAGATGGCGTCAAATTGAAATGTCTGCACACGGTAGCTGAGGCCATACGATTATTATTATTATTTACCACCTTAAAGCTTATCTATTTCACTGCGACGTAAAACTAAGAAGAAGGGAATGCATTTTGACCTTAAACTGGGCTTAATCCTCACTAACAGCCAAATTGACAGTTTTAGCGCTTCAGGCAAGCAACTCAATGTTGAAAATATCCAAAGGACATGAGGTACGAATTTTAGGTAAACAAAACATTATAAAGTATGATGGTATACTCTGTATTTATTCTTAAAGAAATGCTAGCCTTTTCTTAATCATCGTTATCCGCGCGATTATATTAGCAGTTTGCCTTTTTCTACCACTAAGAGCGCTAACGTGAGTCAGCGCATTGTTTCACTTAAAAGAAAATGAGTAAGGAGACAAGCGATTTTAGGCTGTTTTTCTGGAACTGAATTTAGGCTCGAAGTGATTTTCGATTTTTTTAGTTTGGTAGAGCTATTCAAGACTCACAATTTGAAATTATTCCTGACCCTTTAGCCCTTAAAGTTTCGGCACAATTGAGTAAATTATTAATTTTACCTTTTTCTTAGTATGCGGACCCTTACTTTATCTGCTAAGAGCTGTTTTCAACATTAGAATAAAAACGTCCGAGAACCAGAACAAGGACAAAAAGAATTTCTGGACTTCCACACCTGTTTAGAGGTGACATTTGTAGTTTTGTATGTTGCTTTGTGGCGTGTAAAATCATTATGGATCACACGGAGAGCATCATATGTTTACGAGGACTTTATCTTGGAATCACGCCTACCATAATTAACTCTGAAGGGGTTTCATGCTTGAATTATATGCATTGATTTGACCCAGTTATAATTGTAAATTTGTAAATAAGTTGTAAAATTTAATTTGATTGGGTGGGACATATTCATATAATACAGGTTTGAGCAATCACTTTTCAATTTAGATATTTTTAAAAACAAAATTTTTACTTTATGATCAAGATATTATCTAATCCAGCACAAAACACTCAGAATGTTCTCAAAGTACAGTATTTCAATTTGCTATTGGTTTTGAACTTACATTTTGTTATGACTTTCTGAATGTAGAATTTTATCAAAAATAACATAATTAAATTCATTTCCATCACGAAGCGTTTTCTTCTGATTTTGAAATTAGAGTCTGCCCTGCTGTCGCAAATATAAAATCCGTCTGTGTTCAGCTTAATGCACCTTAAGTGGAAGGTTATGGGATTTAAAGACGACACTTGAGTCGGATCTGCTAGTGAATTCGGGCCAGTTTTACGGCCGAAGTACTTTCCGAAAAACAAAAGTACATGAGGAGGTCAATTGTGTGTTTCTGCGCTAATGAGTAGTGTGGTCTTTTGTAAGTAAAATAAAAGAAACCTCAGCGTTGTCATAAATACACAGTTTTTGTATATTTTAAAAAATTTTACGAACCGTGTAAATGAAACAATTAATGAATAAATGATTAAAACTGTGAAGGTTTTCAATGTTCTTTCATAAAAGATCCACAAGGCACTACTGCCCTGACGTGTCTTTGCCTACCACGCTACCGCTGCTCAACCTCAAGACCTGCAGATGACGAGGTGACAAGTGGTCAATCTGAAGAAGCACCTCCGTCGTTATTTCTTGATTTTCCGGACAAGGTGTTGTCCATTTCACCGTCAATAAGCTCCTCAAATGTAGTCACGTTTGCTGAGTGGACCTCGAACCAACCCTTAGATGCAGGTAAAAATCCCTGACCTGGCCGGTAATCGAATTCGGAGCCTCCGGGTGAGATGCAGGACGCTACTCCTAGACCTCGGACAGCCAATATTCACTCATACGTTCATTTAAAATGGAACTTAGCTTTTCCTCTATTGTTATTAACTTTCAAACTAGTAATTAATATTCTAGTAATTGGTCTTCTCGTATCACTAATTGAATGGCACAGTGTGAACCCCATCCATTCACTTGTGACACAAAGAAATTTTTAATCCCTTTCCTGTACAAGAGTAGTAAGTCGACGAGCGAAAGCTAATTAAATGAAACGCCAGAAAACTTTGTGTAAGAGAACTTACACACTTTTAAATGCAGTATGTACAGTCACTGTAAAGAGTAATGAGCGGATGGCACTGTATACGTTGCTTGCAGGTACACACTTCTCAGAAACAATTGCAACTACTCTGCAAGGTGCACGGGATCTCTCGTACAAACTAAGACCGTCGAAGCGGCGTTTCTACTCTCCGATCCGTAAGCTGAAGTGTGGGATGCGCGCGCATAGTTCTTGACTTTGCAGGCAGCCTGCACGTGTTCGACCTGGCAAGCATCAGTCGCCAGTCTGAATCTCAGCCGTTAACATGGTGAGACTGTTATAATTGCAACACCGTATTTTCATATGTAAAATTTCTGGTTTAATCTTAATGGCCGTGTGAAAAGTCGTAAGTGTATCTATTGGTGTGCAGAAAATCCTAATAGAGTTTATGAAGTCCATCATTAGCATATGAAGACTGGTGTTCGGTGTGCTGTTAGTGCAAGACGAATAATAGTGCCTATTGTTCCTGAGACGACAGTAAATGTAGAGAGGTAACAAGATGACATTTTGATGCCGTTCTCCTATCAGCCAACGGAAGAAGAATCGAGTGGGTGGTTTCAACGACATTCAGCTCCTGCTCATATAGCAGAAAATTCCCTTCTTACAATCTCGGAAGTGTTTGCAGACAGAGTGATTAGTGCTGGTTTATTTCCCCCTCGTTCTCCAGATCTAACAGTGTGTGAGATTTACTTGTATCGAACAAACCCTCACACAATGGCGGAACTGAAAGGAAACATTATGAATGAAATCAGAAACATGACAGTAGCAGAACTCACTCGCGTCAGCTAGAATCTGGTGACCACATGTATAACCCAGGAAGGACGACACTTCCACCATCTTTTATAACGTAAGATTTCATATAAGATTTTATTCACGCTTAAATTAGGACGACCGCGGGCGGCGTAAGTTCGGCTGAGGCAGCTGCCGTAGCGCAGAATGCAAACACTGTGCGTTCGGTCTGAGTTTATATGCGAGAAGCTGTAATGTTTATGTAGGCATTCACAGGGGTTTGTAGAGCCTCCGTGGCTCAGAAGGCAGCGCCTAGGCCTCTCACCGCTGGATACCGTGGTTCAAATCCCGGTCGTTCCATGTGAGATTTGTGCTGGACAAAGCGGCGGCGGGACAGGTTTTTCTCCGGGTACTCCGGTTTTCCCTATCATCTTTCATTCCAGCAACACTCTCCATTCTCATTTCATAACATCTATCAGTCATTAATAATTCACTTTGGGAGTGGCGACCACATCGTACCTATATATGATTCATTCATTCCATCCCTGACCCGGTCAATGACTGAAAAACAGGTTGTATGTTTTTCATTCACAGGGTTTGTATCTGCATGTAATGTGAATTATGTTTTAATAATAATAAAAAAATTAAAGAAAATTAAATTCGACGATCATACGATAACAGGCGCTCATTCTTCTTCTTTTTGGCGACTCCACACAACTTTTTAGCCACCAGGCTGAGAAGCTCAGATGACAGAGCGCTGCGGGGTTCGAGCCCGACTTAGTACAGTGGTATTTGAAGGTGCTTTAAAATGCCAGCCTGTTAGATTTACTCTGCCATGACCTGTCAAGGGTAAAGCATTGAGGCGAAGAAATAGGACTTCTGCGGGACGAAGTTCTGCCAACGCATCGTCTCTGAAAAACCATAAAAGAAGATAGTAAGATGTCAGAGCAACAAAATTATTAAGTTTTTTCTATTTTGCTTAACATCGCACCGACACAAATATGTCTTATGGCGACGATGGGACAGGAAAAGTCTAGGAAGTGGAAGGAAGTGTGAAAATTGAAAACCACGGAAAACCATCTTCAGGGCTGCCGACGGTGGCGCTCGAACCTACTATCTCCCATTTACTGGATACTGGCCGCACTTAAGTGACTGCAGCTATCGAGCTCGGTCTTAAGCCTTCTGAGCCTTTTAACGTTCTTTAAGTGAATTGGTTACGTGGAATATTCAGGACAAGTCTGTCAAGAAGAAGGGTTTTCAGTTTCATAGACACGTTCTTGACACCAACAATGTACCTTTTTTATTGAATTTCTGAATAAATTGTATTCACGTCTTGTGAAGTTTTTAAGAACTGCAGTTAAAACTACAAAGAATTGTGAATGGTTGTTGTACGTTTTGGTAGTTCCTTTCTGCTTGCACATTCTCTTTACATTGTAATGTAAAATGTCATGAATTAATTCTACGCTCTGGAGATACAGCAAGTATAAGCAGTATTCGGTTTGAAACGTCATTGTTGATATATCTTTAATTCAAAACATAACTACACGCCCTTAATACAAACTTCGTGTACTTTTAGCATGTGATAAGAGAAGTAGCATACATATGGAATGAGTCTGTCGTCAACATATCGTTAAATCTACACTGGCGGAAAATGAAATACCAACACTAAGAAGGACTTGTGCTAGATAAACTAAATGTGGGAGGCAAGTTGGGACATTTGAACCATGACACCTATTCAGAGCTTCAGTTGGCACTAGAATAACATCGGGAACTGTAACAAATAGATTGCTTCAGGGAGATCTCCGAGCCAGACGCCCTGCAGCGTCCATGCCACAAACGCCGAGTCACTGCCTTCTGTGAGTTGAGTGGTGTCATGTTAGAGCGCATTAGAAAGCGAAGTGGAGATTTGATGTATATCCAGACGAGAGCCGTTTCTGTCTTGAGGCAACTAATGGCCGTGCGTGCATAAGGAGGAAGCCAGGTGAGCGCTTGTAACCAAGCTGTCTGCGGCGTCGACACATTGGACCTACACAAGGAGTTACAGTCTGGGGAGCGATTTCCTTTGGCGGCAGGAGCACTCTCGTTGTTATCCCAAGAACAGCGGATTTGTACGTCGGACTGGTGATTGAACCGATTGTGCTGCCGTCCATTTGCAGTATTCAAGCAGGCGTTTTCCAACAGGACAACGTTTGTCCTCACACCTCTGCTGTCACCCAGCGTGCTCAACAAAGTGTCGACCATTTTCCTTGGCCTGCTCGATCACCAGACCTTTCACCCATTCAACAGAAAAATCTAGCGTCATCCTACACCAGCATTAACTATTGCTGATTTTATTGATCATTTGAAACAGACGTGGAACTCCCTCAGACAAAATGACATATGGTACCTGTACAACACCAACCATGCACTTTTCCATGTTTGGATTGAATATCGAGGCGACTACAGCGATTATTAATATACCGCCATGCCACATGTCTTCTGGCGCATACTTGAACCAGTGATTTGGGAAATTTAATTAAATGAATATTACCTAGACAATTACTTAGACTAAATTGCATTCCTCTAAACTAATGTATTCTTGGTGGTGGAATTTCACTTTCCGTCAGTGTATATTCTGCGCCGCTTAGAGACGTGGGTGATTCTATTAGCGTGGCATGGCCTCTTCATAATCACCATAGGAATTAGTATCCACAAATTCCACCGCTGGGACGGTAGGTGGCTCAGTTGGGACTCTTAAACCTTTTGACGTTCTCTCTCAAGACTGTTGAAGTAATTTACTCGTTAACGTGTGCTGCAGAATCCATAGGTAATATTCTTGGCGTGGTAAAGAAGCTCTTATGTATTTGCATAAAACAAGGTATGTACGTTGAAGTTAAATAACACGTATTAATAACACAGACAGCAGTGCAAGTAAATTACTGTTACAAGTCAGCGTTACTTTCTAGCAAATTTCTATATCCACCCAAAGTCACAGAATATGACACAGTTGTTATACTCTACACTAAATTACGGCTTAGACGCAGTAGTTTGGGACAATAACGGTTAAGACATATCGAATGAAAACATTTTGTTTTAGGTCTTTTTGAATGTTCATAGTAATACCAATGAACATCGCAAAAGCCATTAACTCTGTTATATATTTTCCTTGCTTTTTCATAATTACGTCTCTAAGATCGTTTGTAAGAGCAGTTCAGATAGCACTTGTGTGAAACCATTATACGTCAAATTGCACTGTCTAGATCAGGGATGGCGAACCTATTCCACGTGTGTCACTAGGTGACACGCAAACACGATTTCGGTGGCACACCTCATGCACATATTAAACCTTTTATGTACCTTTTGTACTGTAGACTATACATATCTCGTGCATCGTATAGTCATAGTGTTCCAGGTTTAAGAAATAAATACAGAAAATCTAAATTCTCGTTCCGTTTGGACGGGTATTACAGCAACATTGCAACACAGATACACTGATAGGTCCGGAAGTCAAGTGAGATAAATGTCAGATGCGGCTGACGAGCCATTCCTTCACCCACATCAGTGAATTAGTGAAGTTTGACTTGTGTGTGGTTGCCAGCATCGCGTAATCATTCTCAGCGAGTAACGGTTTATTGTTTTGAATTTTGTAAGACAAATAGTTCCCAACAGATTATCCCAATTTTGAGAAATGATCGCACTTTATTTCAACACCTCATATTGCACAAATGAGTCCGTTTTTAATTTTTTTAGTTTTTACTTCAGTGATCAGATACTGAAAGTTTAGAAATGGAGTTGACTGAATTTTAAGAAAGCTGTACATGAGTGAAAGAAGTCCGGACAACTTGATGAAGTATTGGTAAAAATCTAGTGTGCTTTTGATGGTGAATACTCTCTCCAGAAGCCGGAGAACTTAATACCTGAACAGTGGAACAGCCTCCCACAAATGTTTTCGGCCATAAAGAAACTTGCTACAGCGCTACTTACTTTGTTTGGGACATTATACACCTACAAGCAGCTGTTTTCTGCAATGAACGTTGTGAAGTCAACAGTTAGAAACCGTCTTGCCTCAGATCTGAGTGCTTCTCGTGTGTTATTGAAGACAACAAGTTATGAACGGTAACGGTTCAAATCCCGTTACAAGATAATCTGTATTATTATTATTATTATTATTATTATTATTATTATTATTATTATTATTATTATTATTATTATTATTATTATTATTACTATTATTATTAATATTATGTCAGTATTATTATTTCATCTGTGAGATTACTATTATTTTATTATAATTATTATTCAATTCCATTACGCAAAGCTTGTCGTTTGCGTATTTGTAATTGAGTGTATGCATATATACGTATATGTAGATTCACATTAAATACCTGTAGAGTGAGAGTTTCTGTATATCAGATGTGGATGTGACGTTGTGTTTTTGCTATACTACTGGCGATTCTGCCAAGTCATTGCTATGTCATGGCTACGTCATCGTATTTAGTTAGCACTGAGCTCACTTTCTTTGAGAAACCCAGTAAGCCGGCGGCGGTTTCACAACTGTATGTAATATTTGCCGCGTTGTGGGAGTATGTCATTGTTATTTATGGAGATTACGTACCTGTGTCAACCAACGTCTATAAAAGGTGGGTGCATATTGTAGCGTCAGTCATTAGTTAAACGGACAGTGAAGAAGTCTACGAGATGAAGAGGCCTCAGTCGGTCAGTCAACAAGTGTGAACGAGAGATGGAGAAGACTCAGTGAGCCATTAATTATTGGTCATTGAGAGAGTGAGGCCAAACGTTAGTTGGTCACTTAGTTGAAGACACGGACGGAAGGCTTACCATGGAGTCAGAGAGGGCAACCCTGGACCTGCCAAGAGGTAATACCATATTGACTTACAAAGAAGTCAGATGATATGGAGAAGAAGCAGTCACAAGGATGTATCACCAAGTTAGGCGTGACACATCTACAGTAAACACCAGATCAAAGGAATACGTCGTAATTACACTCAAAGTGTTGAAGGTACAGTCAAGTGAATCAGTGAGGAAAATATTTCGTATAAATTGTTAAATGTCCGGTCAAGAAGAATTCAAATTCATGCCTAGTTTCTTTCAGTTGCAATGTCATAATTTCATATTCTCATCTGTTTTATCGCAAAAAGACTCACTATTTTTTATATATTATTTAAAGAATATATTTTGTTCTATCAAACGAATTCATAGTTTTATTTCAATGACAGTAAAATATCTTAACCTCAAAATTAATGGGGAAACCGAACGCCAATCTCCTTTTCCCAGAACTTATATGGTATGTTGTCAAAAGTAAGCTTATTACCCCACACCCTAGAGATAGTCAAGAGTCTCATTCTATTATTGCTGTACTGAGTGACAGCTGGCGCCCTTCAAATAACGTATGTGTAAGTAAGCTAACAAGTAAGTGTGAGTACAAGGTTCGACGAGTGTGTATTTTATCTAATGAATATTAATTTTCATAATTTTCATTTTAAATGCAGACATTTCAGATTTTTCAAGTTAAATGCGGATTTAATGTGTTTGTAAATTTAGTCAGCGAGTTAGGAAAGTTTCAGAACATAACAAAAATGACATATTCATGAGGTATAATTTTGGGCGTATGCCGTGTAATTAATTATAAAACACACTCAATGCGTTTCGAAAGGAACCTTGCCTTTCTTCATCAGGAGACCAGAGAGAAATGAAACAACGCATAACAGGTCGCAAGGAGAAAGCAACGAGGAACTAGAAAAGGTGCCCTAAGATGCAAACGGGACGCAGTTTTAGCCCCCAGATAGAGACAACGAATGGCAACTGTAAAGCTTTACTCTCTAATGGTTCTGATAATAGGTAGCCATGATTCACTGAGGTTGTAGCCTGTATCGCGGTTGAGGTTCCAAGAAGTGGATGTTATTGTGCCCGTATAAAGCAATATCGCCCAAGAATTATCAGGGAGGCGGTTGAAATACATAAACACCCAGACAATTTCAACCGCGATACAGGTTACAACCTCAGTGAATCATGGCTACCTATTATCAGAACCATTAGAGGGTAAAGCTTTACAGTTGCCATTCGTTGTCTCTATCTGGGGCTAAAATTGCGTCCCGTTTACGTCTTAGGGCACCATTTCAAGTTCCTTGTTGCTTTCTCCTAGCAACCTGTTATGCGTCGTTTCATTTCTCTCTGGTCTCCTGGTGAAGAAAAGCAAGGTTCCTTTCGAAACGCGTTGAGTGTGTTTTATAATTAATTACACGGCATAAGCCCAAAAATATACCTCATGAATAGTTACACGGGCCGTAAAAGCCTAAATGATAAAAATGACATAGCTACTATGTATTTTTGCGGTATTGGCAAAATACGACCATGAAACATGCATTCAAATGTATTATTTTACTATATATGTATACACACTGTAATAACATATTATGGAACATAATTTGGAATTAGGGATGGAATTCGGTGGGAGCGGTGGTGAGTGGGGGAAGGGGGAAATTATAGCCATTACAAACGAAAATTACCAGTGGCACAGTAGACAGTTGAGAATAATAATCCAGACCAAAGTTGGCACACTAGCTGGAAAAGGTTCGCCATCCCTGGTCTAGATTCTATTGGCCCACTTCCTTATAACTGAAAACTCAGATATTATCGATGGCTCATATTATCGCTTCTGATACAGAATAATTTTGTCAGTTATTAGAACACACTTTTACTTTTGAACTGTTGTCATTATTTCATTGTACGCAGTAAAAAATGAACAACGTTCATCGTTAGCCCATCCTACGTGCGCATTATTTCACTATTATCACCAGCATAGTAGAGTTCACACCTGTCATTGTGTCATTTAAGAGAATTGGTTTTAACTGAGTACAAACTATAATTACGTAAAAATGGATTCTAATTTTGAGGGATAATGTTTAACGAATAGTGACACTCTTTAAGTGTAATATCTTGGATACTAGATTTTTAACTTCTGTTCTTATTTATCACAATCACTTTATACCACATTTCTAATTAGAGCATTTATCCTCACTAATTATTATTTGCGTATGGATCCTGAAGAGGAGTTGACAGAGCTGATCAAGAGAGTGGAGGAAGCAAGCCTAGAAATTGGATTACGCCTAAATCGACAGAAAGCCAAAGTCATGATCGTTGATCGTAAGAAGAACAACAGTCCACATATCAAACAGATTAGGGGTTGTGAAGTTGTACATCAGTATGTATATCTAGGCTCCTTACTATCCAATTCTGGTGGTCCCAAAGATGAAATAAAGCGAATAATTGAAATAGCAAAGGTAGCAATAATCCGTCTGCGGAAGATCTGGAAAGATGACATCACCATCAATACAAAAAAGAAGCTCGTTGAATATCTAGTCTTCTCAGTCTTCTTGTATGTCGCAGAGACGTGGACCATCTTCAATCGTGATCGTGAACGGATAGAAAGCTTTGAAATGTGGTGGTGGAGGATAATGTTGAGGATTCCTTGGACAGCTCATCGCACGAACACATCAATCCTGAACCAACTTCAGATAAAAGTTCGTCTATCGTGTAAGGTCTCCCAGCGGATCGAACGCCACTTTGACATTTAATGCGCCGAAATGGTAGTCTTCAAATGTTGATTGTTGAGGGCAAAGTCCAGAGAACCAGACAACGAGGACGAGTACCAACACGATGGATTGACATGATGAACGGCCCCCTACAGAGTTCTCTCAGAGTAACCACAATGAAAACTGTAGATAGGGAAGAAGGGCGGAGTATGGTTCATCGGCTAGAGGGCTGAATATTATGATAGTCACGACGCCTCAGTCATGAGGCAAAACGAAGAAGAAGAAGAATGGACCCTGTTGGATCACGCAGTGCCTTTATGATTTGTCTTTCTATTCTCCTTCGAACCTCATTCTCTCGGTGCACTACCCACCTGTTCAGTGTTTTTACGAAACATATTTCTATCTAATGTTTCTGGTATATGTATCCGTGCTTTCTGCAGGTCCTTTTTCCCTTCTTGGATCGATGTTAGACTGTTCATACTCTCTGCTGTATGTCTTGATCCTGTCTGAAACCCTTGTTGTTATAAGTCATTGAACTTGTCGTTAAAATTTCAATCCTCGTTTCCTAATATCTCCTGCCAGGTTGAGCAGTTTCTCCGTTGCTTGACGGGATTTCAGTCTGTATCAGTCTTCAGTATTTTCCTCGTGATCTCTCGTTCTTCTCTCAGAGTGTTTTCAAGATCCCTCTCCTATTGAGTACCAGCGTTTGAACTTCATGTTTGATCACAGTATTGTAGTGCCTGTTTCTTGTGTCTGTGGTCAAGTATTTTTTGTTGTAAATGTCGCATGTTCTCCAGTACGCTCTCTTGAGTTTCTGTAGGCAAACTTTTTGTGCTTCCTCTTCTAACCTTGTTGGTTTTACAATTTCACCAAGGTATTGGAAGTGTGTAACACGTTTTATCTGTCCGTTTTAACTGATTAAGTTATAAGGAATACACAGTGTTTTAACTACAGCTTTTGCTGACTTGTATTTCAAGGGGATATGGAAACAAATAGGCTACTTTAATGTTGATTACGAGCCATTACGAGAACGTCAAATAATATGGAAGCGACTATTCGTCACACTAGAATTCTCAACATGATTTTTGTACAGAGAAGTGGAGAAAAATTTGAATATTTTCCTCTGTTTTATACTTCGCACATATGGCCAAAAACCAGGGCCAAACCTACATGTCCCGACCAAGTTTATATACGGAACTTCACCGGAATGTGATTAAAGTGTCAAAGAAGAAGAATATAAAGGGAAATCGGGCTGAGTAGCTCTGACGGTACAGCGCTGGCCGTCTGAGCACAACTTGGCAGCTTCGATCCTGGCTCAGTCGGGTGGTATTTGGAGTTGCTCAAATACGTCAGCCTCGTTTCTTTAGATTTACTGGCACATACAATAAATCCTGCAGGACAAAATTCTGGCATTCCGAAAACGTAAACGTAGTTAGTGGGACGGAATAAGAATAAGAATAAGAATAAGAATAAGAATAAGAATAAGAATAAGAATAAGAATAAGAATAAGAATAAGAATAAGAATAAGAATAAGAATAAGAATAAGAATAAGAATAAGAATAAGAATAAGAATAAGAATAAGAATAAGAATAAGAATAAGAATAAGAATAAGAATAAGAATAAGAATAAGAATAAGAATAAGAATAATATATCCTCTTCCACCGTCTGCTAGCGTTTTGTTTCAACACAACTTAGGCTGCCCACGTGTCAATTTCTACGTTCCATTCTACACTACTAGACGGAAAATAAACTGGAAATCTATTGGGCGATGCATGTCCGAGTATCAATTGGTTTTGTCAGGGAAATTTATTACATGTCTCCCAATATCTTTCACATGCCGACATCGTATAGCATTGTTGTATGTACTGAGGGTGGTGGTGGTGGTGGTGGTGGTGATTACTGCATTAAGAGGAAGTACAACCAGGCAACCATAACACAAATCACAGAGAAAATATGGAAGGAATCCGACACTTCGAAAAATGAAGGTATCGGCCAAAGAAAGACAAGAACAACGAAGGGCGTGAAAATTAAAGAATCACTCGGCCTCGAGTGCTCTAATACCGTCGGGGTCGGAAAAGAACAAAAGTTGATACAAGTAAGCGAAACCAAAGCCAGGACTCAGCTGAGTGCCCCGTGGTCGCCAGCCCACGCTCACAAGTTTAGAGCCCCTGGGGCCCTTTTTAGCCGCCTCTTACGCCAGGTAGGGAATACTGTGCATGATATTCTACAGCCCCCACTCAGAGGGGGTTATATATTGACGGCTGAACTTCGTTTTGACATTCAATATTCGGACTAACTTTGCCACATTTAAACCCATGATCCTTCGACCCACCACCGAGGCAGAGAGGCAGCTAGCTATATTAATAACTGGAAATTTGCAACATAAGTTTTTATTCTATTTTCCAGACTGTACGGCAATGTGCCCGTAATTACACTCTGTAACTTTCGGAAAGTTGGTTTAATAAAGGCCGTAACAGGAATAATTAACATTTTAACTGACCTAAACGGAATTGTGTTTCACCCAATACTTCTCCTCTTAATTAACGAATATTCACCTCAAAAATGTATTTCATTGAATAGCTGCAAGTTTTGGATAGTTTGTTTACCTCCTGCATATAACTACTGAAATATCTCTGGTAACATGTTAATTGTATTCTACCACTGGTCTGATGTGTGGTATAGCCGGTGGCTTACGAAGGTATTCCCTGTACACTCATGGACATGCAGTAGACTGTCAAGGTCATTGAGGGAAGAGTCCTCTTGCAATGTCATTTTTTTCAGTGGGATGTTGGAATTACATTTGCGATTAATAATTACAATAGGCCCCTATGAACTTTACAACATGACCACCAGTTAATTAAAGATAGAGCAAGCGAGGGAAGTTCTAAATGTGTAGTATGAAATTGTGCAAGGTGAGATCGCCGCCAATACCAACAACTCGATGAGTTTCAAAAAAATCACAATCTAGGACTGCGTAAAAGTAGACCTCTGCTTCTCATTATTGATTGATTAATTAAATAATCAATTAGTATGTGATTGATTGATTGATTGATTGATTGATTGATTGATTGATTGATTGATTGATTGATTGATTGATTGATTGATTGATTGATTGATTGATTGATTGATTGATTGATTGATTGATTGATTGATTGATTGATTGATTGATTGATTGTTGTTATGGCTTAAAAGTTGATTCCTGGACGCAATGTCGTGCAACAAGTACTAAACATGACCTCACGATAAACAAACACCAGATTCTATTTCACTCACTCAGTGTAAAACGAATGAATGGAGATGATGTCTACTACACAGCAACATGAATGATTGGCACCTACTAATATCGCTCCCCGTAATGCGAACACTTGAAATCAAGCAGCAGGACTTGGTTCTGTCTGATACCAGTCGATGAAGTTAATGTGCTACTTACTAAAAAATTACAACCTCACTTCAATTAATCAGGGAAACTAACGATTATCTTTTGTTATGCAGAAGTTGTGGTACAGTGTTTCATCCAACATCATAAATTGTGGTTAATAGTGCAGTGAAGCGTTTAATACTTATGCATTGGACCAGGGTGACAAATGCCAAGCCAGTTCAAATTACCAGACTTCATTTGTCTACCATCAGACAGTACGCCCCGGTTTCCAGTTTGAACTGTGTGCAAGATCCTTTTCGTACGTGATCTATGAATAACTTAACAATCCTAACAGTGTTCATGAGCTCTATATCTCTTCTCCAATATGTGAAAAATTTAATCTCTATATGTGTTCAACGCCTCTATTTTGCGTGTGTTTCCCTTTATTAAAAAGTATAGTGACTGGGTAACAGTAAAAGAGCCCATAAGCCTTACGAAAGAAGAAGAAAGGAGATTACCTTTTGTTAGTTATTGCTTTCAATACGTAAAACTTCAACCTTGGCAGTAGGACATGGTTCAGCCTTATGCCAATAGATGACGTTAATATTAAGTGCAATATAATGACAATCTCACCTCTTTGAATGAAAGAAATTTCATTGAGAAGAAAACATGCGAAATACAACTCATCCGAATCATTATTATCTCTGCTACGAAACACATACAATGAAGCACCACGGACAAAATGTGATAGATGTCAGTTAAAACAACATTTTCATTGAACTATCTAAACACAACCATCAAATACACAATCAACAACATTCTTCCAGCTGGGATCAAGTACACTGTCGAGATACTTAGAGCGTTAGAGTTGCTCCAGTGACGTGCCAGCTACTGTCAAGTTAACAGGTTGAATGACCTGTTCACTTATGACCATTACGTTGGTTTTTTAGTGTTTAAACGCAGACCTGCTGCAACACTGTGTTCGACCACACAGGTTAGTAATGTTCGCAGATATTCAGCACTTGTTGCGAACAGAGCAGTATCATCTGCATATCGCAGATTATGTATTGCGATCCCATTAACATCAACCCCCACGGGTAATAATCACAGGAATTTAAATCGCGAGATCTAGTGGAAAAATTAACCACACGATTTTCGAAAACTTCCCATATTATATCCTTTGATCGATGAGCAGTGTGTGCCATCGAATTATTTTGCATGAATTAACCATTACTCCTTTCTTCTTCCGCCAGCTATGGACTAATGGCCTCAGAATGAAGTCTGTATATCGGTCAGCATTTATTGTTTCACTAAAAAAAATAGGGCCTATAATTCTGCGAGCACTTCTTTCGCACCAAACTCTTATCTTTACATCGTGAAGTGGATTGGCAGGCAGCTGGTGGGAATTTTCTGCACTCCATTAGCAATTGTTTTGACTATTTATGTACCCACATAAGTGCAACCATGCCTCATCAGTGAAAAATAAACGTTTCGGGTCAACATACCCATAGTGAACGAACTGAAGCAAACCAGTAAGAGTACCGAACCCTAGCGAAACCATAAGGTCCTCTTAAATATTGGTCAACTTTGGGTTTGTACAGTTTCGCTATTAAGAGTTGTGTTGCTTTGTGGGCAGAAGGTAATGACACATTATCTTGTACGGCTAGATGCAACAGGAATTTTGTTGGAGTTCTTTCCAAGAGAGCTCCTATTTTATCAAGCTGTTAAAACAGTTCGTCTCCTGCTTATTTTCTTGTTAAGAATGGACCCGGTGGTACGGAATTTCTTCACTAAATTACGTACCGTATTCCTATCGGCAAGGAGTTCTTCTTCTTCACAGTACCATATCATGTTCCACTGACATTGGAAATCACTGTGGCGAATGCAGTACGATCTCTTGCTAGGTGGAAAAGTCTTTCAACACTGTGAATTTCAGTCCATTCTTTAATGTTCCCAAGCCATGATGTTCGCCTCCTCCCGACACCTCTTCGACCCTGTACTTTGCCTTGTACAATCCGCTGTAAGATGAGCTAACGGTCATTTCTAAAGATGTGGCCAACGTAAGAGATCTTCCGGTGTTTTATTGCTTGAACTAGTTCCCGACCTGCTCTTGCCCTTCTGAGTACTTCCTGGTTCGTTAGTCGTGCAACCCACGAAATCCCGAGCATCCTACGGTGGATCCACAATTCAAAGGCTTCCAAGCGTTTCACTGATATGTTCTTGAGAGTCCATGTTTCCATACCATATAGCAAGGCTGACCATATACAGGGTGTTAGGTGTATACGTGCAGATATTTATTGTAGCAATAGAGAACGATGTGACGAACCACTATATATCAAACTTTTAGTAATCCTCGGAAGTTATTTTCGAGAGCAAAGGGGTACGATGTTTTTAGAATAGGTAGTATGCCTTGTTCTTGTGAATGAATAGCTTTCCTTTAATAACAGGCAAGTCACGCGCCATCCCTGCCAAACTGGTTTCTGTTCTGTTTATGTTTAAGAGCAAATGCACTACTGTGACAGGTGAGCGCTCCCTATTTAATGCCACGAGATGTTACGTAATATACTTGCCAAACTGGTTTTATGTTTACGAGCAACTGACCTACTGTAACAGCTGAAGGCTACCAGTCTACAACATGTTACGTTACATTATCGCCAGACTGGTTTGTTGTTGTTAGTATTTAGTTTCCGTCTTAGGGGTTTCAGACAACACTAGTTATCGGTTTCGGACCCTGGAGATGTATTGAATTCTCAGCGTTAATACTGGTTCATTGGCTGTTACGTCCTTTAGGGGATAGGGATATCTGTGGTCGTCAGCCCTGTGGTCTAGTGAGTATGGAAATGACCTGAAAACCTGTGTCGGTGCGCGACCTGTACGAGCGTGTGATATAATTATTGGTTGGGATACGCACGCCGGGACGTGAAATGCGGTACGATCCCCGTTGTGCATTGCGTAAAAGTAGAAGAAGGAAGACAGTTCCTTGCGCCAACGAACAAATGCATGGCATAGGATATCCATATGAGTAGAATCAGAATTGAATTATCGAAGCACATCGAACGTTTTGTTTCAAACGAAAAATGGACATATTATACAACTAAGTAAATTAAACGTACCTACATTTCGTGCTTCCTGCCTGGTTGAGTGGCTAAAACGGTTGAGGTGCCAGCCTTTTGACTCCAACTTCGCATGTTCGAACCTGGCCCCGTGCAGTGGTATTTGAAGGTGCTCAAATACGTCAGCCTCGTGTCGGTATATTTTCTGGTACACCGAGCTCGATAGCTGCAGTCGCTTAAGTGCTACCAGTATCCAGTATTCGGGAGATAGTGGGTTCGTACCCCACTGTCGGTAGCCCTGAAGATGGTTTTCCGTGGTTTCCTATTTTCACACGAGGCAAATGCTGGGGCTGTACCTTAATTATGGCCATGGTTGCTTCCTTCCCACTCCTAACCCTTACCTGCCCCGTCATCGCTATAATACCTATCTGTGTCGGTGCGACGTAAAGCAACTTGTCATTCGAGCCAAGACACCACTGTGGTTCAGAATATCCTCTGGTGCTTAAACATACGTTCACGGAGGTCATCCGAAGTGGTTACCTCAGTTCGGTATACTTTGTTTCTCATGTCCCCCCAGGCATAACAATCCACTGGAATAAGGGCTGGCCAATTGATAATTCCACATCGTCCTGTCTACCGTTGAGGAAATGTCTGCACCATCGTGTAAAATCCACGGTGTTCGGCGTAGTCGAAGCGACACGTCCTCTGAAAGCTCCAGTAACGTACTGTATCTACTGTACAGGAGCAAGATAACATTAATAAAAAGATGTAACCGACCTCCAACTACACCCATCCTGATATTAATTAGAACCGGTGCTGGAAACTGCCATGTCCTATTGAATGGGGATATTCCACAGCTCATGAGTGGGATATAGTGGGTTCCAACCCCTCTGTCGGCAGCCCTAAAGGTGGTTTACCGTGGATTTCCATGTTCACACCAGGCAAATGCTGGGGCTGTAACGTCATGAATGCCACGATCGCTTCCTTTCCCGTCCCATCGTCACCATAAGGAAAGCTACACCGATCAAATTTATGCAAGTAAGGTGATTGGTACCGGTCTGAGTGTCTGAGACCGTTGAGGTCCTTATCTTCCGACCTCCAACTTGGCAGGTTCAATCTTGGCTCAGTCTGATGATATTTGATGGGGCACACATACGTCAGTCTCGTGTCGTAGAAATACTGGCACGTAAATGAACTGCGATATGAAATTTCGTCACCTCAGCGTCTCAGAAAACGGTATAAATAGTATGTGGGACGTAAAGCAAAATAACGCTAATAAAAAGACGATTGGTCAAAGAGGCAGACTTCCCACTGCATCCATCCAGATATTAATTGAGAGCCGGTGCTAGAGGTTGCCTTGGTATACTAAATGTTAAACACTCCTTCTATAAAAATTGCCTCATGTGTCACTAATACACTTGACAGAAATTCTGGATTGAGTGCTTGATCAATTAACCAGCGGCAGAAATCCACTCTTAAATCATCACCGAGCTTGATAATAGCAGTCGCCAAAGTTCGAACAGTATCCAATATTCGGGATGTACTGGCTTCGAATCCCTCTGTCGGCAGCTTTAAAGATGATTTTCCGTGGTTTTTCATGTTCACACCAGGCAAATGGGAAACCACGGAAAACCATCTTCTGGGCTGCCGACAGTGGGATTCGAACCCATTATCTCCGGGATGCAAGCTCTCAGCCATGCGTCTCTAACCGCACGGCCAACTCGCCCGGTAATAATAATAATAATAATAATAATAATAATAATAATAATAATAATAATAATAATAATAATAATAATAATAATATTTTTTGCTGCCGGGCAGAGTGGCTCAGACGGTTGAGGCGCTGGCCTTCTGACCCCAACTTGGCAGGCTCGATCTTGGCTCAGTCCGACGGTATTCGAAGATGCTCAAATAAGTCAGCCTCGTGTCGGTAGATTTACTGGCGCGTAAAAAGAACTCCTGCAAGACTAAATTACAGCACCTCAGCGCCTCCAGAAACAGTAAGAGTAGTTAGTGGGACGTAAAGCAAATAACATTACCGGTATTATTATTAACAAGTCATTAGGAGCTGAAAGGCAGGTAAGAAAATAGTAAAATATGTGTGGTGTAGGAGGAAACAAGATGAAATGTACTTCACCCGTGCCTACATCGCTCGCAGTAGTTTACTACAGGATAGTATGCGTAAGACCAGAACCAGGTCTCTTTGCGATGAGTCAGGTGTATCTTCGTATTGTGATTAGCACTAGAGGACAAAGTGTGACAAACAGGTTTTGTGTATAAACATCAAACATGCACATGAACAGACACACACACGCAATGTACCCAAACCAGTACAGTGTAGAATGAAGAACTGCCATGCTGTGTTCAAGGTCAATATCTAGCGTTTTAACAAGCACGTCTTCCGTGTGTTGTGTTCAGCTTGCGCCACGTACAAGGCAATCGCGAACTGAAACTCTAGATTTATAATTTTTGTTACCGGTACTTCAATTTTTCTGCTCGGATTTATGAGAATATCGAACTATCGAGACTCAAAGTACTACATCGATTGAGAACTGAACTCCCAACTCAATACGCTGCAGAAATGGTGTAACATCTGACATACCAATGTGAAACACGTAGCAATTGTTCAAGTGACCTCCCTGGACTACTCTGCAGGCTTCACTTCTCCGTACCCGGCGAGTTGGCCATACGGTTAGGAGCGCACAGCTGTGAGCTCGCATCCGGGAGATTGGGGCTTCGAACCCCAATGTCGGCAGCCCTGAAGATGGTTTTCCGTGGTTTCCCAAGTTCACACCAGGCATTGCGGGGGTTGAACCTTAATTAAGGCCACGACCACTTTCTTACCATTCCTAGGCCTTTCTTGTCCGATTGTCGCCATAAGACCTCTCTGTGTTGGTGCGACGTAAAGCAACTAACAAAAGAAAATCACCTCTCCGAATCCAGTCTTCCGTAATATCCATTGGAGATCTGGCGGGCCAATTGATGGGTCCATGTCGTCCTATTCGCCATAGACCAAAGGACTGATCCAAATGATCACGCAGTAAGCGGCTTATATTAGGTGGTGGACCATCGTGTAAAAAACACATGTTTCGGCGTAGTCGAAACGGAGCGTCCTCTGAAAGCTCTAATAACGTACCTATGAGGAACTCCAGGTAAGATACCCCTATGAACTGTGCAGGTAAGATGATGATAATAATGTCATTGGCTTTACGTCCCACTAACTACTTTTCACGGTTTTCGGAGACGCGGATTTGCAGGAATTTAGTACCATAGGAGTTCTTCACGTACCAGTAAATCTACTGACACAAGGCTGACGTATTTGAACACCTTGTCAAGACTGGACTCAGAAGGCCAGTGCCTCAACCGTCTGAGCCACTCAGCCCGGCAAGATGATTGGTGCAGCACTGTGTAAAGTGCTGGCCTTCTGAACCCAACTTGGGAGGCTTGGACTTGGCTCAGTCCGGTGGTATTTGAAGGTGCTCAAATACGTCAGTCTCGTGTCTGTAGATTTATTTGCATTAAAAAATACTGCGATAAAAAAATTCTGGCATTTCAGCGTCTCCGAAAACCGTGCAAATTAGTTAGTGGAACGTAAAGATATTATTATTATTATTATTATTAGTAGTAGTAGTAGTAGTAGTAGTAGTAGTAGTAGTAGTAGTAGTAGTAGTAGTAGTAGTAGTAGTAGTAGTAGTAGTAGTAGTAGTAGTAGTAGTAGTAGTAATATTATTTTTACGGAAGTTCTAATAAAAGGGTCCATTACAGTCATCATTTTACCTATCGGTACTTACTGTTCAGTAATAAGCCTTCCGTCCGCCTCTGTGGTGCAGTGGTTAGTGTGCTTAGCTGCCACCCCCGAAGCTCGGGTTCGATTTCCAGCTCTGACAAGAAATTTGAAAAGTGGTACGAGGGCTGGAACGGGGTCCACTTAGCCTCGGGAGGTCAAATGAGTAGAGGTGGTCCGATTCCCAACTCAGCCATCCTGAAAGTTGTTTCCCGTAGTTCCCCCTTCTCCAGGCAAATGCCGGGATGGTACCTAACTTAAGGCCACGGCCGCTTCCTTCCCTCTTCCTTGTCTATCCTTTCCAATCTTCCCATACCCCCGCAAGGCCCCTGTTCAGCATAGCAGGTGAGGCCGCCTGGGTGAGGTACTGGTCATTCTCCCCAGTTGTATCCCCGATCCAATGTCTCACGCTCCAGGACACTACCCTTGAGGCGGTAGAGGTGGGATCCCTTGCTGAGTCCCATGAAAAACCAACCCTGGAGGGTAAACAGATTAGGAAAAAGAAGAATAAGCCTTCTATTAGAAATGCCCGGCGGCAATTCCACAGTAGGTCTTTTTCCTTCGAGCAATGTTCACGATGGATGCAACTACGGTTTTTGAAATTTGTCTCATTAATAACAATTTCACTGAATACTTATAGCCTTTTCTTTCAGTGTCCATCGTCCTTTCAATGACCTAAAAAGTTTATGAATAAGCATAGACAACCCGCATTGTCTATTGTCAGAAATTCATCGTAGACTGTCGCAATAACAGCACAGAAATGTTGCGCCCATATTTCATTTGCTTATTAACCATTTCCTTTCATTTTGTCAGCTTGGATCACTGAGTAATGCCATTGACGTCTTAAAAATCGTACACAAATACACAACACTTGATTCGCACGTATGTGCTTGTACGGATCTTCGACGTCACTGTAAGGATTCTGTGTACTTTTCACACAGAGTACCCTACACCGGTTTTCGAGTACAGCAAGTGACCTGGCACGTGAGTCATCCTCTTCTACTTGCCAAGCCTTTAGGGGAAGTGCACAACAACATGTGTTGGCCTGCGATAAGAAACAGGTTCAACAAGCCCTATACTCGGCTACTGTACTTCCGCTACGCGTGGACAGAATGACATCACCGGCGTATCCTGCTACGGCCGTTCAAAACACATTAGGTCCTGAAATATTTGGCTCAGTTATGGGCAAACTAATAGGACAAGGTAAAAAGTTTATAGCATATATTATGAGATGTATTTTTCTTAGCCGACTAGCTTAATATCTGCACGTATACACCTAACACCCTGTATATATATATATATATATATATATAGGAGTTTGCCATATATACACTGCTGTTTGCATAAAGTGAAACACTCAGAAGCAAAGGTCTGAAACACGCCAAAATCAGAGGACGTGTAGAACAGTGGAACCATAATAAGTGATTTAAATTGCAGAGAGATGGCGTGCACGTAGGCCCAGCAGTGCCCTTCTGTGTGTGACCGCCCAGGGCAGTGTTACGCAATGCTCAGTCAGTGCGGAGCCGTCATACGAAGTGGAAATGTGTGCCTAAGTTCCACTATGCCTCGCCCACATCACAGGAGGGAATATCAGCATGTGAGTGTGTTCGAACGGGGTAGAATTATAGGGCTCCGGAAGATGGGTCTGTCGTTCCGTGGCATTGCTGCTCGTACAGGGTACGCTGCTCCAACAGTGGGGCATATGTGGGACCAGTGGAGAGAAGAGCGCCGTACACAGCGCCGACAGGGTACTGGACGACACAATGTGACCAGAGGGCGAGATGACCGCCATCTTGTCCGCTTGGCCGTAACTGACAGAACAGCTTCGTCCACGGTGTTGGCTCGACGTTGGAGCACTGCAACGGGTGTGGGGATGTCTACATCGACAGTTCAACGCCGTCTTCTGAGAGCCGGACTGGTGGCAAGCATGCCATTGCGCCGGCTTCCACTGACCAGCAAGCACCAACGCCGCAGACTTCAATGGGAACGTGAACACCGACACTGGCGTACTGAGTGGCAAAATGTAGTGTTTTCGGACGATCCCGCTTCAACTTGTCCTACAGTGACGGCCCCATACGCGTTAGACGCCGCCGTGGTGAACGCCATCGGGCAGACTGTATTGTTGAGCTGCATAGCGGACAAACGCCAAGTGTGATGGTTTGGGGCGCAATTGCCTGTAACATGCGATCTCGCCTCCTACGTCTTGAGGGCAATCTGAACAGCTACCACTACATCAGGGAGGTTTTACAGCCCGAGGCACTGCCCCTCGTGCAGGCCGTTCCAGACGCCATATTCTAGCAGGACAATGCCCGGCTGCATGTGACGAGGAATGTGCAAGCCTTCTTCGAAGATCAACGGATACCATTGCTTCCCTGGCCTTCCCGTTCGCCGGATATGTCATCCATTGAACATGTGTGGGACATGGTCAGTCGGCAACTTGTTCGTTCAGGTTGTCCTGCAGCCACTGTTGATGATGTATGGACGCGCCTACAAACCGCGTGGCAGAGTATTCCCCAGCAGCACATTCAGGCGCTCTTTGATTCCATGCCACGACGTCTAGCGGCTCTGATTGCAGCGCGTGGTAGCGCTACGCCGTACTGAATTTCCACGGTCACCGTGCATGTACATTTCTGTAATTGTTATCATTTGTGTCTTGTCATGTCCCTAATATGTGGAATAAATTACATTGTGATCACAGCTCTCGGTCTTGGTGTTTCACTTTCAACAAACAGCAGTGTATATTATAGGAGTATGCCATGAAATTTGCGAATGAAGCAGAAGCGGAAGCAAAGGAGAAAGTGAAAACGCATAGCAGATCACAATGAATACGCTCTGTTCTACTGTATACATCACTCATTAAACACACGATAATTTTTGTATTCATATAGAAACTACGCTGTTTCAAAGCTAACACATTGAACAACCTACCAATACCACAGATGTTCAACTATATTGCGGTAAAGACGCGGGACTTACGGCTTAATTTCTACTGCATTAGATCACATCAGCCAGACATAAAGCAATATTTCTGTGATACATATGTGATACCCGGCCGTTCTATTGCCTTTCCGCGTAGCTGCTCGGACACTAAAATAAAGACCCTGCAAATAATTTAAATGTGTTAAACTGTAAACAGGAATCGCATAACTTCTGAATGTACTGTCAACTTACTACAGCTCGTCTTTAACACTTCACTCCACAAGTCACGTGAGGACATCTCTTCAACCAAATAACAGCTAGTTTTCCTCACAATTCTACGTAAAATGTTAGACATTTAATCATCAAATAACACTTCTCATGTTCATTCCATATTTAGAATAAATGCTATTTCACGTGTGAAAACAAAGCCTTACATGGCTGGTTGTTCTCATTATGATTATTAGCTGTCACTCACTGGATCACTTCCGCTCCACGCTGCCGCAAATCAAGCGACCTCTGGCTTCTGGGCCATTCTGGTCCTGACAAAGTGGAATTATCACTTTTGACGCCACCGCAAGCCGCAATTATGCTGCGGCTACCCTGAAATTATTTTAAAGCCACATAGCTGTTCAACTGTGTGTTTGAATCTCTCTTCTGGAACAGCCCATTACATGTACGAAATTGTTGATATAGTTTAATAATTATTACTCCAGCCACTGTTAGATTGCTGTGTGAATTAGGTGCCACAGTGACAAAGTGTTGATCCAAGGGTTTCCTCTATAGGCCGTTGTTAGATACATGTTTGTAATGGAGGGAGGCTTAGGGAACCAGGAATATTCACCAATACTGTTACGAAATGGTCAATTTCCCCTAAATGTAACCCGTCATTATCTTCATTAATTTGTTTTTAGAATTTGCTTCACGTCGCACCGACACTGGTCTTATTGCGACCATAGGTTAGGGAAGGGTTTGGAGCAGGAAGGAAGTAGCCGTGGCCTTAATTAGCGTACAGTCCCAGCATTTACCTGATGTGAAAATGGGAAACCACCTTTAGGCCTGCCGACAGTGGAATTCGAACCCACTATCTCTCGAATGCAAGCTGGCAGCCTACGTGCCCCAAACCATGCGGCCATTCACTCGGAGCAAATAATTGCATAAGCCCATTTATGCCTAGGCGTCTCTCCTTGATATCCTTATTTGTTGACTTTTATTTGATTCGTTTCGACCCTTAGGACATCGAGTGATTTCATTCCTCCCAATATGTCTTCATTCTTTCACTCTTATTTTTCTCCGCCTGTGTGATTTGTATCTTGATCTTAGTATCGGTCAATTTGTGACTTTAGACGAGCTTTTTGTAAACAGATCTAACCTGCGCAGTCATTAGTGGATACGTATCCATTATGCCAATGGCCTTCCAGTCCTTTCTAACTTCCTTCATCCAGTTATTTCCCATTAAACATGTCGCTATCCATACCTTCTTTGTCAACCTATGTCATCTATCCTCATCACATGTCCTACGAAACTCAACATTGTTTTCCGTAACACACATGAAATTAGTTCTACTTTCTCGTAGAGTTCCTGCTTTGATCTATGCACCCAAATTTCACCCTGAGTTTTGTACCCCATATGTCACTCATCCTTACCGGCAATATCGGACAGGAAAGTGACTGAAACAGAGAAGAAGTTCAATAGTTTAAGACAATATAACTCCATAGTCGTATGTGAAATCGTAGCAAAACAACATTAATCCAATATTTACTTGATAAGAAGTACAGTATAACATGACAAGCTGCAATAAGTGTCAACATAGGCAGCCTCATGACACCACATGGAAGATGAAAAAAGAGCAGTCAGTGTAGCACAAGCATTTAAAGAAAAGGAAAGCCTGTATGTATGTTCAGTCCTAAACCCGAATACTGGCTGGATCCTCAACAGATCCACCAATGGGTGTCACAGATGGCCTGGGCATCACTCAAGAGGCGAACTAGGGAAATGAGGAGTGAGGTAGTTCGCTATATCTGTGTGGAAGGCAATAGAAGTCTTGATCACGGCCGACTTGATGCGTCGCTCCAGCTGGCTCCATAAGGAGCACAGCGAGGGATCCAGTATGCCGTGTCTTGATCTACGTAGTTTCAACACAAGACAATAGATATGGCTCTCTTGCTTATGACTACGAGACAAACACTTTGCAGAAAGAAACGCATTTTTCATTAAAGAGGACAAAATTCATGGATGTAAGAAGTCCATTTTATTTTTCGTGTAGAGAAGACGTAAGAGTCTGTAACTGGTATCAATTTCGCCTGTTGAAACATTCTCATTTTCTCAAGATCGCTGTGAATGACAAACAGAATAAGGACTTTATGTATACACATCATGCCACAAAGTTTCATAGCAGTCAGTCTATTCGAAGTTGAAGAAATCTCTTTAGTTTGCCCAGTTGTCATACTGTAGTCTGTACACACATACAAGGATCATATAACAGAAATAGATCCGTCACTCCTGTATAATACAGTTCAGTAAGGAAACAGGTCATCGAAGCTATAGTGGCCCCTTTTTCTCCGCCAACATAAGGAAATAAAAGGAAATAAATACCACGATAGTGCCTCGTAATAAATTTGATAATGACAGTTGTTACTTTGTTAAAATTTTAATTGTGATAGAGATAATGATTGCATTTCGGTAGGAAAGTTGTAACACAAGCTTCTCTCGTGTCTTTTACTTGAAAAGTAAATTGCAATTACCGTATTTGTATGTTGGCAATCCTGTTATTACGTTAGCTTGTATCGTTGTTTCGCCATTCGCATTTTAATGTAAATTTATATATATTAAATAATAAATGCAACATTGATTACTGAAAATGTTAATGCAATTCATATAAAACCCCAAAACGCAAATACGTACCTAAATCACGATCTAACATAACCTCATTCTTTCGCTCGTTTGTTTGTTGAACCCTTCCCACAACTTTAACGTATGGGAATGGAAAACAGCAGAAGGCAAGGAAGAAGTAAAGCACAGCATAATGCACACAGTTTATATTTTCAATTTATTTATTCCAAACAACAGGTAAGAAGCACAAACACACACATACATTTACTCGCAACAGCTAGGTAGTTCAATGTGAAGTAAGTTCATGATCATAATACTATTACTTCACGCTAAGAACGCGTATAATTCTAATTTCACTCCATACTCTCAAGAAACTGGATCAAAAATCTCGTTCAATGCGAAAGAATCTCAACAAATTTTCGTCTAACAAGCACTATTATTTGCCGTACGACCAAGTTCCCTTCGCGTGCAACGATAACGGTGTTATGTTATGAATAGAGATGGGCACTATCGACTGATAACTATCGAACTAGTCGATAGTTTAAACTATCGTAACAGTCAACTACTTTAAAAAACAAATCGACTGAATTCAGTCGCATTCCCGCCACTCATCTCTCCACGTTCCACTGTCCAGTCAGCACAAAACAAGTCGACTGAATTCAGTCGCATTCCCGCCACGCATCTCTCCACGTTCCACTGTCCAGTCAGCACAAAACAAGTCGACTGAATTCAGTCGCATTCCCGCCACGCATCTCTCCACGTTCCACTGTCCAGTCAGCACAAAACAAGTCGACTGAATTCAGTCGCATTCCCGCCACGCATCTCTCCACGTTCCACTGTCCAGTCAGCACAAAACAAGTCGACTGAATTCAGTCGCATTCCCGCCACGCATCTCTCCACGTTCCACTGTCCAGTCAGCACAAAACAAGTCGACTGAATTCAGTCGCATTCCCGCCACGCATCTCTCCACGTTTCACTGTCCAGTCAGCACAAAACAAGTCGACTGAATTCAGTCGCACTCAAGTCACAGCGACATGGAAGCGAATGGAACTATCGGTTTATGGTCACTTTGGATATGTAATATATAATTATGTTAACTTCATATGTATCTACGATATATGGCGATTTTCTCTTGTCGTTTATATGCTCTTTATTTCGTTGCATATTTGTTTATGTTAATTGCGTTAAGCCCTATTCATACATAAGGTATAACCATAGCGTATCGCTATGGTATAACTATAATAATAATAATAATAATAATAATAATAATAATAATAATAATAATAATAATAATAATAATAATAATAATAATAATAATAATAATCTAGAAAATACGGTAGTATTGTGTTTGGCTGTTCTCATCTACAGTATATCTTGATCGTGTACTACAGCAACGCGTTTTACATATGATTAAACATTGTTCGGGAATAGAGCCTCATTGGCGTCTTTCTACGTTTCACTGTCCATTTAGCACGAAGAAAGGCCATTCCTATGATGTTGGTTCGTATTAAGGGCATCTCTCTATCTATTAGCCCCGTGTACGAACGAGTGCGTAAATCGGATTTTAATGCGTGTCTATACAAGTGATTTCTAATTATTGGTAAACTGCGTTAAAATGAGGCGAATTCGTAAAAGTACGACTCTCCACTTTTGATACGGAGAGTTTCGACTGGAAACATTCGAATTTTTTCATGGACTGACTAGTTGCGTTATATGAATACTTTCATTCGACTGAAATCATTCGATTGTTCAGTCTTCTCGACAGGAAGTAATGCATACTTTTGTTCGACTGAAAACATTCGACTATTTAGTCGATAACATAGATGTTGATTCCCAATGACGGACCATTTATATTGGTATTATTTAGTCGATAGTCCGAAGGGACTATCGCCCGACTAGTCGATAGCGGTTTTCAGTCGATAGTGCCCATCTCTAGTTATGAATTTGCTGTACCGCGCAACTGCATGTGTAATGCCAAACACTGCCTTCTAAATTAACCCTCCAAAAGGGAATTTTAGTTTTCACTAGTTGGCGGAGATTGAGCGACCCGTCTCGGAACTGCTTGGGACGCTCCCTATGAAGTGTCACCCCTCTGGTCAGACTATTCGAAGTTGAAGAAATCTCTTTGGCTTGCACAGTTGTCACTCTGTAGTCTGTACACACACACACACACACACACACACACACACACACACACACACACACACACACACACACACACACACACACACACACACACACAAAACTTGTCATTTTGTGAAAATCACATGATCATCTATCAACAGCTGCTCAGACGACCACCAGCCTTAGGATATCGCAAATACTAATTCTATAGTATACCAATACCAGATAGCTCCATCCAGTGGCGATTGGTGGTTTAAAAGTTCAGTGGTGCACAGTTTTTACCAATGATATAATGTGATTACAGGCTAATTTTCAAATCTAGATACATCAACAATACCTTTTTATTATTAAAAATAAAACAAACGTTTTATATTTCTATTTTCAGGAATATTACTATAACGCATTAACATTTTTTCATTTAAAAACTCTTTTGCCATACTGAAATGAAACACTTTGAGGTAGCCTAATTCCGGTATTGAAAAAAATATCCTTTTGTAACGTATCTGGTTTCGAAATTAAACATCGCGTGGGCCTTCCCATTCGTTTCACCTCGGATTGTTCCTCAGCAGTCCGTTGCGGAAACGGCCCAGACATTAAAGACTGCACCGAATTCATGATCTGGCAAAATACCACTAACTGATAAAAACGCACAATAATAAAAACACACGTGCTGACACGAATGTTTACACAATGAAATCAATAATCTACTTAGCTTGTACGCACATAACAAAGCTCACGACTATATTGAAAGAAATGGCGGTTTTTATTATCAAATTTAGAGACATTAGTTATATATCCAGCCACGGCCGACTTGATGCGTCGCTCTAGCCAGGACGAATAGCTCCAACTAGCTCCTTACCGAGCGCAGCAAGGGATCCAACCGGCCGTGATCCAGCAGATGAACTTCCATCTGGTGTCGCTACATGACACTCCTATTCTATAACAGAATCTCACGTTGAGCAGCAACGGTCTCTAGCGACTTCGCTAGTATTTGGTTACATAGGAGCACGGCCGATTTGATGCGTCGCTCTAGGTAGCTCCTTAGCGGAGCGAGGGATCCAGTCGGCCGTGGTAGGAGGAGCCAGGTTGATAAACCTCCATTTAAGCAATGTATAAGAAGCCACGCCTATCTTTTCCTCTCCCCGCGCACCCCTCTAGCAGCCTAAAAGCACACTTCTAGCAGCCCCGCGCACCCCTCGAGCAGCCCAAGTTTCATCCTACCTCAGGTTGACTTCTCGCTGCAAACTTTTCGACTCCTGCAGTGAACATCTAAGAGTAGCGGCTTGTTAAGTACCCTGTAGTCAATATTTGCTCTTTCAAGCTCTTGAAAGGTTTGTCTTGCTGAATAAAAATACAGTAGTTGAGTAATCCAAATGATAAAAGTTTACCTAAAATAAACATAAAAATTTAATGGGGGTAGCGCAAACCTGCAACCTTATGGAGAAACCGCCCCTGGCTCCATCTCAACAGCGACGGTGGTGACATTTAGCGTGTATATGTGACAAACCCACGAAGTGCACATGTGTTTGTGCTACAGTTGAGAGGAATGCGTCTCCACTCATTGGAAATACTTTTGTTACAGTAACTGAACGTTCATAATAACAATTAATAATTAAGAATGAAAATTTAAAACATGAAATGCCTCCTTCATTGATCATCAAACGAGCATTATGCTAGCTGTGCCTTTCCCTATCTCGTAAAAATTTAAAGCAGAATTTGTTTTACGATCCACCCAACCTGACTCTGGGAGGAATATTTAACAACTACTCTCTCCTCTTCTTTCTCTTCTTTCCCAGTTACCAGGGACAGCACTTTGTATAGACTTTGCCTAGTTTTGCGTCCGGATGGCTTTCCTACCACCAAACCTATGCGGAGGGATATATTGACTATTGCGTGCTTCTCTGGCTGTTTGTGTTTGAAGATGCGTATGAATACGAATATAAAAACCCTAGCCCCCGATCTACAGGAGTTAAAAGACGCGACAAAATTCTCCGACTCAGCCGGGAATCGTACCGGGGCCCTCTGAACCGAAGACCAGTACGCTGACCATGCCGTGATGGTGATTGTTTTAAGAGGAAGAACAACGGGCCAACCATTCTCTATTAACACTGATGAGAAGGGAATGGAAAAGGTCCAACACTCCCTAGAATGGAAGTCTCATCAAAAGATAGAGAAGGGCCACGAAGCGCTAACTTCTCAGCAAAAGTGCCGGAGGGGGCAGATAACTTAACATTCATTATTTATTAAGATTTCGGGAAATAGACGCTGTAATTAAGGAACGGGAGATTTGTTCCATTGTTTTGACTTCTTCTTCTCATTCTTCTTGTCATTATTATTATTATTATTATTATTATTATTATTATTATTATTATTATTATTGTTATTATTATTATTATTATTATTATTATTATTATTATTATTATTATTATTATTATTATTATTATTTATTTATTTATTTATTTATTTATTTTCCTACGGTAAAAAGCAAAGCAGACTGGATTCGAAACTCATGGCCTTCAATTTCAAGACGACCGCGATATTCATTACGCTACAGGCCCACAAGTTTTCAATTGTGAAATTTAACGATGGGGGCCCTCAATTTTGAGTGTATTAGAGTTTTATATTTATTGATGATTTTACGTCCCAATATAATTTCAGTAGAATATTTGATTGATTTCTTAATACAAGTGGTATGCATGCTAACCACAACACAAATGCAAGGCCATGACGTTTTTCATATTTGCGGTCCTTATCAGTTCCCGTGTAATTATCTTGCTGGGTAGTTTGTTCAGCGCATAACACTTTTCTTGGGATATAACTGCAATGTAAGATTATTTAGTGACAAACACTGATACATTAGAAACAACACGCCAGTGCGCCAAGAATCATACACGTGGCAATATGTCATTGAAGAGTTGGTCACACTATGTAGGTAGCAGTCCTATCGACTTTCTCGCTGAAAACCGCAAGCTGTCCGGTACTGTCATGGGGGGGGGGGGGGGGGGGGCGTGTTCGACATTGAGTCGAAAATGCGATTTCTTTAAAACTGTGTTATTATTTAGTTAGATATGTTGACAATATATTCCCAAGGTTTCGAGATGGTACTCAGTCTACAAATGTGTCACAAATAATATTTTGTTTCGACGTGCATAAGGCCACGCCCCCTTTGTGGCAGTCGTCATGAGAGAAACTGACCTATTTGGTCCATTTGGACGGACAAAAGTTGATGCAAGTCTTCCTGCATGATCAACAAGGCTGTGACAACTTCCGCTGTAAGGCTGCGTGAACACAGACCACTTCCACTGTAGACAGAGATGCAAATATTTCTTGTGACTGGGTTATTAAAAGCACATTTCTAAAGTGAATTCAGTGAGTGCATTTGATTACTTTTGTGGGCTTGTTCGCTTTTATAATGCCTAGGTTCAGTCCACGAGCTTTTAGGAAAGTGAAGAAGTGCCGCATTTTACGAATTCCGAAGAAATATGCAAATGTCATGTGCCAGTCATATCTAACTCATGGCTCTGAAAATTCGCTTGGGAACAATGATAGTGCATCAAAGAAGAAATTCGGATCTCGTAGATCTTCAGAAGATAGCACGGGACGTAAGGCAACTTGTAGTTACAGATTTATACATTTAGGAATTCTGAGCAGTGTAATATCCTATTCTTGTGGATGTGCTGTTTGTAGAAAAACGTCACTGAAACTCATTGACAGTGCAGACAATATCGATGTAGTATGCAAGTTTTGTTAGAACTGTCTGACTGATACAACTCGTTTTACATCTAGTTCTCACAATAAGGTCTTTGACGCCAATTTGAGGTTATGCTATGCCATGAGATGCATTGGGGTGGGGAGGGAAGGCACAAATTTGTTTTGTGCTTTGTTGAACATGCCACCACCAACAAGCAGGTTAACTGCACTCAACAATCAGTGCTCTAGAAATAGAAAGTAAACAGAATATTGCAGATGCTGCTAGGGAAGTAGTTAGTTTGAACAGGGAACTTGTAGATAATGATTGTCCTGCTATTGTTGTAGTAGTTTCGTGTGATGGTACTTGGACGAAGCTTGGCCACACCTCCCTTCACTGTGTGACGTCTATAATAAGCATAGATACTGGAAAAATTCTTGATTTGCAGGTAATGAGTAAATGCTGTAGTGGATATGCCTTGGGGAAACCATCAAAAGACAAGGTGAAGGAAGAAAAAGTAGTTGTGTTTTTTGCGGAAAAACCATTCAGGTACGAGCGGTGGAATGGAACCAGCTGGGATGAAACTAATTCTTCATCGGAGCCAGACACTTCACACCGAAAGATACACAAAGCGTATAGGAGATGGAGATTCCTCCTCTTTCAAATCTGTCTTTGAAGGTGAACCTTTCAGTTCAGATGCTCCAATCAGGAAACTTGAAAATGTAGGGCACATTCAGAAAAGGATGGGTGGTAGACTGCTGAAATTAAAGCGTGAACAGAGAGGCGAAAAACTTGAAGATGGTAAAAACAACTTGGTGGGTTACATAGGCTCACAGATAAAGAAATGCACAGTCTGCAGGTTTTCTATGGCAAGGCTATAAGGGACAATGTTGAATATGTCAAAGCTATGTAAAAAAAGGAGAATATTTTTCAACAAGTTCTCTACTGATGAGCATGTAATGAAAAGTGGTGAAAGTATAAAGAAGCACAGGCGGAAGGAAGATCATATAAACATAAACACAATCTTCTCGAAGCTGAGATAAATGCTATCAAGCACACATTACGGATTTTAGCACACCCCGACCTCTTAAAAAATGCACTCATGGCAATACTCAAAACGCGAATGAGGGATACAACCAATTGGGAACATGCATCATTTTCAAAAAGATTTTTTTTGAAAAGCACACCAATGAAATAGTACGTAAACGTATTACATTGTGGTATGTTGCCTTGTTTTCTACCATTAAAAAAATATTTAATAGTGCCTTTCCGCAAGGCGAGTGAAACGGCCTCTGACGTAAGCGGCGCGCTGTGACGTCACGATCCAGTACCGCATGGAGCTCTACCAGCCGTTGTGCATCAGCCGTTGCTAAAAGCCGATTGTTTATTATTCATGATCGCGAATAACTTCGAAATGACAGAAGAAACGTTCAAAACAGCACAGTCAGACAATCTACCATGTGTAGATGTCATCATTCTTGAAAAATGTGACTTTTGTGGCCGCAGAAATTCGCGGATAACAAGCAAGTTTGTAAGTGGCGTCTTTTATATACGTGCAATGTACTGTAACCCATAGTATTAGGATAACAACGAACCTGGATAGATATCACATCACTTTCAACATTTCCTTCTAGACTGATTCCCCTATTAAAGAATAACATTACATTTTCGGGCTTTCAGCATTAGTAAAGTAAGAAATCGGATTTCAGCACTAACATAAACATATAGGTAGCATTATAGTACTAGTCCGCTTCTGTGGTGTAGTGGTTAATGTGTGTCACTCTCGGAGGCCCGGTTTCGATTCCCGGCTCTGCCACGAAAGTTGAAAACAAATAGTACGAGGGCTGGAACGGGGTCTATTCAGCCTCGGGAGGTCAACTGAGTAGAACGGTTTCGAATCCCACCTCAGCCATCCTCGAAGTGGTTTTTCGTATTTTCCTACTTCTCCTCCAGGCACCTAAGGCCACGGCCGTTTCCTTCCCTCTTCCTTGTCTATCCCTTCCGATCCTCCCATCCTCCAACAAGGCCCCTGTTGAGCATAACAGGTGAGGCCGCCTGGGCGAGGTAATGGCCCTCCTCATCAGTTTCATCACCATACTCAAAGTCTCACGTTCCAGGACACTGTCCTTGAAGTGGTAGAGGTGAAATCCCTCGCTGAGTCCGAGAGAAAACCAACCCTGAAGGATAAACTGATTAAGAAAGAAAGAAAGAAGGAAAGAAAGAAAGATCATAGTACTATAGGGCTATAATCTATCATTCCCCCCCTCCCCCCCCCCAAAAAAAATATATATTTATGGTTGGGACAACTGGCCTACCCACTTCCGGGGCCCATGAAAGAGAATTAAATATCTTTGTGGAGGGAAAAAATTAAACATGATAAAGATAAATATGACTTCATCTAGTTTTCACAAGTCGGGCTGAGTGGTTCAGACGGTTGAGGTGCTGGCCTTCTGACCCCAACTTGGCAGGTTCGATCCTGGTTCAGTCCGGTGGTAGCTGAAGGTGCTCAAATACGTCAGCCTCGTGTCGGTAGATTTACTAGCACGTAAAAGAACTCCTGCAGGACTAAATTCCTGCACATCGGCGTCTCCCATAAATCGTAGAAGTAGTTAGCGAGGCGTGAAGACAATAACATTAATTACATTTGGCTTTTAACAAGCTGAGCATATCAGGAAAGCAAAGTGTCCTGGTGACATTTTAGTCGCTCAATACAGGAATGTCATTGGGTGCTGTGACTTTTACTTTTTTCTTTTTTTTTTTTGCTTTACGTCACACCGTCACATATAGGTCTCATGGCGACGATGGGACAGGAAAGGCCTAGGAATGGGAACAAAGCGGCCGTGGCCTTAGGTACAGCCTCAGCATTTGCCTGGTGTGAAAATGGGAAACCACGCAAAACCATCTTCAGGGCTGCCGGCAGTGGGGTTCAAAACCCACTATCTCCCGGATGCGAGCTCACAGCTGCGCGCTCCTAACCGCACGGCCAACTCGCGCGGTATTTTTACCCTTCGGTTTATTGACTTGGCTTGTATAACCTAAAACTTTGGCTAAGTAGGATAATATTTTAAACACCTACATCACTATTTTCACCTGTGTGCAATTATGTTATTTATTTCATTAATATTATGATAATTATTATAATTGAGCATTGTTAACTTATAAGACCCCCAACAGACAAGCATTGGTTTTGTGTAGAGTTATACGTTTGTTAAATTCACGTTGTTTCCTTTCATGATGTTTACGCCTATTCTTTGTTACATTATAGAGTATTTAGATATAGCCTAAATTTCTTTACCAATTAAGCTCTTCAATAAAGACATACATAACTGTCCCATGCCAAGATATATTGGTAGAATTAGAGCTGTCAAAATGGTTCATAACCCCTTTGATTTATTATCTTGACATGGATCACCCAAAACATAGGTTAGGTTTGGAGAATACTTTAATAATCAGCATTATTTAATGCACTGTTTATTACTTTCATATTCCAAGATGTAATTGAAGCATTTAAATAAAGCATAATACATTAAAATTTAAAGTTTTACCACTAGAACAGCTGACATGGAAAAGTGATTTGAAAATTCAAACAAATTCATCTTACGTTAAAATCTTCAAAAAAATAAACTGTAGACTTTTCCGATATATCACCAGCATTTCTCCGGCTCGCCAAAATCCATTCTGCCTAGTTTTAGCGTCTTTGGAACATTTATAAACAATTTGTTTGGTATGGTATGCGATGTGCTTTTGCACATCGGAACTACACCATTTATAAGTTTTCTGCCTCACTGTCTGCGCAGGATTCATTTTAAGTCTAAAATATACCACTCAGATTATTATCCAATGTATAGACCTCGAATTTAACCATACCAGACACTAACATAAAGTAGAAATACGCGAAGTGTATCCTGCTTCTCACAGCACACTATGTGTTATTTCGTCTGCTAATTCAGTCAACCTGTACGATGACGTCAGACCAATGAGATCGCGTACTTGCGTGACGTGACATTTTCGTAGATTTTAATCATGTTTGGAGTTATTATTTGTACATTCTGATCACATTTTTGAATTCTGCATGAAATTTTGAATCAGATAAGCATATTTTTAATTAAAACCCCGGATCATGCATGTTCCCTATTGATATGGAAAAGGTGTCCAAAAACGACATTTGCTGCAACTGATGTGTTAAATTTGCTTCATATGATGCATATTTAGTGTTCAATGATGGAAATAACAGAACAATCCAGGTCCTTGAAAGGCTTGGTTCTGATGCTGGTGCTTACTCGTGGACAGTCCTGAAAAAGATAGACTACCGCCGCATTGGTGCTTCAGAACTATCACGGGAAATGCTCATCAAACAGTCCAGGCAAAAGAGCTGAAAAGGAGACGTTTAGAGCAGTCACAAGATGAAGAGGGATATGGTTATGACCAGCATTGTTTATTTGTTTTTGTTAGATCATATTTCAAATTTTCTTTCTTCACTTCTCGTAAATTAAATATTTCAGCATATACGGAATATTTTCTCATAAACTACTAGGGCTATTGTACTGAAATGTGGCTCAGTTGTTTTAAGTAACTAAGTAACTATAATAGCCTCCAACAGTTTATCCTAAATAAATTTGGAAACCAATTATGCATTTATATATACCTATAAAAATGTCAAAAACACGTTTCTGAAATTGAAAAATTAATTTCATAAAAATATATTTAGACAAATTCTGTTCCTTAAAGTCTACATTTAAAAAATCAAATTGATAGCAAAGACAGTTTTTGAGTAAATGTTCCTTGCATCATGACAGAATTTTCAAAATATGACTTTTCATAATTTGAATAAAATGAAATATTATCTTTTGGAACTTGTCGAGAAATTTCCCATGACACCTTTTTATGTGTGTAGAAAGTTTGGTGTCCGCCTCTGTGGTGTAGTGGTTAGCGTGATTAGCTGCCACCCCCGAAGGTCCGGGTTCGATTCCCGGCTCTGCCACGAAAATTTGAAAAGTGGTACGAGGGCTGGAACGGGGTCCACTCAGCCTCGGGAGGTCAACTGAGTAGAGGTGGGTTCGATTCCCACCTCACCCATCCTCGAAGTGGTTTTCCGTGGTTTCCCACTTCACCTCCAGGCGAATGCCGGGATGGTACCTAACTTAAGGCCACGGCCGCTTCCTTCCCTCTTCCTTGTCTATCCCTTCCAATCTTCCCATCCCTCCACAAGGCCCCTGTTCAGCATAGCAGGTGAGGCCGCCTGGGCGAGGTACTGGTCATTCTCCCCATTTGTGTCCCCCGACCAAGAGTCTGAAGCTCCAGGCCACTGCCCTTGAGGCGGTAGAGGTGGGATCCCTCGCTGAGTCCGAGGGAAAAATCGAACCTGGAGGGTAAACAGATGATGATGATGATGATGATGATGACAAAGTTTGGTAAAGCTAACTCTACAACGGCCTGAGTTATGATGAAAATCCTATTATACTGCAATATCCCATATTTCTCCCCTAATTATTTGGACATAGCCTGCACAGTTGCTAGGTAATATTGTCTGGCCATCTATCTTTACCTTACATCACAGCCTGCACGGTTGCTAGGTAACATTGTCTGGCCATCTATCCATACCTTACATCACAGCTTGCACGGTTGCTAGGTAACATTGTCTGGCCATCTATCCATACCTTACATCACAGCCTGCACGGTTGATAGACAACATTGTCTGGCCATCTATCCATACCTTACATCACAGCCTGCACGGTTGATAGACAACATTGTCTGGCCATCTATCCATACCTTACATCACAGCCTGCACGGTTGCTAGGTAACATTGTCTGGCCATCTGTCCATACCTTACATCACAGCTTGCACGGTTGCTAGGTAACATTGTCTGGCCATCTATCCATACCTTACATCACAGCTTGCACGGTTGCTAGGTAACATTGTCTGGCCATCTGTCCATACCTTACATCACAGCCTGCACGGTTGTTAGGATAACACTTCCGTGACACTAACTTCCACAACGCAAATTTGCAGATGACTTTCAGCCATGAGATATATTAATATAAATAGATCTAACTATCTGAATATGCTAGCTGCAGGAGTTTCAGAGATTTAGGGTCACAGGTCTGGTGCTAACCTTATTTAATACCTCGTTAGTTATAGTTCTACTGTCGTCAAGACAGCAGGTTCCAATTCGGCTGAGGTCGGTAGAACAGGAGGCTGTTTTAATGTGCAGTCGATCCTCGTCCTACAAGTTTAATTTTCCATTCCGAGATATTTAATATTCGTCATTAGCATCGTATGACCAAATTGTATTCATATTTCATTAAATATATGTAAATTATTAAACAAAAACCACCCTAAGTCAGATACTGGTCAGATACTGGTGTCTCTTTATGTACCAACCCTCTTAGAGTCGGAGTCACGTGATCCCCTTCAGCCCTCTCATAGGGACCACAGTTCTTACGAACGGATTTTGATAATCGATTGATGTTCATTTTGTCAGATTACTAAGTTTTTAAGTCAAAATTGTCCGAAAACAGAAATTATGGTTTTTACCCTACAAGTTACCCCATTCCTTGGGGCACATGGCAATATATCCTTTTTTGTGTACGGCCATTTTTAAATGTCCTGTTGAGGCATTTAAATGGCGCAAGCTCGTTCCTTCCGAAGGCCACGCCCACTACTTTAATGAATAAATTCGGAATTTCAATGTATTTCCGCTGTTGAATTCCCGCCTCTTCCTGCAGTACTAGTCTGTGTTGCCATCTGTATACAGTTTCCATAGTTATATGCACGGAGAAACATTAAAAATAGTCAATTTCTTTTTTTCACGTGAAAATTTTGTGCATAAATGCTGTGCTGACATTCATGTTTATTATAAACAGAAGGGTAATTACTGTTGATATTTTGTATATTAATAGTTTAAAATAATTAAATTTACCAATGAGCATTGGTTGTCCTGGATCTCTAACGGAAGCATATGACGATGTTTATATTCAGTCGTGTGTTGATGTGTTTGTTCAACTCGTGGTGCTTCTATAAGAAAGCAATGGCAAAGGGCGAAAAACCACAGTCATGATAAAATGCATGTTAAGTTGACCCACAAGTTAGTGGAAAAATTAATGCCCTTCTGTTTGAGACCGTCAAATGATGAACTCTTGAAAAAGAGTGAAAATGGCAAGACTCAGAACCTGAATGAGAGCATACACTCTATAATTTGGCAAAAATGCCGTAAGCAAACGTTTGTTTCCAAATTCAGAGTTGATATGACAGTTGTGAATGCTGTACGGGAATTCACTATGGGTACACTTACCTGCAATGAACTCACTATGGCAAATGAAGAAAGAGAACTGTATGACACTCCGTACAGGGTATGTGTGAAGCGTGACAGAACAAGAAAGAGGAAAAGCACCACCAAGGATCAAGTGGTGAGAAAAATTGCAAGAAAGAAGACTAGAATGCTAAAAACTATTGCTGAGGAGAATAAATAGGCCAGGGAAGGAGAAATGTGTGGTGCTGGGAAGTTTTGATGCAGATAAAGATAAACTGATATTTTTTGCAAAATTAGCATTTTCTCAAAACTGCATTTTTCAGTATTCAAAATGCCCTAAGTGCAACAGTTTTTACCTGATCGTATTTAAACTATGCATGCGTATATTATCACGTGAGATGCATAAAAATTGGAATCCATTTAAAAAATAATGGTATCTATAGGGATATCTACAGTCAAGTGTGAACATTTGAGAATTTCTGAGTAAAATGTGAGCAGGTGAGAGAAAAAATACTTAAATAACATTACTAATGTGATTTTTCAAATAGTATTTCCATTAATTATTCATATACCCCTAATAACTATCACAAAACGTTTCAAATGACAAACTCAAAGAATGGCATGCAAGGAATGTTTTAAAATTATGCAAAGTATTTCTCTAAAATGTGATATAAATGGGAAACTATTATACCAAATTGTTCCAGATTTTAGAATAGTCTTTCTTTTGGCGTCATAAATGAACTCAAAAATTTTTGTGAATATCGGATGACAATTGCAAGATTTAAAAAACTCAGTAGGGTCCCTCTTTAAGTCCCAAACCATGAAGAAAGTTTTACAAAATAAGTATTTACTTATATGTGACATCCTGTCGACCCGTTCATTGGCCTACTATGTCCTAAGGACTAAAACTAAGCACGATAACACTGGAATGTACTGCCACCCTTGGCACCTATGTAGCAATGCTGCTGAAATGTGTATTAACCTTGCATTCTTCAATTGTATAATCTCGTCAACAATTGATATATCAACCAGTAATAATAATAATAATAATAATAATAATAATAATAATAATAATAATAATAATAATAATAATAATAATAATAATAATAATATATTATATATATATATATTATATTATATTATATATATATGATATATTATATATTATTATTATTATTATATTATTATTATTATTATTATTATTATTATTATTATTATTATTATTATTATTATTATTATTATTATTATTATTATTATTATTATATAATTTAGCCGGGGTATCTGTGGAACGCAGAGGTGAAAGAAGGTGCCGAGGTGAATGGGTCTAACTACAATCTCAAATTTAATTAAAAGCTTAAACTGAAGGTTATATTTTTTTAAACTCAAAATTTTACAAATTTTACAGGTAAAAGTAGAAACATTAAACAAGTTTTGGAAAAATCCAAGATTAGTGGTTTTAACAGACCATGGGCTTCAAGCCCTCGCTTTACTTTTCCTGGGCTCCTAGCTCAAATTTACAAAACAGCACAAATTGTGCAAGGGCAGAAATCCCCTAATTCAAATTGCACTTGCTCCGAAAATTACAATATCTAGCCTTCAAGAGATATTCATTAATCTTCCAAAAACTTTGAAAAAGAGCTAACAGGCTCTCAGTTTTCCAAGCCTACTCAAGGTAACATCAACTTACAAATTCTGGCCTCTGAAGGCACAATTTACAATATCGCGCAGACTGGACA